>NC_136508.1:358056-403056 GCF_053919585.1 Euprymna scolopes
TATAATAATAAATGAACAAAACAATTATTTAGTTCCTGGTTGATAAAAAAAAAAATGCATATATGTATATAACATATGTATATAACCCGAACCCCCTTCACACACACTAGATATAAATTCTCTTTTCATCATGAAATTTTTTCTCTCCAGAACAGAAAGAGAACTTCTCCTCTTTCGCATGGGATATATGACCGTCTGTACATCCCCGCCTAGAAATCCTGACGATGTCCCCTGAAATAGGGACGAAACGTTGATTTTATTTTATTTCTTACTCTTTTAGGTTTTTCCTTTTTATTCACATAACGTCTAAAGCATCATTTATATTTTGCTTTATTTTGTTTATAAATATCTGTAAATATATATATTTAAATATATATATATATATTTAAATATATATATATATATATATTTAAATATATATATATATATATATATATGCGTATATTGATTGAGATTGTCGGATGGACTTCCTCATCTTGGTTTTTATCGTCATAACGTTTCGGCCGTTTTGCCCTCCGGCCTTCATCAGGTGTTTTGTATCGAACTGGGGAACCGTTGTTAGGAGTCTCAAACCCAACCCTTTATTATTATTACGGGGTACCGTGTTCAGACTCCAGCTAGGATCTGGGACCTAGTTGCTGATTCTCTGTTTTGAATGTTACTTTTTTACTGCCTTCGGTCAGGATTGAACTCAGCACCTTTGGGTAACTGTAAACTTTGATACAATGTCTAGGACCACTCGGCCATATGTCACTAGTTGGTTTTTGTTAATGTTAAACCTATGTTATTATTCAAGGGTTTCTCTCTCTATCTGGGGTGTCCAAATTGCATTCAGCTCTATGCTTGGTTTGCTCAGTAGGTTATGTGAGCTGTTTGTTTAAGTTTTCTCACTTTCCAAAAATATCGGCGAAAGAAGTGACACCCCCCTGTAGAAAAGTGCCTAGTTGAAGGGGAAGATATTAATGTTTAGCAAATTTTTCGATATTTGTCGTATGAAAGGTCGACCTTTAAAACGATACTGATCTTGGTAAAATCCGTCGCCTTTATTGAAAGTTTAAGGTAGACATGCAAACATACATACATACATTTATATATTGGTACCTATTTACTATGCCTCCCCACGGGACAGAGTTAGACACCAGGGTCGTTTTTTAACGTGGAGAAAAGGTACAAAAATAAAAATTGTCTCAGTCGTGAAGGATTTCTCCTCCACCGAAAGAGAACAATAAATGGAAGTGCAGCATCCGAAGAACAGATGGTATTTATTTGCTCCCCCACTGAGCAAATTAGGCACAAGGCCGATTTTTAATGTGAGGAGTGAAGGGGAAATGGGGACCAACTCCCCGGGAAGTAGGGGAGTTGGATAATGACAATTGGTATGAAGGGTTGCCCCTACATTGACCAAGGTCTTATATGTGAGGTTGCCCCCACATATGGTCTTTGCTTGCAGTATCTGCCGGAACAGATACTACACTTTGATCTTGTTTATATATTTTATTGAGAAAGAAAAAATTGAACATAAAAAACGTACAAAAAATTCAATACAACAAAATTAGGCACAAGGCCCTACAAAAAATTGGGAGGGGGAGGGTACAGGGTCTTTTTGACTATGTAACAGATGAGACTTTGAAGTCTTACTCTTGACTGGCAACATTTACCAAAATACCTCAAACACTCTGTGGATCCTAATCTAACTAATAACCCCAGCGTTCAATGTAAAATTTAACTATGTACAATTTGTATATTCATTTCTGTATGTTGTGTGTGCATTTTTTTTTTTTTTTGTGTGTGTGTGTGTGTGTGTGTGTGTGTGTATGTGTGAGAAAATAAAGTTCGATTTCATTAGAAAGAGTTCTTGAATTAATTGGCATAAAATGTTCGTGGAGTGGGAAAAAACTAATGAAAATGTTCATTTCAAAAATAAGGAAAAAACTACTAATGTGTTGTTAGTAAGACCCCCCTGTACTATTCTATGTGGCTAGATCCCCCACTGTTTTCCGGGGAACCGAAAACAAGCAGAGCATCCCTAATGGGGTTTGGGGAAGTCGCCTTAATGGAGGTGGGAGAAAATAAAGCAACGGATGGAGGGGGTAGGAAGGTGACCTCTGAGTAGGGGGATGACCGGGGGCATCAGAAAATAAAGATGAGGAGCAGGGGGGTTGGGCAGACTCAGAGGTTCTCTAATACCAAAAAATAAAATCAGGAACAGGATCTCATTTGTACCACCAGTCAAGAGTTACTTTACTGAACTTATAATGCTAACCTAGGCGGGATGGGTTCCGTAGGACCCAGCACCGCCCATGCCATGCCTAAGGAGGGAACACGTATTGAAACTTGGCTCCTCGACGGATGCACAAACTAGTGCTGTGCACCCACCTCTTGTCAAATTCCACTCTAGGCAACCTCTTCCAATCGCATCTGATCTTTACTTAAAGCAAATGTTTAAAGTAAACGATCAGATCCCGATCAGGAACAGATGTCCCTTCGTGGACCAACTTGAGGCGCGCGATTCAAATGGTCATGCGCGCTACTGCTAGGATCGCCAGGAAAACCAAACTTTCCTCCCTGGGGAACGGCGGCTCCATGTTGTACACAAAAGTTCCTACGTCGAGATCGAGCAGACACTCGGCATCGATGCGAGCTGTTACCCCCTCGACGTACTTTAATAGGGGCTGTATCCGGCTGCAACTAAAAAACGCGTGCTCGATTGTTTCGGGCTCGCGTTCGTCACAGCACGGACAGAAGCGACTGGTATGTTCTTTATACCGGAAAAGTACGTCGAAGAGAGGCAGCGCATTTCGGACCAGTCGCCAAGTCAGGGAGAATTCCGAGTTATTCAGAACCTCCCGTCCCGGCGCCCAACACCATTGAGAACGGACAACCTCCATCGACCATCCCATCCGCCTACAAAGTGGATCCTTCGCGGTCCCCTCCACTAAATCCCGATACAGTTTCTTCCTTGGCTGATCGAGGACATTGGTCCCCGGCAAAGCTCTAAGAGCGGTTCGGCATTCGGAGAAGAACTTGGACTCCCCCTTCGGTCTACGACGACCTTCTACCGAAGGGTTGGGTTTGAGATTGGGAAACGAGTTCTCAACCACAGGGACCCAAGGAGCGTCTCCTTCAAGCGAACGACCCAGGAAAGCCAATCTCTCGGCGTTTCTATGACACAAGAGACTGGGCTGACCCAGGCCTCCCTCGCTCGGACTTTGAACACAGACCTCTCTGCAGACATAATGCTTACCCTCGTTCCACAAAAGTGAATCGAGGCGCCCTTGTAAGCGGGTTAGTCGTTCTGCAGGGAGAGGAAATACAGACAAACGGTAAAGGATGAGCGGAAAGACGTATGTAGCACACGCCTCCGCCCGACCCTTCAAGGACAATTTCCTTCCAATCCAAGTCTTTACTGACGATTTGACCTTAGACTGTACTTCCGACCAATTCTTTTCCAGCTGAAGTCTCGGTCCAAACCAGACACCGAGAATGCGGACCGGTCCATCGGTCCAGCTGAAAATACCTGGAAGCGAGTTTACCCCGGTCCAGGCCCCCAACCGCAGGCCAACAGACTTGCTACGGTTGAAGATGGCCCCTGTTACTTCTTCGTATCGAGCGAGCGCCTCGACCACCGCTTGAACGTCCGTGAGGCAAGACACGAACACAGTGACGTCATCGGCGAACGCGGAAACCCTGGCTCGTGTGCCTCCAGGGAGAGCTATTCCGCGCAGGACTGGTGTAGCCGCCTCGTCCCTTAACTTGCGAAGGAGAGGTTCCAACGCCAGGACATACAACAGAGGCGACAGCGGACAACCCTGTCGCACCGACCGAGAGACAGCGAATGACTCCGACAGCTTACCGTTGATCTGCACCGCTACCGTCGGCCTGTCATACAGAACAAAGATCCACTTGCGGAAGTCCGGATTAAATCCGGCGGCCTCTAGCACAGATCCTAGGAACCGATGGTCGACCCTATCGAATGCCTTGGACTGATCCAAACTGATCAGCGCGGCTTCGGCGTCGTCTTCTGTCCCCTCTATGATCGAGCGTATCAAGTGCAAATTGTCTTGAATCGATCTCCCCTTCACAGCATAAGTCTGGTCCGGTTCGATCAAGTCAGTGATGACAACCTGCAAGCGATTCGCAAGAATCTTTGCCAAAATCTTTAACTCTGTGTTTAGCAGAGTCAAGGGCCTAAAATCATCAAAGTTTTCCCTCCCACCATGCCGTTGACCTTTCCTCAGCAATGTGATCACACCCTTGGTCACCTGTCCAGGGATGGAACCC
Source organism: Euprymna scolopes (assembly GCF_053919585.1). NCBI lineage: Eukaryota > Metazoa > Mollusca > Cephalopoda > Sepiida > Sepiolidae > Euprymna > Euprymna scolopes. The sequence goes on from NC_136508.1 coordinate 362,338, forward strand.
TGGGCAAACCAATGGTTGAACATATCCTTCAGAATAGGGACCAACATGGGCGACAGCCTCAAGTAAAACTCGTAGGGTAAACCATCAAGCCCCGGGGATTTGTTATAGCCGACCTGCTTCAACGCAGTAATGACCTCATGTTCAGTAATAAGACCATCACAGCTAGCCGCCCGAGCCGCCGTGAGGCGGGGCGAGTCAGCCAAATAGCTGCCAAACTCATCAACCCTGAGTCCGGGTAGTTGGGTGAAGCGCACCGATAGATGCTCCTGAAACCCCCCGCAGATCTCCCGAGTCGATACTAAGGGGTGTCCTTCCAGGTTATGTACTTTACGAATGTACCCATCCGAACCGCGCCTTAAAGCAGCCTTACGCTCAACAGCGTCAACATTCACAGCCTCGTTAGAAACTTTGTTTAACCTAGCCCTAACTACTTGACCTTCATACCGCTCGCTAGCCAAGCGGTTGAGATCTTATTTAGCTAGTGCTAACTCTAGGGGGTCCCCCCCCTCCACCGCCCGGGTCAGCTTATCCTCTAAACGCTTCTTTGCCTTAGCCTTATCTATCGCGAGGCGTTGGCTATACTGGACAGAGAAGCGCCTAATTTTGGCCTTGAGACTAACCCACCACTTACTCCCTGTAACCGCCCCCACTAAAGCCCGCTGAATTAGCTCAGTGACCTTCAACCGGTAGTCCTCCAGCTCCAACAAGGTGCTGTTGAACTTCCAGTATCCGGCCAGTTTAGGCCTAGCACTTAAGCTCAAACGGGCCATAACAAGTTTATGGTCCGAGTGTCCTAGCAAGTGGAACGTGGGGCAAGATAGGAAGTCTACATCGCCTCTTCTAACTAACATCCGATCCAAGTAAGTGCTTGGATGGGAAGGCACTACAGGATGCCACGTCCACATCTCCCGCCCCGGATGATCCAGACGAAATCTGTCGACGAGATCGCACGAGGCCATCAGGTCAGACAGACTGCTGTCACACCACGCCGACCCGCTAGTCCCCCCGACCTTATCTATTTTGGGATCAAGGATTGCATTCCAATCCCCCATTAAAACTAACCGTTTCGGATCCACTAAGAAGCCCTCCAACCGTCGAAAAAAGGTTGACCTCTCTACAGCAGCATTGGGAGCATAAACAGCAACAATCCGAAAAAACACTACAATTAACAGCAACATCAACAACAAGCGCCCGCCCGTCCTCGCCTGCGTGAACAACATTCACCGACGCTGACAGGGTGCGACTCACTAGCAAGGAGATTCCACGACTATAGGTATTGCCATATGCTGAGTAGACATCGTAATCGTTTAACAGCACCTGACAATCCCCGTCACAAACAAAGTGGGTCTCCTGGATAGCGGCAATATCTACCTTGAGGGACACCAAGTCTCTCACAACGCGCGAGGCCTTGCTTCGACACCTGATGCCCCTCACATTCAATGTAGCCAAGTTCAAAGACATGATCACTTACCTCAAGCACTGTCACAGACGGGTCTGAAATCCTGGGCAGTGAGGACATGGCAGGCCTGGCCAAGGCTGCCGGTAAGTAAATCCGATGAAGGTGATCCATCCTTGGCCACGCCCCCCACGTCCAGGGGAAAGGTTAGTTTGAGTGCCCTGTATAGCGATGGGTGTACATACATGGGGATTCTACCCTCACATTTAAAGAAAATGTTGGTCAGTGAAGGATGGTCCCTATCCACCAGCTGCTGGCCTGGGATCGCATTCTTCGCTGCCTTAATCATTGCCCACATTCCTCCAGTCCTAGCGTCCTTGTTGACCCTAACGAAAGTGGTCAACAAGGGAGCGTCCTTGAATTTAGTGGGGTCTGTTACTAGGTCTCCACCGACTTTTTCAAAGTTTTTAAGTTTATTGTACCGGACCTTCTGTTGTCCTTTAAGGTCCGGAGAGGGTCTGTTTCACAAATCCTGCTTCCTGGCAGGAAGGGGAGCTTTTTGGTCCGTTCAGTGCGAACTTTGGGAGTGGGGGAGGGGACCTCTTTTGGTTGATGGGGAGGCTGAGCGCTTGGGGAGGGGGTAGCCTGCTCGTTTTCTTCTTTTTGGCTCCTGTCACGGGATGAGGGGCGGGAAGAGTTTCTTGGGGCCTTTATAGGAGAGGGGGAAGGTTGTTCGGGTTGCTGGGGTGTTGGGATCACAGGGGGCTCATCCTGTGTTGTTGTTGCGAGGGAGTCCTTCTCAGTCTCAGTGGGGGTAGGAGGGTTTGCGCGTGTCTTGCGGCTTTTCCTCCTCCTGGCCCTCCTGATCTCTGTTGCGCTCAGGGCCATAGAGACTGTTGTTGTCTCTTCCTCTGCCTCTGACGCGGCCTCCTCCTCAGATTCTGGTAGTTTCCTCTTGTTTGAGGAGGAGGGTGTCTGTGTGTCCATTTTCTCCGTCTCGCCCTTCGGTTGTTCTTGGTCTTGGGTGACTGTCTGCAAGGATGGCTGTTTGTTGATCTTGCCTTTCTTTACAACCGTCACCCAGCCTGTCGGTGCCTCTGGAGGATTTGCGGCCGGCGCGGGAGCAGCGGCTTGATTTGTTGTCACGCTTGTTCCCGACGCTTTTGTGGGCTTCTTCCCTCCATTCCTCTTTGGACAGTCCTTCGCCATATGCCCTTGTTGTGTGCACAGCCAGCAATGAGGCCTCCTCCCTTCCACTATAAGGGAGAGTGTCCATTCTCCGAACTTGAGTGTGGCTGGGATGGCGTAGAATCCAGCCTTGTCCAGGACCATCTGTACTTTGTAGTCCCCGGTCATGATGTTTCTTAATCCGCGGACCGGGGTGACTTCCTCTACGTCTCCATACTGGCTTAGGATAGCCCCCAGTTGTTTGGCCTCCATATAGCAGGGGACGTTTAGAGCAGAAACATTTGCTCTCCTCTTGTTCATATAGATGGGTTGGAGCTTTATGTTCCTGCTCTGATGGCAGGTCCTGGACAGCCTGACTGCGTCTTCGGAGGTGGGGAGCAGAACATCCCACTGTGCGTAACTCCTTCTACAGATGTAGTTGGCGGGAATGTTCTGCTCCAGCAACACGTTCATCATGGTGTCCTTGTTGACGCCCGTCAGACCCCTTGTCTTGGTGTCTGAAGTTATCAGCGAGAGCACTCTTTTCTCCAGAACTTCCACTTGACCCGGGAGGGGTTGGATGTTGTTCCCCTGGGTATACTCCTTGTAAGTGGAGTCGAAGAGTGCTCTGTAGTCTTCGGGCGTCAACTTCCCTTGCTGCTCTTTGGGGCCCCATGCCGGTCCTCCATCCTGGTGGGTGTCAGCTGGACTCGGGTTGGGGGGCGTAGCTGGTGTTGTGGGGCTCTCTCTTGTTATGGGCATTTTTGGTTTCGGAACGGGGCCGTTACCAGGCAAAGTAGGCCATTGTGTCTTTGGCGTTGTTTCGTCCTGGCTTGGTTTGCTTTCCGGGCCGCTCCCCTTTCTTATTTTCTTCCTTTGCTGGGTGGCTGTCCCCTTGGGGGATGGAGGTGTCTCCCCTTCTGGTGCCGTGTTCCCAGCTGGAGCCTTGGTGGGTACTGTCAAGGGTGTCTCTCCTTCCAGCTTGCTTTTGTTACCACTGGCCGGAGAGTCACCCCTTTTCCGTATTTGGTCCTCTTGGGGAGTGTTGGGGGGCCAATCACTGTCTTCCCCGCCGAATAGTGAGCAGATGGAGGCTATTACATCTTCATCCAGCGCCTCGGTTTGGTCCGCGGTGCTGTTTTCCTCCTTTCCGGTTGGGGAGTCGCCCTTTGGGGGAGCGGGGGATGGGTTCCCCGGTCTTCCTCCCTTAGTTCTGCCGTCCTGGGGTGCAGCTGGTTGGCTGGGTTCTGCACTTTCCCCAGCTAGTGACTTAACGGCAGCTTTTTCCGCTGGGTTGCCCTCGTGGGGAGCGGTTGCAGGTGCTTTTCGGGGGGTCGCCGCGGGCTGCGGCCCTACCCTCCCGCTTTCTTCCAAGGTCGCCGCGCGCCGGGGCCCTACCTTGTTTCCTGGCGCCGTCTCGCCAGGAGATGCATCAGCTCCCTCACATAGGGAGTCGTTAACAGTTGAGATGCTGCGCATTTGGGGTGACGTACCCCTCCTGCCTGGCATCGTGGCGGTTGCACTGGCCGCTGACGCGGACCAAAGTGTAGTGGGGGAAAAGAAAACCCAGGGGAATGGAGGGGGAGGAGGGGGAGGAGCGGACTTTGAAGAAATTAGAGTTTTTGACTTCCCCTCACGGGGATGTCGGGTTAGCAGCTCAGATCCCCCCGCGAGGGGGGGAGAGCAGAGAAGAAAGACGCAGTGGGTGCTAGCGGGTCAGAGTGCCGCGTCGCAATTAAGAGAGAGAGGGGATAGGCATCCCTGCCCACAGAGGGGAGCAGAAACGAAGCACTCGCCCTACCCCACGTCACCCTACCCACTAACTACCCCAACGGAAGCGAGAAAGAGAACCCTGCCTGCTCGATCCACTGGGAGAGCAGCGAAGATAGACAAAGTTTGGGCCTGGCAGGTCAGAGTGCTGCTCAGGCAATTAAGTGTGGAGAAATTAGACCATCCCCTGTCTCTAGAGGGAAGAGACCGGAACGAAGAAAAAACAACATGCAAAAACAACAAATGAAAAAAGAAGGTCTCAACTACCAGCGATAGTGGTGTTGGTCCCGAGATTCCAGTCTCCCAAAAGAGGGGATCGGTTTCCGGGTCCAAGCTCCCACAAATGTGGAGTCAGTCTTCTAGGTCCTGACTCCCCAAAGGAGGGGGTCGGTCCTTGCTAACCAAGGCTAGTATGAAAACACCTTAACCTAGCCCGAAAGCCCGGTGGTGGGTCAAGTTTAGTAACTGAGAGAACACTTTGATCTTGTCCCGAAGGCCAAGAATACATTTATATATTGGTAACTAAAATTTTTCGACCCAAACTGATGAAAAAGTTTGCCCTATCACTGAATACCCCTTATGTAAAATTTAAAATATTTAGACCAGAAATTGTCTGAGTAATTTGGGAGAGATCGCAGAGGTCAATTTTTTTTTTAACTTTGACCCCTATTATGACCCCTTGAAATTTATTGTTTTGGGCTCAAATCAAGTTATCAAGTCCAAGGAACCTATATCTAAAATTTCAAGTGCGTAGACCCAAAATTGAATTGTCGGAAGAGTTTGGTCTCAAAGGTCAAATCGTTGAACTTTGACCCCTTAATCGCCAAATTTCTGTCAACACATCGATTTTCCCAAATCACATCACATCAATCTCAGTACCCTGTATATCAAATTTCGAGTCTGTAAACGAAAAATTGACAGAGTTATTGCGTAGGGAAAAGTACACAGACACTTTCACTTATATATATATATATATATATATAAGTAAAAGTGTCTGTCTGTGTATCTATGTATCTGTGTCTGTGTGTGTACATTTCCCTATGCAATAACTGTCAATTTTTAGTCTACAAACTCGAAATTTTATGTACAGGGTACTGAAATTTGGGAAAATCGCTGTTATTGGTTTTCGGCCAGAAATTTTGCGATTAAGGGGTCAAAGTTCAACGATTTGACCTTTAAGAACTCTACCAAACTCCTCCGACAATTTTGAGTCTAAACACTTGAAATTTTAGATATAGGTTCATTGGACATGGATCTAACTTAATAACTTAATTTGAGACCAAAACAATAAATTTTAAGGGGTCATAATAGGGGTCAAAGTTAAAAAAATTGACCCTTTTTTTTAACTCAACATACATCTCCAAATACCCGGGCAACACAGGGCACCCATGCTATTATATTTATAAAAGTGAACGTGTCCGTCTATCTGTCTGTCTGTCCCTACGCAATAATCCATCAATTTTTAGACTCAAAATTTAATATACAGGGTACTGAGATGTTGGCAAATCGATGTGATCGGTTTTTGGCCAGAAATTTTCCAATTAAGAAGTCAAAGTTCAACGATTTGACCTTTGAGAACTCTACCTAACTCCTCCGACAATTTGAGGTCTAAAAACTTGAAATTTTATATATAGATTCCTTGAACATGGATCTAACTTAATAACTTTATTTGAGCCCAAAACAATAAATTTTAAGGGGTCATAATAGTGGTCAAATTTTAAAAAATTGACCGCTTTTTTTTTTTTCTCAACATACACCTCCAAATACCTGCGCAACGCCGGGCACCTATGCTAGTAAACACAAACATATATATATAAACACAAACATATATATACATATATATATATGTATGTATACTCCTATAAATTCGTTTTTCTTTTGTGTGTATTGATATTCATATTAAAAACCCTCTTTTCTATTTGTATTTATTTGCTTTCCCACTAAAGCAAAATGTGACACAAGGTCGTTTTTTAATGTGGAGTTAAACCAGCTCCCTGAAAAAAGGTAAAAGGGGCATTCTGGTTGGGACCAAAAATAATAATTGTCCCAGTATAGAGAGTTTCCCCTCCGTTGACTCGGACAAATTACCTTAAGTGCAGCATCTGCAGAACAGATTGTATTTATTTGCTCCCCACTGAGCAAATTAGGCACAAGGCCGTTTTTTAATGTGGAGAGAGAGGGAGGGGGGAGGGAAAGGGGGGGGGACTAGCTCCCGAGAGGTGAGAAATGGGAGCTGGTTAAAGGTCAGGTATGTGGGGTTGCCCCCACATCTGGTCTTTGCTTGCGAAGGCCAAGAACATCAGAAAAAGGCAACCCTCTTTTCTATTTATTTAAAAAGAAAATACAATTTTCTTTTATATGGGTTGTGGAATTGCATTCATTAGCAAAAGATCTATCTAATTTGCATATTCTTTTAAACATTCATTTTAATTAATTCCCTATTCGTTGCTTCGGTTTTCTAATGAGATAATCATCTTTAGTTAATTTATAGTGTAATTACATTCATGCAGATATTCCACATGATTTATACTTGCATAATATTTGCGTAAAAAGCTTATAGTAAACACAAAATTGTTTCCATATATATTTATGTATACGTATATATTTTTGTTTAACAAATTTTGCCTACCAAACTCCTCCTAGAGTTTTTGGTCTACAGACATGAAACTTCATATATAAGGTATTTGAATCATTGCAAAACTTTATATTTGGGTTTTAGCCCGGAAAAATCGGTGCAAAAGTGTGAAAATAAGAAAAATGAAATTTGGCAGGTGAAGGTCGAACACCGGCATTACAAATGCATAACGTAGTAGTTATTGATTCATGTTTTAATTTTTAGCTTTGCAGTAAACATGTTTTCATAACCCAGTCATTGATGACAGAGGCAAAATAAATTGTGAGCTGAACGTTTTGGTTTCGATTCTCGGTAGTGGCGCTTGAGTCTTTATTTTAATACTTTTTAAATCATTACTATATATTGCATCCAATCTATCTATCTATAAAAGTGAAAACATCTGTGTCTTTTCTCTATGGTAGTTAAGGAAGACTATTATACAGAAAGGCATTACTTTACATATTCACACTTTTTAATATATACATATGCACATAACCTTATGTACAGTACATAGGGCACGAGCCGGGCGAAACTGATAGTATAAACATTATATATATATAAATAAATGGAATATTCGGTTTATTCAAAATCGATAAACTAGAAATTTACAAGTCCGTTTGTAAACATATTTTGAAACAATGACTGTATCTAACCTAACTGTGTTTTTAAATATTAAAAATTAAAACATATTAACATATTAAAAAAAACAAACTTTTTTTCGACACCGTCACTTTCCGTTTTTGGCCAGGACATTGAGTGTAAATACTTCCGGTTTCTTCCACGTGTTCATAAGTAACCCTGTAATATTTTTATATAAACAATTACATTAATTCGTTTTTTTTTGTTATTTCTTTTTTCGGCCTGCTTTTTCTTTAGATATTATCTTTAGATATTATCTTTTAACCATTGACATATTTTTAAATTCTATTTATACACACATGTGCCGATTTCCCTCCAAGTATTTGCGCATTCTTTAACTCTGTTTCAGAAAATTCAGTTTTTCATAATATTCGGAAACAATGATTTTATCTAACCTAACTGTGTTTTTAAATATTCAAAATTAAAAAAAAAGTACCATATTACATAAAACTTCTCCTACAACGTCACTTTCCATTTACGGCCGATGAATTTCGACATTTTTTTTTTTTTTTAATTCTCTTTTTTAACAACCCATTGTATTAATTCATTCTTTTCTTTTTTTTTTTTTTTTTTAATGCGGCCTGCCTTTTCCTATATATATATATATATATATATATATATATATATATATATATATATATATATATATATATATTATTTTTTACACTTAGCGGTGTTGTTTACTGTCCGAGTTTTTTAGTTTTTTTTGTTTTTTTCAACCTTATTAACTGTGTTTTTAAATATTAAAAATGAAAATAAAATACCATATTACATAAAAATTTTCCTACAACGTCACTTTCCATTTACGGCCGATTATTTTCGACATTTGTTTTTCTTTTTTCCATTTCTCTTTATTCATTCTTTTTTTTTTTTTTTTAATGCAGCCTGCCTTTTCCTATACATACATATTATTTTTTTACACTTAGTGGTGTTGTTTATTTTCCGAGTTTTTTTATTTGTTTTTTTTGGTCTCTATTATTAAACAAACTTTTTTCTGTCAACTTTTTTTTTTTTTTGCTTCCTCCATTTTCTTTAAAGCTTACTTTCCACATTTACTGTGTATAATTTACCTTATCTCACTGTTTGCTATTTCATTTTGATATAGTTTTTGTTTTTCTCATTTATATACGAGCGCTTTTTTTTACTTGCTAACAAAAAAACACCGTAAATTAATTTTTTTTACATGCTTCCTTCTTTGTAACACAAACAGTAAATTCACTTGCATTACTGTTTGTTCACTTTACATTTATATATAAACCATTGTATCAATTCCTTCTTTTTTATGCAGCCTGTCTTATCCTTTATATATTAATTTTTACACTTAGCGGTGTCGTTTACTTTTTACAGTTTTTTATTTGTTTTTTTTTCTTCTCTATTTTGATCAAATTAAACAAACTTCTTTCCGCCAACCTTACTTGCATTACTTTTTTATTTTTCATCCTGTTTTTTCTTTATATATTACTTTTTGCATTTGCATTATATAATTGCCTTATCTCAGTATATGCTATTTAATTTCGCTATTGGTTTTTTTTTTTTTTTTGCTTTTCTTTTTTTTTTTTTACAACCGTTTTTTTTTTCTGCCAAAAAAAACTTCATAATTTTTTTCTACGTGCTTCCTTATTTTTTACATAAACAACGTGCTTCCTTATATTTTACATAAACAACGTGCTTCTTTATTTTTTACATAAACAGGAAATTCACGTGGATTACTGTTACGTCACTTTTCCTATTTATCACAAACAAAAAACCATAGAATTCTTACTTTTGTTCGATTCTTACATTAGCAATTTGTCCATTTACTGCTTAGGACAACCCCTTTTCCTTTTGGCTGTTCTTTGGATCTAAAGTCGTTCTTGGTAAGTACAGTTTTTCCATTTTTTTTGTTTTTTTTTTACACGGTGGTCACCACTTATCAAGGCCCAGAAGCCACTCAGGGATAAGGGTTATTGCAAGTACAGTACGTTAGTGTGGAGATTTAATAAAGTGTTTACTTAAGAGGGCGGTTCATTAGGAATTTTTTAATGTTGGACTTAAAGACATCCAAGTTGTAGTCAGGTGGGAAGCAGGCAGACGGAACAGAGTTCCACAGGCGTGCAGTTCTAAGAAAGAAGCTTTGTTCATGGAATCTACGTTTAAAATGCCCCGCCACAGATCACACTTAGGTTGGCGTACCCGCAATGCCGATTCAATTCGGCGATTAGTTGACAATCAAAATCCTGAACAACGAGCATCGGCAAACGAGCAGATCAGACAACGGATGATTTTGATACATGTCAATGTAGCAGCAGATCGACGCGCTTCCAGACTTGAGGCAGCAAGATTACTGGTACAACAATCCCGTAATACAGATCTGCTTCGATCTCGACGGAATGAACGTGAGAGACTGCGACATGCGGAAAGACGTCAACGAGAAACTGCAGCTCAGCGTCAAACTCGACTCCATGCTCAACGAACCCGGGATTGGGATCGGCTTGCATTCCACTATGACCTTGATGATGATTACAGTTTGAGTCACCAGGTTCAAATCGGCACAATGACTGAAGTGTGTCCCCTACTGCAAGGCTTTGAAATTTAAGGGGGAAACTAAAGGATTGTGCTGTGCCAATGGAAAAATTAAACTACCTCAACTTGAGGAACCACCAGAACCATTAAAATCTTTGCTTGCTGGATATACTGCTGAATCAAAGGATTTTCTATCGAACATCAGGAAATACAACTCATGCTTCCAAATGACGTCATTTGGTGCAGAAATCATTACAGCACAATTCATGCCAACTTTTAAAGTTAAGGGGCAGAGTTACCATAAAATTGGATCTCTGCTTCCATGCCCAGACGGTCATCATAGATTCCTACAACTGTATTTTATTGGTGATAACAATTTATTGGTGATAACAATGATGAACTGAATGCACGCTGTGGAATTTCAACTGGCACAAGAAGGTCCATTGTTTCATAATAAAAACAATTTGGTGCGTTTATTCAAAACTGCAATTGAAATGATGCTATCTGCTACACACAAGATTGTTATTCGTGCTGACAAAGCTCCTGCCGGAGAACACGTGCGAAGATTCAATGCTTCAACTATAGATGAGGTGGCAATTGTTATAGTTGGAGATCAATTTCAACCGAGGGATATTGTCCTTTATAGGAGAAATGATCAATTGACAAACATTGCAGAAACTCATCGATGCTATGATGCTCTGCAATATCCAATCATTTTCTGGGATGGTGCTGATTGATATCATTTCAATGTTAACATGATAAATCCAGTTACTGGTGAAGAAACAAATAAAAAATGCACCTCAACGAACTATTATTCATACCGATTAATGATTCAGGTAAATGAAATCAATCACATTCTGAAATGTTGCCAATTGTTCCACCAATACATCGTAGACATGTACGCAAAAATTGAATCTGAACATTTGCTATTCATACGTTTGAATCACTCCAAACTTCGCTCTGAAGAATGTTTGCTTGCAAGATGCAGTTCAAATTGATGGTAATACTACAAACGTTGGAAGACTAACAATTTTGCCGTCTTCATATATAGTTAGTCCACGTCATATGCATGAGTACACAGGATGCTTTTTCATATGTTCGTCAGTATGGCCGTCCTGACCTGTTCATTATATCCACATGCAACCCTGCCTAGGATGATATACAGCAACTATTACTTCCTGGATAATCATCAGTGGATAGGCACGATATTACAGCACATGTTTTCAGACAAAAGCTGAAATCGCTAATAGATTTCATTGTTAAGCATAAAGTCTTTGGGTCTGTGTACTGCTGGATGTATTCAGTAGAGTGGCAAAAGAGGATTACCACACTCACACATACTAATTTGGCTCTATAACAAAATCAGTCCAGATCAAATCGACGTAATATGTGCTGAAATACCTGATGCTGACATTGATAAAGACTTGCATGAAGTTGTGACAAAACATATGATACATGGACTTTGTGGAATCCAAATTCACCACGCATGAAAGATGGAAAATGCTCTAAGCGATATCCTCGGACATTACTATCAGACACAGTTACAGGAAATGATGGATATCCTTTAAACAAGAGAAGATCTACAGATAATAGCGGAAAATTAGCAATCACACAAATACGCAATGGTGATATTGGAGTCGATAAATGGTGGATTGTTCCATATTCACCTTTGCTTTCAAAAGCCTACAAATCGCACATTAATGTGGAATACTGTAACTCAGTTAAGTCAATCAAATACATTTGCAAGTATGTGAATAAAGGCAGCGATATGGCAGTTTTTGGTTTGAAAACTCAAGGCAATCATAGGAATGCAAACTGTGGCAAAAGCTGTGAAAATGAGGGCTTACCGTTCAAACGACCTAGGTGTGCGTGTGTGCTTTGTCATTGCTGCGAAGCTAGGATAAGAAAAGAATTTCAAGATGGCGCCGACGGCGTTTTGTAATGGTATGATCTCGGAAACTCTCGCAAAATCTCGTGCATATATGCAAATCAGTTGGTTTTCGACAACTATAAATTCAGGTCGTTTTGGAAGGCAAGGCAGGAGGAAAGAACGGCCGGTTGGTAATTGTGTACGCTGGATCGTGTTGGCGGCGTGTCACCGTGTCTGTGTGTGTACTGATCGAACCGCTTTCCTGTCCCTTGCACATTGGACTTTGAATTGGTTTACATTGGACTTGCACTTTAGACTTTGAATTTGTTTACATTGGACTTGCATATTGGACTTTGAATTGGTTTACATTGGACTTGCATATTGGACTTTGAATTTGTTTACATTGGACTTGCACATTGGACTGAATTAGTTTACATTGGACTTGCACATTGGACTTTGAATTTGTTTACATTGGACTTGCACATTGGACTTTGAATTGGTTTACATTGGACTTTGAATTGGTTTACATTGGACTTGCACTTTGGACTTTGAATTGGTTTACATTGGACTTGCACATTGGACTTTGAATTTGTTTACATTGGACTTGCACATTTGACTTTGAATTGGTTTACATTGGACTTGCACATTGGACTTTGAATTTGTTTACATTGGACTTGCATATTGGACTTTGAATTGGTTTACATTGGACTTGCATATGTGACTTTGAATTGGTTTACATTGGACTTGCACATTGGACTTTGAATTGGTTTACATTGGACTTGCATATTGGACTTTGAATTGGTTTACATTGGACTTGCACTTTGGACTTTGAATTGGTTTACATTGGACTTGCATATTGGACTTTGAATTTGTTTACATTGGACTTACACTTTGGACTTTGAATTGGTTTACATTGGACTTGCACTTTGGACTTTGAATTGGTTTACATTGGACTTGCACTTTGGACTTTGAAATGGTTTACATTGGACTTGCATATTGGACTTTGAATTGGTTTACATTGGACTTGCATATTGGACTTTGAATTGGTTTACATTGGACTTGCACTTTGGACTTTGAATTGGTTTACATTGGACTTGCATATTGGACTTCGAATTGGTTTACATTGGACTTGCATATTGGACTTTGAAATGGTTGACATTGGACTTGCACTTTGGACTTTGAATTGGTTTACATTGGACTTGCATATTGGACTTTGAATTGGTTTACATTGGACTTGCACTTTGGACTTTGAATTTGTTTACATTGGACTTGCATATTGGACTTTGAATTTGTTTACATTGGACTTGCACTTTGGACTTTGAATTGGTTTACATTGGACTTGCATATTGGACTTTGAATTTGTTTACATTGGACTTTGAATTGGTTTACATTGGACTTGCACTTTGGACTTTGAATTGGTTTACATTGGACTTGCATATTGGACTTTGAATTGGTTTACATTGGACTTGCACATTGGACTTTGAATTGGTTTACATTGGACTTGCATATTGGACTTTGAATTGGTTTACATTGGACTTGCACATTGGACTTTGAATTGGTTTACATTGGACTTGCATATTGGACTTTGAATTGGTTTACATTGGACTTGCACTTTGGACTTTTAATTGGTTTACATTGGACTTGCATATTGGACTTTGAATTGGTTTACATTGGACTTTGAATTTGTTTACATTGGACTTGCATATTGGACTTTGAATTTGTTTACATTGGACTTGCACATTGGACTTTGAATTTGTTTACATTGGACTTGCATATTGGACTTTGAAGTGGTTTACATTGGACTTGCATATGTGACTTTGAATTGGTTTACATTGGACTTGCACATTGGACTTTGAATTGGTTTACATTGGACTTGCATATTGGACTTTGAATTGGTTTACATTGGACTTGCACTTTGGACTTTGAATTGGTTTACATTGGACTTGCATATTGGACTTTGAATTTGTTTACATTGGACTTACACTTTGGACTTTGAATTGGTTTACATTGGACTTGCACTTTGGACTTTGAATTGGTTTACATTGGACTTGCATATTGGACTTCGAATTGGTTTACATTGGACTTGCATATTGGACTTTGAATTGGTTTACATTGGACTTGCACTTTGGACTTTGAATTGGTTTACATTGGACTTGCATATTGGACTTTGAATTGGTTTACATTGGACTTGCACTTTGGACTTTGAATTTGTTTACATTGGACTTGCATATTGGACTTTGAATTTGTTTACATTGGACTTGCACTTTGGACTTTGAATTGGTTTACATTGGACTTGCATATTGGACTTTGAATTTGTTTACATTGGACTTTGAATTGGTTTACATTGGACTTGCACTTTGGACTTTGAATTGGTTTACATTGGACTTGCATATTGGACTTTGAATTGGTTTACATTGGACTTGCACATTGGACTTTGAATTGGTTTACATTGGACTTGCATATTGGACTTTGAATTTGTTTACATTGGACTTGCACATTGGACTTTGAATTGGTTTACATTGGACTTGCATATTGGACTTTGAATTGGTTTACATTGGACTTGCACTTTGGACTTTTAATTGGTTTACATTGGACTTTCATATTGGACTTTGAATTGGTTTACATTGGACTTTGAATTTGTTTACATTGGACTTGCATATTGGACTTTGAATTTGTTTACATTGGACTTGCACATTGGACTTTGAATTGGTTTACATTGGACTTGCATATTGGACTTTGAATTGGTTTACATTGGACTTGCACTTTGGACTTTGAATTGGTTTACATTGGACTTCAACTTCACAAACATACATATCGATGAAATTGCACAGTTTCAAGCTGGAAGATATATAAGCAGTAATGACGCTGTATGGCGAATTCTTTCATTTCCCATACATGAACGAAGTCCAGCTATTGTTCACTTATCATTACATTTAGAAAATGGACAACGTGTTTAGTTTACAGCTTCAAATGTGCAACAGATAGCTCTTAACCCCCCGGTGACAACATTAACAGCTTTTTTCATGTTATGTCAAAATGACGCCTTTGCATCAACACGGCTCTATTCGGAAGTGCGCATGTATTACACATGGAATAGGAGTAGGAAATTATTTGAACGACACAAATGAGGAGATATAGTAGACGGGCACCCTGGAATTTACAAAGAAAACACAATAGGCCGACATTATACTATTCATCCCAAACAAGATGAATGTTTTTTCCTTCACATGCTGTTGGTAAATGTCCCTGGTCCAACATCTTTCCAGCACTTAAAAATTGTCAATGGTGTTACACATGCCACTTTTCGCAGTGCATGTCAAGCACTGAATTTATTGGAGAATGACGGACACTGGGATGAATGCATTAATGATGCATGTAACACATCGCATCCAATTCAAATTCGTGCATTGTTTGCCATCATATTGACAACTTGCTCCCCTTCATCGCCATTAGAGTTATGGGAGAAATATAAATCACACATGGCCAAAGACATTTTTCATCAAAAACGCAATAAAACTGCAAATACCTACCTGGATTTTACAGAAGAAATTTATAATGAAGCATTGGTACGGATTGAAAATTTGTGCTTAGAAATTGCAAAGTTCTCAGTCAATTGGGAATGGCGTGACCGATTCAATCTGCTGCGACTTTGTTTGATGGAGAATTGTGTCGGAAACAAACTTACAACACAGATGATCTTTTGTTGTATATTCATTCGAATATTACAAAACTAACTATTGAGCAAAAACACATTTACAACAAAGTAATGGAAACAGTCAATAATATGGGTGGGAGAAATTTTCTTCTTAGATGCGCCAGGAGGAACTGGTAAAACCTTCTAAAGTAAATTAATTTTGGCAACCATTCGATCACATTCTGACATAGCCTTAGCTCTTGCATCATCTGGAATAGCTGCAACATTACTGCTAGGTGGAAGAACTGCTCATTCAGCTTTGAAACTACCATTGAATATGCAATTTATGGAAACTCCATTGTGCAACATTTCCAAAACATCGAGTATGGGAAAATGTCGAGTATTGCAGAAATGTAAACTTATTGTTTGGGATGAATGCACAATGGCACACAAAAAATTCACTGGAGGCTCTGGATCGATCATTGCAAGACTTTCGTGGTAATGACCGACTCTTCGGGAATGCAGTATTATTGCTAGCTGGAGATTTCAGGCAAACACTACCTATCAATCAACACCAGCAGATGAAATAAATGCTTGCCTAAAATATTCCACTTTTTAGCAACATGTGAGAACATTCCAATTGACTAGAAATATGCGTGTCCAGCAGTAAAACGATCACCCAGCAGAGTTATTTTCAAATCAATTACTGCAAATTGGGAATGGAAAACTGACGGCTAATCTGACCACAGGGCAAATTACATTGCCACAAAACTTCTGTAATAAAGTGACAACAAAAGACGACTTGATTAAAAAGGTTTTTGCAGACATCCAATTTAACTGTAGGGATCCCAGTTGGCTGAGTGAATGAGCCATTCTTGCAGCCAAGAACAAAGATGTTCATGAACTTAACAGTACTATTCAGTTGAACATTCCTGGTGAGTTAGTCACATACAACTCCGTCGATATTGTTCTTGAAGAAGATGAAGCAGTCAACTATCCAACAGAATTTTTGAATTCGCTAGATTTGCCAGGGATGCCACCTCATGTACTGCAATTAAAAACTGGCGTGCCAATCATCCTGTCGCGAAATATTAATCAGCCCAAGCTTTGTAATGGCACACGCCTTTCTGTAAAAAAATTAATGACTAACCTAATAGAAGCCACAATTTTAACGGGGCCTTTCAAAGGTGATGATGTCCTGATTCCATGCATTCCTATGATTCCTACAGACATGCCATTTCAATTCAAGAGATTGCAATTCCCAATTAGACTGGCATTTGCTATCACGATTAACAAAGCACAGGGACAATCTTTAGAATTGTGCGGCTAATATTTACATACTGATTGCTTCTTACATGGGCAATTATATGTTGCATGTTCTAGAGTCGGAAAATCAGGCAATCTCTTCATTTACACTGAATCAGGAACCACCAGGAATATTGTGTATCCACAAGTTTTGGAAAATTAAACACATCAGACACATGCATTTTTTGTCAATTCACACCATTTACACCACAGCAACTCGTGGCAGGGTACAGCTAGTATATATATATATATATATATATAAAAACATATATATATATATATATATATATAAACATATATATATAAAAACATATATATATATATATATATATATAAACATATATATATATAAACATATACATATATATAAACATATATATACATATATATATATAAACATATATATATTTATAAACATATATATATATACATATATATAAACATATATATATATATATAAACATATATATATATACATATATATAAACATATAAGATGATTGATGATTGCAACGTCTTGTCAGACGAGTGCCACTCCCTCAGACATTTAAAATCTATGAGCCCAAATGTCTGAGGGAGTATCTATACGAATATGATGTTACAGAGTCTTAGCTTTGTACGACAGCTAAGTCTCTCTCTCAGTTCAAAATGTTGAGATCCAGCAACAAGCAAGAGCAAGATAGCCAGCAACAAATTAAACTGCAGACCAGCTTAATGCGGGTACATGTCTTCCGCTTTATGGTTTTTTAAATCAGAGATTTGCTTCTCCTAGAAAGGTTGCCTTCACCACGGCTTACAGAAGCCCTCTCTACCCCAATACACACACACACACACACACAAATATACACGGTGCTAGTTGGCCGTTGACCCAGAAGAGAGTTCATTCGCCCTTTGGAAGGTCTTGTTTTTAATCCTTCAGGGAGACTAGCCGCCCTCCTCACCAAACAAGTCTGGTGGGGGAACACGTTTAGTCGCCGGTGACCCGACCATGAGGCAGGTAGTACTGGGTTACATGGTACCAGTAGCATATGACATGACCTGACTCTTTATATATATATGCATAAACATATATATATATATATATATATATATATATACATATATATAAACATATATATAAACATATATATATACATAAACATATATATATACATATATATAAACATATATATATATACATATATATAAACATATATATATATACATATATATAAACATATACATATATATATACATATATATAAACATATATACATATATATATAAACATGTATATATACATACATATATATAAACATGTATATATACATACATATATATAAACATATATATATGCATATATATAAACATATATATACATATATACATATATAAAACATTTATATATGCATATATATACATATATATAAACATATATATACATATATACATATACATAAATATATATATATACATATATACATATACATAAATATATATATATACATATATATAAACATATATATATACATATATACATATACATAAATATATATATACATATATATAAACATATATATATACATATATATAAACATATATATATACATATATATACATATATATAAACATATATATATACATATATATACATATATATACATATATATATATATATAAAAACATATATATATATACATATATATATACATATATATATATATATATAAACATATATATACATATATATATATAAACATATACATATATATATAAACATATATACATACATATATATATATAAACATATATATATACATATATATATAAACATATACATATATATATACAAATATATACATATATATATAAACATATACATATATATACATATATATACATATATATATAAACATATATATACATATATATATAAACATATATATACATATATATACATAAACATATATATACATATATATATAAACATATATATATACATATATATATAAACACATATATACATATCTATAAACATATATATACATATATATATACATATATATATAAACAGATATATACATATATATATACATATATATATATAAACATATATATGTACATATATACATATATATAAACATATATATATATACATATATATATATGAACATATATATACATATATATATGAACATATATATATACATATATATATGAACATATATATAAATATATATATACATACATATAAACATATATATAAACATATATATACATATATACATATATAAAAACATTTATATATACATATATATACATATATATAAACATATATATACATATACATAAACATATATATACATATATATATATATAAACATATATATATACATATATATATAAACATATATATAAACATATATATATACATATATATATAAACATATATATACATATATATATATAAACATATATATATACATATATATATAAACATATATATACATATATATATACATATATATATAAACATATATATATATATATAAACATATATATATAAACATATATATACATATACATATATATATATAAACATATATATATACATATATATACATATCTATATACATATATATACATATATATGAACATATATATATACATATATATATAAGCATATATATGTATATATATATACATATATATAAACATATATATGTACATATATATATATAAACATATATATATAAACATATATATGAACATATATATATAAATATATATATAAATATATATATATATAAATAAGCATATATATATAAGCATATATATATAAATATATATATAGATATATATATATATAAATAAGCATATATATATAAATACATATATAAACATATATATACATATATATATATATATATACATACATATATATATATAAACATATACATCTATCCATATATCTTTAAAAGTGAACATGTCTGCAAGTCTGTGTACATTCCTCTACGCAAAGACTCTGTCAATTTTAAGTCTACAGACTCGAACTTTGATATACACGGTACTGAGACTTGGAAAAATCTTTGTAATCCGTTTTCGGACAGTTGGCTGTTAAGGGGATTTGACCTTTGAGAACTCTACCAAACTCCTCCGACAATTTTGGGTATAAACAATTGAAATTTTAGATATAGGTTTCTTGGACATGGATCTAACTTAATAACTTGATTTGAGCCCAAAACAATAAATGTTAAGGGGGTCATAATAAGGGGCCAGATTTAAAAAGAAATTAACCTTTGTGGTCTCTACCAAATTCCTCAGACAATTTCTGGTCTAGACATTTGAAATTTTACATAAAGGGTATTCAGTAATAGGGCAAGCTTTTTAATCGGTTTTGATCGAAAATTTTTAGTTACCAATATATAAATATATCTACGTATGTATGTTTGCATGTCTGTCTAAAACTTTTGACAGAGGTGACGGATTTTACCAAGATCAGTAACGTTTTGGAGTTCGACCTTTCAGACGACAAATATCCAAAAATTGGCTAAAAACATTAATATCTTCACCTTCAACTGGGCACTTTTTACACGTCTTTTTTTTTTTTTTTACATGGAGGTCACCACTTATCAAAGCCCGGAAGTCACTCGGGGATAAGGTTTATTGCTTGTACAGTAATCAATGGGATAGTATCGTAGTAATCGTTAGTATTGGAGATTTGATAAAGTGTCTTACTTAAGGAGGGGAGGTTCATCAAGAATTTGTTTATGTTGGACTTGAAGACATCCAAGTTGTAGTCAGGCGGGAAACAGGCAAATGGAAGAGAGTTCCACAGTCGTGCACTTTTAAGAAAGAAGCTCTACTCATGGAATCTACGCTTGGATTTAGGCACAGATAAAGCGTGGGGAAAATTAATGACAGTGGTTTCAGCCAGACAGGTGTTTTTCGTGAAAAGTTGGCGAGGGGGGACCAGAGATTGGAGCTCAGACGAGCACTTGCCATGAAAATAACGATAAAACAAAGACAGGCTCACCAACGTCTCTTTTGTGAGAGAGAGGCTGCAAGGAAGAGAAAAGGGCATCGTACCGCACTATTTTTGTAAATAATATTTTCAAGTTAAATTCAAGTTTTATAATATCTTTATTTTTTTTTATTAAATTGTTAAATAAATTAAATTGTACATAATAGTTATAATGCATCCGCCAGTTCGGTAAGGTAACCTAAGTGCACACAACTTAAAATAAAGTTGCTTTTTTTTAATGAATTTAATCAAACGGTCCTTTATCTCGCTAAGTCACCCCCACCTCAAAAATATATGTAATATAATGATTATATATGTATAAATTCAAGTTTTACGATATCTTTTTTATTTACTAAATTGTTAGGTGAAAGTACATAATAGTAAAAAAAAAAAAAGCCGCCAGCCATGTAACATAAGTGTGTAAGTACCAGTAAAGTGATGTTTATTATCCTATTCAGCTAGATCCATAATAAGCAGCACTTGAATGACTGGTTTATTGTATTGTTGCTACACCATTTTAAAAGTAGGAAAAGTTTGGCGTATAAGATTTCAACGAAAAGGTTGTGTCTGTAGTAAATAAAAAGTGTAATCTTTTTCCAAAAGGTGTTTAGTGTAAAACAGATATAAGTGTCTCTCTCTTTGATATGTTTGTTTAATGGCGGAATAACCGAATAAGGGAATTATACAATGTATAATTCTCAGCCAATCAAATGGGCTGAATTAATGGACGCAGAAATCACTATTTGTGTAGATGGAAGGTGGTAAGAATATGCGATTGTGTAGGAAATCTGTAGTCAGTTAATAACAGAGAAGACCCAGGAAGGTAAAAAAATAGAGTAAATGCATGTGGTGTTGAATGGGGTCGTAAGAGGAATTGTGAAAGTGCGAGTGAAAATCTAACTACTTCCTCTATAGGTTACGAAATTACATTGTATAGTTAAATAAGGTAATGGCTAATGTGTAAAAATAATAAATTTTTATATGCCATCTGTTGTTGTGAACCTACGGTAGTTTCGTCCAGAGAGGAAAAATCGTGCCTCTTTTTTTTCTGCAAGATATACATTATATATATATATATATATATAAACGTAATTCTTGGTTTGTTCGTTATCAATAAAACAATATTTCTACATTACCAATTTAATTGAATTTTACAGAGTCTTTCCCTAGAGTTGAGGAATGTTTTTATGTTATTAAAATAAATTAATATTGCAAATTATAAAAATATTAAATAAAATAAAAATATTTTTCGTAAGTCGTTTCTGCGAGACTGCTCAGTTTTGTTCTGGTAACTTCCGTTTCAACGACTCTCGAATTACAAGATAAATAAAAAAAAAACATCCGCTATTTTTAAAATTTAAATTTATTTGTTTATCTTACAAATTTTTTAATTTTAAATTCGTTTGTTTATCTTAAGGCTTTTCACTCATCAAACATTACGTTTTAATTGTTTAGTTTCTTTCACGACATAAAAAGTTTGTTTTAACTTTTTCTAAACTATAATAAAATAAAAAAGTTGCTGTTTCATTTTTACGACTTGCCCCAGTGTATTATAAACACTAGGTACGGGCAAAATGAATGCCGATGTTCAAAATGTATAAACATTTTTCCCTTTACTTAAAAATTCACCAAAAATCAGGAAATCAACCAATTTTAATGAAATTTTCAGTATTTATCAAATAATGATCGCAGAATATAATGAACTAATTATTTTTTATTTAAATCTGAGTGAAAATGTATTATTTTGTTTAAACAAAAAATACCTTTACAAAAGTTATGGTTTTCAGTAGTAAATAAAAAATGCAAGAATTTAATTTTGCTTTTTTTATATAAATAAAGCATCGTAATTTGTAACAATAAAAAAAATAAAATAATTTTTACACAGACATTACGAAAAAAGCTCCTTTATATATATTTGTAACAATAAAAAAAATTATTTTAAAAATAATGTTCGTGCAAAACATTACGAAAAAAAAATTATTTAAAAAATAATGTTCATGTAAAACATTACGAAAAAGACCCTTCAGGGGCTTTTTTTGTAATGTTTGTGTAAAAAATATTTTATTTATTTATGAATGAATTCGATATAACTCGAAGAAAAATGAATTTCTCGAACTACCGATATTACCATTGACATGCATTGTTTATTTAATATTTTCACACAAAAAAATTATAATAGCAAAAATATTTCTACTTTTTTTTTAAATTACATTTTTTTCGCATAATTCTTATATGCAAGATTTTAATAATTTTCTTGCTCGCAAGAACGTGAAACTTTCAGCGTAACATAATTTTTATATAATCTCGAACAATAATTTAAAAAATTTAAAAACAGAAACATAAAAAATAATTAAATTAAAAAATGATAAAAATTGATACAAACATTCAGAATAGAAATGTATGGATGCACGTCTAGGGAAAAAAAGAAAGAAATCCGACCCCCCTACCTCGTTTTATTATCATGACTTCATTTTGAAACAGCGCTTCAAAATTATTTCTTGGCTGAAATTTTGGGCATCGTGTTTATAAACCATTATTTGTTGTGTTTTTGGCAAACGGTAAATTACTTGCTTTTTGAGGGCTAATTAAATTATTTTTCCACAAACAAGATTTTTTTTTAATTTAATTCGATTATCTTAGGACTTTATTAATTATCTCTGAAATAGACCTAGAAAACTAATATTTTTCTTTTTCTTTTAGCTGAATTGAGTAGCTCGCCGTAAAAACATTATTCATAATTTTTTTTTTTATGCATACAAATATTTTTTCCTTTTCAAATACAATCAAAAAGTAGTCGGAAACCTATAAAAAAATTATGATAAATCGGCTTTCAAAACTAGGACCACCTATTTTGCCCGCTTATTTTTGCCCATACCTAACAAACATCCTAACCTCCCCATGTTAAAAACGGCTTTCGGATTAACCCCCCCTCCTTCCACAAACCTCGAAAGCCATTCTTAACATGGGGAGGGTGGGGGTGTTTATTCTGTTTATAATACGCGGGGACAAGTCGCAAAATTAACGAAGTTGCTATTTATTATTTATTGCAAAAATTGCTTATCTTTTTGTTTATTAATTTGTTAGTTGAAAGTACAGATAACTAATGTGTGGAAAATCTAGCTCCCGAAAAAAAAAAAGGTTACTCTGGATAGTAACAAAAAATAAAAATTGCTTCAGTCTCGAAAGATTTCTTCTCTACTGATCGATGAAATAAACGGTGAAGTGTAGTTCACCTTCTATTTCTCTTCCCCTCTCTCTCTTAATATCTCTTTCCATCCGTCTCTCCCTTTCCCTCTCTCAATCTATCTTTCTCTCTATATCACCCTCTCCATCTCTCTTTGAGCCCTTTTCTCTCTCTAACTCCCTCTCTCTCTCCTCTGTCTCGCCCCCTCTCTGTTTCTAACCCTCCCCCCTCTCTGTATATCTATCAATCCCTCTATCTCTCTCTACCCCCTTCTCTTTCTCCCTCTTACTTTCTCTTTTCTATCTATATATCTTCCTCTCTATCCGTCTATCTCTAACCCCTCATCCTATTTTAGTCTCCTAAATTAATTACAGTTAATAAGGCATTGTCAAAACATGGATAAATTCTATTTTAGTCACTTAATTTACTGACTGAGAATATAAGTTATTTGGAAATTTCTGCTACCTTGAACAGCACCAGAAGTAACTGGTAAAAACTTTTTAATTAAATTGATTTTGGCAGTCATTCGGTGACAAAATGATATAGCCTTATATAGCTGCATGCAGAATACCTGCAACCTTGCTACCAAGTAGAAGAACTATTCATTCTACTTTGAAGCATTCAACTTTTCAAAATACAAAAAAAAAACGTTTATAAGTGTTTTTGATATAGATGTATATAATAATACTTTGATAAGTATGTTTTAACTTAAATAGGGATGGTATAATAAAATTGTGGGGTCTGCGTTCGCGCCTGGCCTCCATAAAATGGAAATAGACACAAACTTTAATAAAGACTTTTCATATCTATCTGCATAAGTATACTTTGATAATTATGTTTCAGTTGGAAGAAATATGGTATAATAAAATTATGGGGTGTCGCTCGCGCCTGACCTCCATAGAATGGAAATATGTCACAAAGTTTAACAAGGTTTTTTTTAATATAGATCCACAGTATATTGTGATAAGTGTTTCAGTGTGAACAGGTATGGTATAATAAATTATGAGGTTTATCTATTTTATTTTTACTTTCATCATATTTTGCTTTGGTTTTGATACCCCCAAATTCGAAGCTATCTCTTCCTTTTCATAACCTATCATACTTTCATAAATCAGAATCCATTTTCTGTAGGCTGTTTTTGAACCCAGTCAACGACAGGTACTTTTGCTAGTGTGTGTGTATATGTGTATATATATATATATATATATATAAGTACCCGTCGTTGACTGGGTTCAAAAACAGCGTACAGAAAATGGACTCTGATTTATGAAAGTATGATAGATTATGAAAAAGAAGGGTTGTAATGAGATAGCTTCGAATTTGGGGGTATCAAAACCAAAGCAAATAGAGAAACCCCATAATTTATTATGCCATAACTGTTCACACTGAAGCACTTATCACAATATTCTGTGGATCTATATTAAAAAACCTTGTTAAACATTGTGACATATTTCCATTCTATGGAGGTCAGGCATGAACGAACACCCCCATAATTTTATTATACCATATTTCTTCAAACTGAAACATAATTATCAAAGTATACTTACGCAAATAGATATGAAAAGTCTTTATTAAAGTTTGTGCCTATTTCCATTCTATGGAGGCCAGGCGCGAATGCAGACCCCACAATTTTATTATACCATCCCTTTTTAAGTTAAAACATACTTATCAAAGTATTATTATGTACATCTATATCAAAAACACGTGTAAACGTTTTTTTTTTAATTTTTAAATTTTTTATTTCCATACTTTGCACGAACGGAGACCCTACAATTTTAATGAACCACTGTTCTGCCAGATCAAACATACCCATTCCTGTGTCTCGATACATCTTCTATCATTATATGTAATCAGTTTTTTAAAATAGTTAACCATATAGGAACTTATTTGTGACCACACACACACACACAGACATTCAGCTTTATATTATATATATATATATATATATACTAGACTATCCATGACCCGTTGGGTCAGTATGTTGTATTAGCTACAGAATTCATGTATGACCATGACACTTGTGACGTAAAGAAAATAGTTTTTTTTTGACATTACAGAAACATTTCTATGAAAATATATTAAAATGATAAAAGAATATAGATAGATTTTTATGAGTCGTTCTGTTTATTATAATTGATTATTTTTGAAAAAAATTTTTTTACAGTTACTGAATTATAAGTGGTTGGCCATACTTATGGGTAAATGTGCACTGAACAGATACCATAATACTTATTATAGTTAAATTCAAATTTTGATATATATTAGTTGAAAGTACAGAATAGTTAACAAACACTCTCCCCATGTTAATAATGGCTTTTTAAATAGAAAATGAAAATAAAATGTAACTTTTTTCATTTAATTTAAACAAACATTCATGACCAATTGTGTAAAATAATTAATTTATATGTTAATAATAAGGTCAATAAAATTAAGACAATTCTTTTCTATTTACATTTTTTGTATAATTTAAGTGTTTTTAAGAAAACTCTTGTTATCCTTTCGCTTAATTGAAACTTATCAGGTTCTAACAACTCTCTTATATCCGGGTTATTTATATTAATCCATTTCTTTTATTGAATATGTATCGCTGAAAAGCACGGGTGCTTATGCACTTATTGTACAGTAAATAAATATTTAATTTATATGTTAACAATAACGTCAATAAAATTAAGACAATACTTTTCTATTTACAACATTCTTTGTACAATTTGAGTGTTTAAAAAAAAAATTGTTATGTTATCCTTTCGCTTAACTCTACTGAGTGCAACATATAGTTGTCCATGTTGAAAGAAAGGTTTGTCTAGAAAAACTAAAACTTTCCGTAAAGTCTGTCCTTGAGACTTATGAATTGCCAAAGCAAATGCTAATTGTATAGGAAACTGAACTCTGGCAAACGGAATATTGTCACCTTCAGATAAAACAATTTTCACTCTTGGAATTAAAACGATTTCTCCTTCAAACTGTGATGCAATAATTTTAGCAACAATCAAATTATTATGCAGCTCCTCTATTATTAGTCTGGTACCATTACATAAGTGTGGTGGATCAATATTCCTCATAAACATGATTGGAGCTCCTTTCTTGTTTATGTGGAGGTAATCCTGATAATTCTATCGAATCAAGAAATTCTGTTGGGTAATGTGTAGCTTCTGTTCCTTCAAGAACAGAATTAAATGACAAATATTCTTTGACTTGCTCAGGAAATTTTTCAATACAATTATGATTTATTGCTCTAACTGTATCATTAAATAGTACTAATATGCAATTTTCAGCAAACATTTCTAGATTGTCAAATGAAGGATAAATATATTCAATGCATTGGTCAACATTATCTGCATGGATTATCAAATCCTCAGGCAGTTCAATCTCACCATTTTAATTTTTTTTTAATTTTGTCTTCATCAATCTTTATAAGAAATTTAGAGTACTCATCATTAACTGGAATTCTTATGTTTTGTTTTAAATAAAATTTCTTAAATTTACGCCACAAAAACGACTCTTTGGTGCAAGAATTGTAAATGTAAACATCATTTCCTCTCTTTATGACTGGTAGTAGTTGCCTGGAGCCACCACTGCACACCGTCAATATCCCTCCGAATGTTTCATTGTTTCCACATATATCCTTGAGAATCCTGTCGAACGTCTCTAAACTCTCCCTTCTTATCATTGGACATTCGTCCCAAATAATAATTTTTGCTGCCCTTATCAAGTTGGCTGTTTCTGAATGTTTATCAAAATTACAAACATCATTTTCTCTTACATTGAGAGGAAGCTTGAATCTGGAATGAGCAGTTCGACCACCAGGCATCAATGTTGCGGCAATACCTGATGATGCTACAGCCAGTGCAGATTGTCTTAAACTCCTTACTTTTGAGAGAAGAAGTTTTATTAAGGTCTTTCCTGTGCCTCCTGGAGCATCGATGAAAATCAATGAAGAGCCTGTGTTTAAGCAACTGCATATAAAGTTGTAAATGATCGATTGTTCCTCATTTAATAAATGTTGATGTGTCTTTACATAAGTCATTTGCGCTGCTATATTGTAATTTTGCTCATCCATTATGGCTCTATTAATGTGAATCACATTAGGTAAATTCTGAGGCAAAGGCAATCCAAAGTCTTGCAGTGATTTGTCAGCAGCACAAAGATTATCATTTATGTTCCTCAATGTGTTGTTGGTGGCATTTTTATTGACCATGTTCTGATTGTTAACTTTGATTTGCATTGCATTGTAGTAATCCATTGCCATAGAGTTGGAAATCTTTCCCACAATTCAAGAAAATTTGAACATTCTGTGTTTAAAAGTATCACAATGAACAGATCCCTTATCGCTCTTGGCATTCTCGTTTTCTCTGCATCCTCCATTGTTTGTATCCAGTGGTTGTCATGAAGCAGTAATCCTCTTTCTTTGCAAGCAGTTTTAAATAATGGACATTTATCTCCTGCTACAGTTCGCAAAGATTCAAAAGAATTAGGTCCTTTTACATGATGAAGTAGTAGCTGCAAAAAGTACAATTTACCCCTATTTGGTGAGACTGTGTACATACGACCAAGAATATTTGCTTCAAAAACTCCTGGGTGATCAGCTATTCTTCTACTCACTTTTCTTTGTTCTATTTCTTATTTTGCCACACATAGTAATAGAATGTTCTGGCAAATTCATCATTCTGGCAAATATTAAAAAACTGTTAGAGTTGTGTAAGAAGCATTTTCATTAAGGTACTGTTGCTTGTCCATTGAATATAGATCATATGTTGATCAGGGAGATGTATCTGAAGAGGAACAACTGCAGGTTCTCTAACATAAAGTGGAAATCCCAGTATTATCGAAATTGCTTCTGATGGTCCAATATATCTTCCTGTCAAGTATTGCTTAATTTTGTCTTTGCTTACACTGAAAATTGCCTGATCGCTTCCCTTTAATGTATATTTAATTACATATTTAATGGATTTTACAGAAGTGCATATTTCTACATTTAATTAAATAACTTCAATAGAGTTCTGTTGTAAGGTACAACCCATTTTGAAGTTATAGCTTCATTTCTACCTTCTTTACAGCCTTGATGACCTCCCATTTCTGGTGACCTTCACCTATAAATAGGGTATGAATCATGTCCACATCTTGTTTCATCACTATTTGGTTTTGGGTACCTCTTTGAACAGCTCCCATTTTTCCAACACAGAGATGTACTATTGCAGTTTGGTCCATGTATCATATGCGTTAATACCAATTCATGTCCTTCTGGGTCTTCGACTTTACTATATATTTTAGCTTGGACAAAATCATCATAATTCTGAGGTCTGGGTTTAGATTCTTCTTCCATCCATAGCAGGCAATGTAGGTGTGGTAAACCTCTTTTCTGGTATTCAACATGTAGGCAATACAATTACCCAACAGACCTTGTGTTCCTGTTAAATATTTAATGAAAATCAAAAGTTTTTGCAATTATATCAGGCCGATTGTGAGGAAATTGGTTCTCAA
The DNA here is from genome assembly GCF_053919585.1 of Euprymna scolopes. Taxonomy (NCBI): domain Eukaryota; kingdom Metazoa; phylum Mollusca; class Cephalopoda; order Sepiida; family Sepiolidae; genus Euprymna; species Euprymna scolopes. The sequence goes on from NC_136508.1 coordinate 391,899, forward strand.
TGAGATTATCTTTAATCTCAGGCCAGTTTGGATTGCATGTCATTGTGATGAAGTAAGTTGGAGTCCCATATTTTCTAACATACATCATAGCATCTTGACATCTCTCCATCATATATCGTGGACAATCAACAAATGTTGATGACGAAATAACTTTTCTGCCTATGTTTCTAAGATCATCATTATCATGTAAGGCATCGGTGAAACCTCTGTATGTTGTAGATCTTAGAGAGGCTTGATTTAATCTAATGTAGTTCAAACGATCTATTCCAATTTTTCCTGCCATATCCACAACATACTGATATTTGGCTAAATTCATCATCACGGATCATAATGCTAATGATAGCAGTTAATTTTTGGTTATTTGTCATTGTTATCTCAGGATGACAGCCATCCTCATCATCAGGGAAAAACAGTACATACTGTAGTGGATTATATGATCGATGATATTCTGATGATATTCTGATTCTGAAGCTGTCCACCTCTTTCTCTCAATATCATATGGTGTGATGTTGTTTGCTGTTCACTGTTATTTTGAATAATAATTCTTACTTCATTAAACATCTTATTATTGTATCGCCTTTTGTGCTCATTAATCGACTTCCTCGTATGATCTATAACAATAACTGCATTAATTATGTTGTATATCATGTCCTTAGCTTGTTGAAATGCAGTTACATAGGAATTATCACGTCTTAGAATATACTCAATATTTTCTATGATATTCCGACGTAACTCAATGTTCTGGTACATATTCATCCGAACATCAATACTGTATATCTGAATAAATAACAACAAAAATGTGCAATTTTTCCAACAAAAAGTTTTGCTTTACAATGAGAACATAAGTTATTCAAATTTCAAAGGTTTCCCTGTAAGTTTGCTCTGCGCCGTAAATTATTTTGACTATTTCGCAAAGCAAGTCTCTTGTTTCTTTTCCAACCATTCTCGTCACCTTGCTTTCGTTCATCTCTTATTCTTCGACTATCAGTCTCTCTTCACTTTGTTGTGCTGTCTCGTTAGCTCGTCTTTGTTCAGCTCTAATTCTCTGGCTGTTCAGTCTATCTTCTCTCTGTTGCAGTGTCTCTTCATTTCAGGTTTGTTTATCTCTTTCTCTCTGGCTGATCAATCTCTCTTCTCTCATCTTTATTGTTTCATTATTTATTGTCTCTTTTATTCTCATTCTTTCGTTGCTCAGTCAGTTTGCTCTCAGCTCGGGCGTTTCTAAATTTCAATATCTATAAAATTTTTCCCTTTGTTTTTGCAAGCGAATTTCTCTTTGTTTATGTGTGTCAGGAGCTCTCCTAAGTCTATACGTTTCTATAGAACGAATCAGTCGGATTCGTCTTTGTTGCTCAGTTTAAATAAGTTATGGCAAAAGGGGCCGGCTTGTTGCTGATCCACATTGTTTTTGTCATTGATTTTAGGTCTTTTACTTTTCACTTGGCTGTGCGCCATATTAGTAAAGTTCTACAAAGAGTGTAAAATAATAATAGGTCTTTTACTTTTCACTTGGCTGTGTGCCATATTAGTAAAGTTCTACAAAGAGTGTAAAATAATAATAGGTCTTTTACTTTTCACTTGGCTGTGTGCCATATTAGTAAAGTTCTACAAAGAGTGTAAAATAATAATAGGTCTTTTACTTTTCACTTGGCTGTGTGCCATATTAGTAAAGTTCTAGAAAGACTGTAAAATAATAATAGGTCTTTTACTTTTCACTTGGCTGTGTGCCATATTAGTAAAGTTCTACAAAGAGTGTAAAATAATAATAGGTCTTTTACTTTTCACTTGGCTGTGTGCCATATTAGTAAAGTTCTACAAAGAGTGTAAAATAATATTAGGTCTTTTACTTTTCACTTGGCTGTGCGCCATATTAGTAAAGTTCTACAAAGAGTGTAAAATAATATTAGGTCTTTTACTTTTCACTTGGCTGTGCGCCATATTAGTAAAGTTCTACAAAGAGTGTAAAATAATAATAGGTCTTTTACTTTTCACTTGGCTGTGTGCCATATTAGTAAAGTTCTACAAAGAGTGTAAAATAATATTAGGTCTTTTACTTTTCACTTGGCTGTGTGCCATATTAGTAAAGTTCTACAAAGAGTGTAAAATAATAATAGGTCTTTTACTTTTCACTTGGCTGTGTGCCATATTAGTAAAGTTCTACAAAGAGTGTAAAATAATAATAGGTCTTTTACTTTTCACTTGGCTGTGTGCCATATTAGTAAAGTTCTACAAAGAGTGTAAAATAATATTAGGTCTTTTACTTTTCACTTGGCTGTGTGCCATATTAGTAAAGTTCTACAAAGAGTGTAAAATAATATTAGGTCTTTTACTTTTCACTTGGCTGTGCGCCATATTAGTAAAGTTCTACAAAGAGTGTAAAATAATATTAGGTCTTTTACTTTTCACTTGGCTGTGCGCCATATTAGTAAAGTTCTACAAAGAGTGTAAAATAATAATAGGTCTTTTACTTTTCACTTGGCTGTGTGCCATATTAGTAAAGTTCTACAAAGAGTGTAAAATAATATTAGGTCTTTTACTTTTCACTTGGCTGTGTGCCATATTAGTAAAGTTCTACAAAGAGTGTAAAATAATAATAGGTCTTTTACTTTTCACTTGGCTGTGTGCCATATTAGTAAAGTTCTACAAAGAGTGTAAAATAATAATAGGTCTTTTACTTTTCACTTGGCTGTGTGCCATATTAGTAAAGTTCTACAAAGAGTGTAAAATAATATTAGGTCTTTTACTTTTCACTTGGCTGTGTGCCATATTAGTAAAGTTCTACAAAGAGTGTAAAATAATATTAGGTCTTTTACTTTTCACTTGGCTGTGTGCCATATTAGTAAAGTTCTACAAAGACTGTAAAATAATAATAGGTCTTTTACTTTTCACTTGGCTGTGTGCCATATTAGTAAAGTTCTACAAAGAGTGTAAAATAATATTAGGTCTTTTACTTTTCACTTGGCTGTGTGCCATATTAGTAAAGTTCTACAAAGACTGTAAAATAATAATAGGTCTTTTACTTTTCACTTGGCTGTGTGCCATATTAGTAAAGTTCTACAAAGAGTGTAAAATAATATTAGGTCTTTTACTTTTCACTTGGCTGTGTGCCATATTAGTAAAGTTCTACAAAGACTGTAAAATAATAATAGGTCTTTTACTTTTCACTTGGCTGTGTGCCATATTAGTAAAGTTCTACAAAGACTGTAAAATAATATTAGGTCTTTTACTTTTCACTTGGCTGTGTGCCATATTAGTAAAGTTCTACAAAGAGTGTAAAATAATATTAGGTCTTTTACTTTTCACTTGGCTGTGTGCCATATTAGTAAAGTTCTACAAAGACTGTAAAATAATAATAGGTCTTTTACTTTTCACTTGGCTGTGTGCCATATTAGTAAAGTTCTACAAAGAGTATAAAATAATAATATAAACTACGCTTTTGGTTAGACTTAGTTTATCAGGCAACAATATTTGCATAAATATATATATATATATATATACACATATTTAAATATATAAATAAACATATATAAATATAGATATATAAATATATATATACATATTTAAATATATAAATAAATATATATATATATAAATATATATACATATTTAAATATATAAATAAATATATATATATATATATATATATATATATATATATATATATATGTAAATAATGACAAAAATTCACAAATTCGGTATCATATTGAAGCCTCATCCTTCGCTCAGAAATATCGAAAAATTGGACCAAAACGTTCAGTTTTTCACCCTGAAATTGAATATTTTCGACAGGTTGGGGGGGGGGGAGGGTCAGGAAAAACGTTCTTCTCGTGACGACGAGCGGTTCTACGCATGCGCTAGATGACGTCATGATCTGATTTATTTTAAATAGTTGAAAAACTGAACAAATTTCATGTACGTCGCATTAGGTCAGTCGATTAGTGTGTTGGTTCATTATCTAAACGTTTTGTGTTCGAATCGTGGTGTGAGATGTCTTTTTTTTTTTCGATTTTTTAAATTTAAATATTGAACCAGTGTTATTTAAGCCATCTTTCATGTAACATTTGTTGTTTTTTTTTTACTTTGCTTATCCACCCCCGACCACACACGCAAAAACACCCGGGTACCCACCGATTTTTCAAATTTTAATATCGAAACAAATAAGCATTTAAGCCATTTTTCACGTGTTTGTTTTTTCTGTTTTCATCGTTCGTTTGCCTTACGTTAGTTTTTTTTTTTTCCCGCTTAAGTTTTAACGTTTTCTTTTTTACTTCGCTTAAACAAACAAACGTGGTCATTGACGTTGTCGTCGTAATGATCGACGCCTGACAGGTGAGCACCTGTCAATTTGGTTCTTACTTAAATAAATTAAAACATCTTTCACTAATTCATTCTGGCTGGACGATTTATTTTCAAACTTCGCCTCAGGGCTTCGGGTTCGATCCTACTCCCCCCTTCCGGGTTCTTTTTTATTTAACACACCTACAAACACCCGGGCAACGCCGGGTACCACCGCTAGTCTTCTATTATATAAAAGGCAAAATGTGTATGTGTGTTTGTATGTCTGCTAAAAACTTGACAGACAGAACAAAAATTAACAAACTTGGTCTCATATTAAAGCCCCACCCTCCGGACGACAAATATCGAAAAATATCGAAAAATTGGTCAAAAATGTTCATTTTTTCACCCCAAAATCGACAATTTTGGACAGGGGGGGGTCAAGAAAAACGGTCTTCTTGTCACAATGAGCGGTTCTACGCATGCACCAGATGACGTCATGACCTGATTTACTTTAAATAGTTGAAAAACTGAACAAATTTCATGTACGTCACGTTAGGTCAGTTGATTAGCGCGTTGGTTCGTCATCTAAACATTTTGGGTTCGAATCGTGGTGTGAGATGTCTTTCTTTTTTTTTTTTAAATTTAAATATTGAACCAGTGTTATTTAAGCCATTTTTCACGTAACGATCGTTTTTCTGTTTTTTTTTTAACTTCACTTATCCCTCCCCCCCCGAGCACACACCCAAAAACACCCGGGTACCCACCGATTTTTTAAATTTTAATATCGAAACAAATAAGCATTTAAGCCATTTTTCATGTGTTTGTTTTTCTGTTTTCATCATTCGTTTGCCAATATTAGTTTATTTTGTGTTTTCTTTTCGCTGTTTTGATTACCCCCACCCGCTTAATTAAAACGTTGTTTTCTTTTTTACTTCGCTTATAATAAACCTTCATCGTCGTCGTAACGCTCGACGAATTCCGGGCGCGCACCTGTCAATTTGGTTCTTACTTAAATAAATTCAAACATCTTTCAGTAACTCATTCTAGCTGGCAAATTTTATTTTCAAACATCGTCTACCCCCCCCCCCCTCCGTTTCTTTTTTATTTAACATCACACACACCTACAAACACCCGGGCAACGCCAGGTACCCCCGCTAGTCTATAAATATAAAAGCAAAAATGTATGTGTGTTCGCTTTTCTGTATGTCTACAAAAGGCTTTTTTCAGAGAAGCGGTCAGTTGGTTCACAACTTCTTAAAACTTTTTATATCACATGTAAATCGTAATATCTCAGAGTTAACAACAGAGCTCGCCTGTCTATTTAATTTGCTCGACTTTGGGAAGATAAATATTCAACAGTTATCGCTCGCCGCATGTAGATTAGTCTTTCTCCTATAATAAAAGCGATACTAATTCTGGCGGTATTTTCCGTCTATCGGCGGAAATGTCCAAAAGCAATCAGCTTTGATCAATGTGGAAATATTTTCCATTATATCAAACAATTGCTATTCAATTTGGACAAAGGGAGCTGGTCCCCCCTCCCACCAACATCTTTGTAAAATAAAAATAAAAACGGCGTTCCCGCAGTAAATGAAATACTATCCTGCAGTCAAACTTGACCTCATTAAGTCATTAAAACATGCGCCTGTCAAATCCAAGTAATTAAATAAATTCAAACGTGTTTCCGTTAGCATCTCGCGGTGGACCAATGGTTAAACCCGTCGCACTCTTTTTTTTTTACACTTTAATTTCCAACTTTGCCTCGCCGGTTCAGGTTCGATCCTCATACTTACCTACAAAAACATTTTTTAAAAAATTTTTACCCCCCCCCCTCGGAGTTTCCACACACACCTTCAAACACCCGGGCAATGCCGGGTACCCCTGGCTAGTCTATATATATAAAAGCGAAAATATATGTATGTATGTATCTATGTGTGTATGTTTGTGTGTCTGCTAAAAACTTTCGACAGACACGACGAAAATTCACAAACTCGTTATCATATTCGCTTGAAAAATATAAAAAAATTGACCAAAAACGTTCATTTTTTTCACCTCGAAATCGACAATTTTAAACATGGGCGGGGGGTCAACAAAAACGGTTGTTTCGTGATGTGCCAAATGATGTCATGACCTGGTTTACTTTAAATAGTTGAAAAACTGACTAAATTTCATGTACGTTGCATTAGCTCAGTGGATTAGCACGTTGGTTCGTTATCTAAACGTTTTGGGTTCGAATCGTCATGTGAGATATCTTTTTTTCTTTCTATTTTTTAAATTTAAATATTGAACCAGTGTTATTTAAGCCGTTTTTCACATAACGTTCGTTTTTGTTTTTTTTGTTTTTTACTTCGCTTACCCACCCCCGACCACACACCCAAAAACACCCGGGTACCCACCTATTTTTTAAATTTTAATATAAAACCAGGCTTATTTAAGACATTTTTCACGTGTTCGTTTTTCTGTTTTCATCATTCGTTTGCCTTATATTAGTTTTTTTTTTCGATGTTATGATTAGCCCCCCTTAAGTTTTAACGCTGTTTTCTTTTTTTACTTCGCTTATAACAAACAAACCTGATCATTGAGGTCGTCGTCATCGTAACCCTCTAGGACTTACGTGCGTGCACCTGTCAAGTTGGTTCTTACTTAAATAAATTCAAACATCTTTCAGTAACTCATTCTGGCTAGCCGATTTTATTTTATAACTTCACGTTAGAGATTCAGGTTCGATCCTACCAATTTAACCCCCCCCCGGGGTTTCTTTTTTATTTAACACCACACACACACCGCCAAACAGCTGGGTAACGCTGGGTACACCCGCTAGTATATATATATAAATATATAAACATATATATATATATATATATATAAAATATATATATATATATATATATATAAAATATATATATATATAAATATAAAAATACAAATATATATATAAATATATATAAAATATATATATATATGAATATAGAAATATACATATATATAAATATATATATAAATATAAATAAAAATATATATATATGAATATAGAAATATACATATATATAAATATATATGTATAAATATATATATATAAATATATATATAAATATATATATATACATATATATAAATATATATATACATATATATAAATATATATATACATATATATAAATATATATATAATTTAAAGGAGATTAGACTAATAGTCTAAAGAGCTAAGTGTATTTAAATGTAACAGTGAAATTACTAGTTTAATTAAAATACAGGAAATCCTCGTTGTAATTTAGATATATAATAAGCTCGATAGTTAAATGTCCTAGAGCTAATTCAATATTAAGTAATGTGATTTACAATTTAAAAATTAAAAAAAAAAATTTTTTTTTTAAATTTAAAAATCAAATTTTAATTAAATTAAAAATCAGTTTCATAAGAAGGAACAACAACAAAGTCAATTATCTGTACGATCGTTTCGGAAATCCGTGCTTTTTATTTGTGGTATACATGAAGTTATGTAGAACAATTATATATAGTTTTTTTGGTAAGCACGGTCTCCTCATCAGCAAATTTAGGCGGATTTTTATTGAATTTAAAAGACACCATAAATAAACCTAGCATTAAAAGTAAGGCAGATGAATCTGAAAAATTGAAATAAAAGGTTTGGATTTAAAATTTATAAAAAAATTAATATAGGTTAGAGATAGAAATGAGTAGAAAAAATATATATTTTTTTGAATTTACATAATAAATTTGATTTAAAAATATATAGAGATAGTTACCTTTTAGTTTTTCTTTTTTTGAAATCAGGAACTGTGTTTAAAGTAGTCATTTAGATGTTTGCTATAGCTTTTTATTTTATTGAATGATGAATTTTAAAAGGGCGATGCTCGTGCAGTAAATTGTTTCCGTTAGCGTATTTTGATTTAAAGACGCTACAGTTAATATATATAGAGAGAATATTTATTTTGCAAGTTTTTAAGGGGAGATAATTGTCATGTGTTATTGACTTTATTTATTATTTATTTTACGGGTCTAAGGGAGGTAATTGGTCTAACTTAATTTATTAAAAAAAAAAAAAAAAAAATTGTAATCTATTTTTACTAATGAGTAATTTTTAATGATTTAAGGTGGTTTATATTTATTAAATTTAAACCAACGTTTATGATTACATGTCAGAAGCTCGTGTCTTGAATTTAATAGTTTGGTTGTACTTCTTACATCTTCATATTTTAAAATATTTAGGGTTTCTTTTGTACATAGTGCACAAAATTTATCTCCTGGTTTATATGATTTGCAAGTCTCAATTATTTGCCATTTTAAGTTGAAAGAAATATTGCTATTTTTTAGTTGCCAAATATAGTTAGATAGAGTAGTTTGGTTTGATAGAGAGTTATTTTTAAAAGAATGTTTGTGCGTTGAAATTCTATGTTTTATTAGGCCAGATGTGGAACCAATATATATTACCTCTTCATTATTGTGATTATTTTTCGTTAGGTCTATTGTTGGATTATTATGTGGTGGGTTGATTAGTAATTGATCGGTAGATTGATTTAAGTTGGTGTTATTATTTAATCTGGTAGTTGAGTTATGGCTGTTAATAGGTTCTTGTAGATTTGGAGTTTTTGATACTGTGCAGCTATAGATAACATTTTTAATTTTACATGAGCCTTGTAGGGGACATTTATTTTTTCTTCTACAGTTACAGTCCGATGTAATTTGTATAGTTGTATTTTGTAGTTTATTAATTTTCTTATTATTAGAGCTAATTATTTTCTGATGAAGGTTAGGCATAGTAGAGTAAGAGACTTTAATTGTGTTCTTATTGAAAATTTTATTATATCTATGGGGGGCTTTAAAGTTCTTATCTAATATTTTAAAAAATTCTCTGGCTATGTTTGTTTCTAGGTTTTTGGAATACGGGGGGTTGAACCATAGCATCTCCTTGTGTCTATTCTTACGTTTACGGGTTTTAGTTTGCTGTTTATTTGTATTATTATCTTATATTTGTAGTTTGGTTTTATCTTTTTTTGTCTCTTGGTTATTTTTCTTAACTCGTATACGGGAAGACATTGCCATATTATATGTTATTACGCTCTTAATAGGTTTATTTTTAATGCAGTTTACGTTTCTATCATTTTCATTTATGAATTTAATTTGGGAATTATATCCAGAGTTTTTAAGGGCTTCATTATAGTATTTTTCATTTTTGGTAAATATTGATTTAGTAGAAGACAGTCTAGAAATTCTTAGAGCGATATTGGGAACTATTGATTTTAATATTGATTTAGGGTGGTTTGATTGATTGTGGACATATAGAAGTGATTGGTTAGGTTTATGGTATGGTTCAAAGGTAGAATTTTCAAGATTTAAGGTTATGTCTAAGAAATTAACAATTTTTTTATTAGGATCGATTTTTATACTAAGTCCATAATTTTTAAATAATTTATGTAGAGCTTTAATTGTTTTTTCATAATTTTTATTAGTAGAATTCGTTATGAAAAGTGCATCATCTCTATATAGCCCTCCTTCAAGTTTGAATTGTTTATGGAGTATACAATGTATTTCATTTAAAAGGAAAAGGCCAACTAGATCAGTGACCTGAGTCGAGTCCGTCGATCCCATTAAAATGTTGAAGTGGTTAGGGGTATTTTTCCTGGTCCAATATTTATTATCAAATGTTATTAAAGACTGTCTAGCTATAAGTATTAGTTTAATTTCGTCTTGAGTTATATTAGTTAATTTTCGTGCCATTAATAGAGATTTATTAAGTAGGATAGGTGATATAGATTGGTAATATGATTCAATGTCAAAAGAAAGAAATTTAATATTATTTTTATTTTCAATATTAGAAAACCAGTCGATTACTTGGTTGGAAGATTGCCATAGTGGGTATTTTATTATGGATTTAATTTTGGGGATAATTCTATCTAATATGTTTTTACAAACCAGTCCTGTATCTGATTTCGAGGGGCAAATAAGTCTAATAGTAGGGTTAATATTGAAGCTGTGTTTATGGTCTTTTAAAGTAAATCTCGGGGTACCTGAGCAATATTTCTTTCAACTTAAAATGGCAAATAATTGAGACTTGCAAATCATATAAACCAGGAGATAAATTTTGTGCACTATGTACAAAAGAAACCCTAAATACTTTAAAATATGAAGATGTAAGAAGTACAACCAAACTATTAAATTCAAGACACGAGCTTCTGACATGTAATCATAAACGTTGGTTTAAATTTAATAAATATAAACCACCTTAAATCATTAAAAATTACTCATTAGTAAAAATAGATTACAATTTTTTTTTTTTTTAATAAATTAAGTTAGACCAATTACCTCCCTTAGACCCGTAAAATAAATAATAAATAAAGTCAATAACACATGACAATTATCTCTCCTTAAAAACTTGCAAAATAAATATTCTCTCTATATATATTAACTGTAGCGTCTTTAAATAAAAATACGCTAACGGAAACAATTTACTGCACAAGCGTCGCCCTTTTAAAATTCATCATTCAATAAAATAAAAAGCTATAGCAAACATCTAAATGACTACTTTAAACACAGTTCCTGATTTCAAAAAAACAAAAAATAAAAGGTAACTATCTCTATATATTTTTAAATCAAATTTATTATGTAAATTCAAAAAAATATATTTTTTTCTACTCATTTCTATCTCTAACCTATATTAATTTTCTTATAAATTTTAAATCCAAACCTTTTATTTCAATTTTTTCAGATTCATCTGCCTTACTTTTAATGCTAGGTTTATTTATGGTGTCTTTTAAATTCAATAAAAATCCGCCTAAATTTGCTGATGAGGAGACCGTGCTTACCAAAAAAACTATATATAATTGTTCTACATAACTTCATGTATACCACAAATAAAAAGCAC
>NC_136508.1:408056-445556 GCF_053919585.1 Euprymna scolopes
TCCCATTTATTTAAAATTACCATGGTTAGGTCCTGTTGGCCTTCATATTGTTAAAAGGATTTCTTCTGCTACTCAACGTTGTTTTCCAGCTACTATGCTTAGAGTAGTTTACACAACTCGAACCTTTTTCTCTTCTTTTCGTAAAGATGTTTTGCCAACCATTCAAAAGAATTCTGTTGTTTATAAATTTGTTTGTCAGTGTGGAGCTGACTACGTTGGCAAAACATCCCAAAGATTAGAAATGAGAATATCCCAACATATCCCTCGGGATATTCGACTACACCAGGTTTCGAGAACATCCGGGCACTCCCAAGCTCACGAGTCCGCCATTGGTAATCACCTGATGAGTATAAATAGGTGTTCTGATCAATATTCCGATGGGTGGTTTTCTGTTTTATACAGTGCGAGGTCGAACTATCATCTCAATATCATTGAGGCGTTAGTCATTAATAACTCTCGACCTAGCCTGTGTAGACAAAAGATTTTGAAACATCAGTTGGAGATATTTATTGATTTAAAACCACCTGTGTTATGATTTAATTTGTTGTTAAGAGTTATCCCCCTTGGGATTGACATTCATAATAAAAGCGCCCTCTGTTTCATTTTCCCGCTCGATCCTTTCAAGAGCGTACGTGTATTTTACAGTTAATAAAACCTTTCTAAAAGGCAATTCTTTACTTACTGATACTATTCACTTCAATTTTATTAACTGTAAAAAAAAAAATAAAATAATGGATCGAATCTTACGTCCCGACAGATTCGAGGTGGAACCTACATGCCCTAATTCCGAAAAATCCTATAGGCATTGGAAATTAACCCTCCAGAATTATATCCGCTCACATAATAACGGATTAATCGAAAACACTTCAGATAATTTCTTTGCCTTGATCAATTGTATTTCAGCCTCTGTTTTCGATTTAATAAGCGATAAAACCGACTACGATAGTGCATTAAGAACATTGGACGCTGCTTATTTAAAACCTGAAAATATTGTTTATAATAGATATCGATTGATGACGACGAAGCAACAAACAACACAAAATATAGATGCCTTCATACTACAATTGGAAATGCTTGCCAAAACATGTAACTTCGAAGCGGTTTCTGCTGAAGAAAACAAAAATCAATACATTCGGGAAGCTTTCATCAGCGGAATTTCTTCTTCGTCCATCCGACAACGACTGTTAGAAAAACCCATCCTGACTTTACAAGACATATATGCCACGGCCAGATCTCTTGAACAAGCAGAAAAGCATTCGATAAGCTACGCAAATAACTTTACTGTAGCAGCTACAAATAATCCTTCGGGCTATAATCGTATAGCTGTGACTAAAGAAAATATGCATCCAAAAGGGGTTTGTTTTTTCTGTGGAAAATCACGTCATCCTCGATATTTATGTCCTGCACGAAACGCCGAATGTAAAAAATGCAAAAAAAATGGTCATTGGGCTAAAGTGTGTAAATCTTCTATTTCTAACACTCATACTGCTGTTCTTTATGACGACTCTGACTACCCCTCACCTTCTCTATCCTGACTAGGAACTAACTCCAAAGATGTCACATTCACTCAATGCCAAATTAACGGGCACTTCGTGAACGCTATGGTGGACTCCGGCAGTGTAAAAACATTCATTAATGAAAATACTGCTAAAAAACTTAAACTCTTCACAATACCTAAAAACAAAACTATAGCTCTGGCTGCTTCCGATCAACATGCTAAAATAACTGGCGAAGCTGTCGTGGATTTTAATACTGAAAGATAAAACCCATTCTGGAATAACAATTGAAATCATTGAAAACCTTTTCATTGATTTAATAATCGGGAAAGATATTTTAAAAAAATATAAAAAAGTAACACTTAAATTCGACGGTCCTAGAGACAAACTTATAATTGGAATAAACACGAATAATTTTTTTCCTACCATAAACGTTCCACCCCCTCCTCTCTTTTCTAATCTTTCTCCTCATACTACTCCTATTGCGACAAAATCCCGACGTTACACTTTTGCCGCCAACAAATTCATAAAAGAAGAGACTGCTAGAATGTTGAAAGAAGGCATAATTGAACCTTCGATATCTTCGTGGCGAGCGCAAGTTCTTGTAACTTCGAATGAGAATCATAAGAAAAGAATGGTAGTCGACTACAGCGATACCATTAATAGATTCACGGAACTAGACGCTTACCCAATGCCTAATATCAATAAGATGGTAGACGACATCGCTCAATATAACATCTTCTCTACTCTCGACCTAAAATCTGCTTATCACCAAATACCTATAAATCATGCTGATCGTAAATTCACTGCGTTTGAAGTAAGTGGCAAACTTTTTCAATTTACTCGTCTTCCTTTTGGCGTCACCAATGGAGTAAGTGCTTTCCAGAGGAGCATAGACTATATTATAGAAAAAGAAAATCTAACCGATACCTTTGTGTATGTTGATAACGTAACTATATGTGGAAAAAATCAAGAAGAACACGATTACAATCTTCAAAAATTCTACAAAATTGCTAAACAATATAACATCACTTTAAATGAAAATAAAAGCATAATTTCTTCTAGTTCTATTACTCTACTCGGCTACACCATAGAAAATAATCAAATAGCTCCCGATTATCAAAGACTAAAACCATTACTCGAAATGCCACCTCCGCTGAATCTTAAATCTCAAAAAAAGAATAGTTGGAATGTTTTCCTATTACTGCAAATTCATTAAAAAATTTTCTGATAAAATTTTATTACTAAATCAAAACAAAGAATTTCTACTACCTCCATCTGTATTAAAATCTTTTCAAACATTGAAAAATTATCTAAAAGACGCCACTTTAATAACGGTAGATCCAAATAAAGAATTTGAAGTAGAAACGGACGCTAGTAACTATTGCATTGCTGCAACACTAAATCAAGAAGGTCGTCCTATTGCATTTTCTTCAAGAACTCTCAATACTAACGAAATTAAGCACCATGCAGTAGAAAAAGAGGCAGCCGCTATTGTAGAAGCTCTCCGTAAGTGGCGACATTTTCTACTCGGCAGGCACTTTAAAGTCATCACAGATCAGAAGAGCATCAGCTTCATAAAAGAAAATCAAAAATTAAGAATGACAAAATATGTCGTTGGCGTATAGAATTATCCCAATACAATTTCACTATAGTTTATCGACCTGGACCTGAAAATATTGCTGCTGACACATTCTCTCGCATCTCTGCTCTTACTTACAATCTACAAGATCTTCGTGATTTACATAAACAATTATGTCATCCTGGTGTTTCAAGACTAAGCCATTTTATAAGAACCAGGAACCTCCCTTTTACTTTGGATCAAATTAAGAATATTACTGACTCTTGCTCATCCTGTCAATTACTGAAACCCAAATTCGCCAATACCAATGGAGGGACTCTCATTCAAGCCATATTACCTTTTCAACGATTAAATCTTGATTTTAAAGGCCCTCTACCTACTTCTATACATGGCAACAAATATCTACTTACTCTAATTGATGAGTATTCCCGTTTTCCTTTCGCTTTTCCTTGCAGAGATATGACAAGCAAAACCATTATCCACTGTCTAAACAAACTCTTTTCAATTTTTGGTTTGCCTGACATGATACATACTGACCGTGCTTCTGATTTCTTAGCAAGAGAAATAAAGGATTTTTTACACAAAAAAGGAATTGCTACTTCTAAAACAAGTAGATATCATCCTGAAGGTAATGGACAGATTGAAAAACTCAACGGTACCTTATGGAAGGCCATTCAAACAACATTACATTCTAATCAAATGAAACTACCTTATTGGGAAGACATACTACCGGACGCACTTCATTCAATTAGATCATTACTTTGTACTGCCACTAATATGACTCCCCATGATAGACTATTTAAATATAGTCGTAAATCTGCTTCCGGAATTTCAATTCCTTCTTGGGTTAAACCAGGCCCAATATATATTAGAAACCACACTAAAACAAGTAAACATGACCCTCCTGTAACGCCTGCCACCCTAATAGATGTCAACCCCCACTACGCTTATGTTCAACTACCTTCTGGTACTGAAACCACTGTCAACGTTCGAGACTTAGCTCCAAACTCATCAAATGAAGAAAACTCTAATAATAATCCTACTACTTCAGAGACTTTATTTGAACCTTCTACTAATGAAAACATTGGTCATGAGGAAGACAAAAATCAATCGTCTGATCTTGAAGAAAATCAGATTTCACTAAAAAATAATACTGAAAATCAGCATTCCTGCCAATCTGTGCGAAGGTCGTCCCGAGTTCGACAATTCCCTAGTAAATATAAGGATTTTGTGACTAAATACTGAAAAAACTGCAGTTTGGGTTCATATGTTATTTGTAAATAAAATGATTCTTATGTGATTGTAAAAAAAAAAAAAAAAAAAAAAAAATTGTCTATAATTAATTACCCCTTACTTGAATACTTTAGGACGGGGAAAATGTTATGATTTAATTTGTTGTTAAGAGTTATCCCCCTTGGGATTGACATTCATAATAAAAGCGCCCTCTGTTTCATTTTCCCGCTCGATCCTTTCAAGAGCGTACGTGTATTTTACAGTTAATAAAACCTTTCTAAAAGGCAATTCTTTACTTACTGATACTATTCACTTCAACCTGAACAGTGAGATTTTTTTTTTTTTTTTTTTCTCTCTCACTGGTCTTCCAACTGAAACCAAATTCCCTTCTTTCCTCATTCGTTTCTTAGTTTTTAATTAATCATTCTGACGTTTCCTCTTAGAGGGTCAGACGATAAGGCCTTAAGGAAATTTGAATAATTTCACCTGCCCGTTTTTTTTGTTTTTTTTTTGTATTTAAATTAAATTATGTTTCCTCTGAAATTTAAACCTATATTAAATATGTTCCTTATTAAATTGTAAAGATTTTCTATTCTGAAAGAAGTTATGAAAAATTTAATCTAAGAAAGTTATTTTAAAGTTTATGTTAAAAAAATGTTAAGTTTCTCATTCTTTAAAGATGTCTGACAAAGAAGGAGGCATTAAAAAGAACATCATCAGGGAATTGAAGAATATGGACCCAAAGATCGAAGTAACTTTTAACTTAAAACAGTAAATTTTCTAGATGTTACCTTTAGTCTCCCTAAACATATCTACGAACAATACACCAAAAATAATACATACCCCCTATATATATATATACCCTATATCCAACCACCCCAAACACATCATTAAACATATCCCTAAATCAATAGAAAAAAGGCTATCTTATCCCAGCATTTTTAACCTACACAAACCCTTCTTTGAAAATGCTTTAAAGGAATCTGGGTACTCCAACACTAATATCACATACTTGAACCCTAATAAACCCAATAATACAAATAAGAATACAAGATCCCGCAAAATCCTTTGGTTTAACCCTCCCTATAATAATATGATAAAAACTAAAGTAGATAAATAATTCTTCAGGCTTCTTAACCATCACTTCCCCCCTAGCAATAGCCTGCATAAAATTTTTAATAATAACACTATTAAGCTTAGCTACAGTTGCACAACTAATCTAGAAAATAAAATAAAAAACACAACATAAAATACAAAATAACCACAACTATAATAACAATAGTCAAAATAATTTTAACTGCCTTAACAAAGCCCAATGCCCGCTCCAACAACATTGTCTCTCAACTAATGTGGTTTACAAAGCAACTATTGTTCCTGCTGAAGACCCACAAAACAAAAAATTCTACATTGGTCTCTCAAGCACTGCATTCAAAGACAGATTTAGAGTGCACAAATGCTCCTTAAATAACCCCAACCACCCCAATAGTACTTCACTAACTAACCACTATCTACTACTTACACGTAACAACCTCACCTCAATTATTAGCTGGGAAATTCTGAACAGATCTAGTACCTGTAAATCACTAAACTCCCCATGTTATTTATGCTTAACTGGAAAATTACTGATTACTAATTTTAGAGATAGAGACAAACTTTTAAATAAAAACAAAAAACAAAACCTCACTTAATTGCAAACATTATAAATCCCACCTTTTAAGTAACTTCTCACCTTTCTAACAATACCTATAACCCACCCCTAAAATAAAATACTATACCGTTTGCATACCAATAACGTAATTGCCCAATTATAGAAAACGCACAACTCACTTGATCCTTAATTACAACCGGAACTGTATATACCCCCATACATTCTAAAAGAACCCCATCACAGAACCCCCACCTATTTATCCCCACCACTTTTTAACTGTATCTTTCTTTGCCTAACTCACTCCTCATTTCATTATTTAAAACCTAAATCCCAACACTTATCACATCTTAACCCTCCTTCCTCGTCATAACACCACACAAGCACTGGCTTTAATTAACAAACCACCTTTTACACCTCACTTCTCTATAAATCTGCTTCCACTTTCTCTTCCCTACACCGCCTCCTTCTCACACAAAAAATTTGCCCCCCCCCAAATACTTTCCAAACCCCTCCTAATTTTACCCCCTAAGCCCGTTAAGTATCAGTCCCTTAACATAAATACTATACACTCATATATGACCCTGTAGCCCTATCTACCACACATTTACAAGCCATAACCTTCAGTAATATGTTTATCCTTATAATCTGCCAATCACTCAGAGTTCTCCGCCTAATAGTTTCTTATTGGCTAATTTGATTGCTAGATTTCGATTTCTAATGTTTTAGTTACGTCTTTATCACAATTGGTATCCTCTGACTTGCTCTTCTGTCTAGTATTTACTTTTTAACAACTAATTATCTATTTATTATTATTTAACTAACATCTACATATATTATATTTTTCTTTTATATTTACCTCACTAATTCTCTCTTTAATTATTATCTTTTTGATCCGAAGCTTATATATATATATATATATATATATATATATTTATGTATTTATGTATGTGTATATACTCATGCATGTGCTCTTCTCCCATTGATGTGTGTGCATATGTGTATGTGTGTATTTGTGTGTGTGTGTGTTATTTACTTATCATAAACATTTCCTTAAATATTTTTATTAATTTATTATTTCATTAACTTACTGATATTCTTACCTATTTTTATATCATCAAAATAAACCTGTAACGTATAATTCCTTAATTTATCCTCCTATTTTCCCTTCTCTCTTTCTTTCTTTCAACCACAGCATCCGACAATTAAAAAAATAATAAATAAAAAACAAAAAATATTATTCAACCCCCCCCCCTCTCGCCTACCACTCTCAGTATCACTTTAAACCCCGTATGCAACCTGTTTTTTCCTCCTCCCACCACACCACGCCACACCGGCCAATACTGAATTTGCAACTAGTTGCCATGATGATCTGTTAAATTAACTGCTAACTGCCACTTAAACTTAAGCCGTTATAAACTACAACAGCGTCTATAAACATAAACACATATATAATACTAACCCTCCCTCTCATTATATACACTCCTACTACTTTAAATTCCAACGTCTTCTCCCTCCCCCCCTTCTTGTCTAACTCCCCCTCATCTACTACGATTTTTTCCATTCTTATTTGGTATTAAAACTCAGTCCATTTATGAATTCTGACGAAGGTGCTTGGATATTTCCTCATCTTCTGAGGATATCTTCCTAGCGGAAACAATACGTAAATTCATTCTGGACTCACAACAATAAATTTCATATATATATATATATATATATATATATATATATATATATATATATATATATATATACTAGCAAAAGTACCTGTCGTTGACTGGGTTCAAAAATAGACTACAGAAAATGGACTCTGATTTATGAAAGTATGATAGGTTATGAAAAGGAAGGGCTGTAATGAGATAGCTTCGAATTTGGCAAAAATATGATGACAGTAAAAATAAAGCAAAATATGATGGAAGTAAAAATAAAATAGATAAACCCCATAATTTATTATACCATACCTGTTCACACTGAAACACTTATCACAATATTCTGTAGATCTATATTAAAAAACCTTGTTAAACTTTGTGACATATTTCCATTCTTTGGAGGTCAGGTGCGAACAAACACCCCATAATTTTATTATACCATATTTCTTCAAAC
This sequence comes from Euprymna scolopes, assembly GCF_053919585.1. Lineage (NCBI taxonomy): Eukaryota > Metazoa > Mollusca > Cephalopoda > Sepiida > Sepiolidae > Euprymna > Euprymna scolopes. Next base: position 416,116 of record NC_136508.1, read on the forward strand.
TAAAACATAATTATCAAAGTATACTTATGCAGATATATATGAAAAGTCTTTATTAAAGTTTGTGCCTATTTCCATTCTATGGAGGCCAGGCGTGAATGCAGACCCCACAATTTTATAGCATCCCTATTTAAGTTAAAACATACTTATCAAAGTATTATTATGTACATCTATATCAAAAACACTTGTAAACGTTTATTTTTAATTTTTAAATTTTTTATTTCCATACTTTGTGGACCAGGTGCGTACGCAGACCCCACAATTTTAATGACTCATCATTATGCCAGATCAAACATACCCATTCCTGTGTCTCGATACATCTTCTATCATTATATGTGATCAGTTTTCGATAATAGTCAACAATATAGGAGCCTATTCGTGACCAGACACACACACAGACGCTCAGCTTTATATTATAGATCGAAATATATATACATATATATTTCGATCTCGGCTTGAAGTAGTTGGTTGTTTAGCCACACAGATGAGCTGTGAAACAGCGAAACAGCACTGTATGTAGATGACTATAATGCTTCCTATCTTGGGTTGAACATATTGGGAAGTGATATACAAATTACCGTTAGCATATAAAGCAAATTGAGCTCAGGTATTTGGACAATGTCAAAACATTCTTTCTTCACTGCCCGCAGAGTAGTAGCCGAATAGTGCAACGGTTAGAATCTCTGACTGTTGTTTGGGCAATCGGTTTTGATCCTGGCTTGAGGTAGTTGCTTATCTAGCCGCACTGACGAGCTGTGAAACAGTACTGTATGTGGATGGATATATTTATATATATACACATATATATTTATATATATACATATATATATATATATATATTTAGATTATACATATAAATATATATACATATATATATATTTATATTATACATATTTATATATATATATATATTTATGTGCATGTAAACATATATATATATAGAACTGCATGCCTGTGGAACTCTGTTCCGTCTGCCTGCTTCCCATCTGACTACAACCTGGATGTCTTCAAGTCCAACGTTAACAAATTCCTAATGAACCGCCCACTTAAGTAAACACTTCATCAAATCTCCACACTAATGTACTGTACTTGCAATAACCCCTATCCTTGAGTGGCTTCTGGGCCTTGATAAGTGGCGACCACCATGTAAAAAAAAAAAAAAAAAAAAAAAAAAAAAAATGTCACATCGATCACAAGTTTGTGAGAGGAAAGTTTAATCTACAAATCCGTACGAAAATTAAGGTGCCTAGCCATATTTTTTTTTTTTTTTTTTTTTATTATTACATTTTCACCCCAAACAAGGCACATTGCCACTTTGGTGTAGGGGGCTACTATCAGGGGCAACAACTACTGGGGTACTATGTAGGGATTTGGGCAGCAAGATGTTGGTTCACGTTGCACTTGAACTTCTGCATGTCAGTACAGTTGGGGAAGCAGGGACCGTGAATGGAATTCCAAAGTCTAGCAGTTCTGGGGAAGAAACTACTGGAGTAGAAAGATCTTTTACATCTAGGGATCTCTACAGTGTGGAGGTGGGATTTTGCAGCCTGTCGGGTCTGTCGAGGGTGTTCACGTCATGAGGGCACAAGTGATTGCAGTTCGTCAGAGCATTCACTTGTACTTGTAGAACAGGCAGAGGGATGCAAAGTTTCGTTGATGGGACAGAGGCTGACGCTTAGATGCCAGTTCAGGGCCTATCAGATTTGCGACTCTCTTTTGAACCTTGTCAAGGAGCGAGAGACTAGTAGCCGATGCACCAGCCCAAATATGACAGCAATGCTCCATACATGAATGGTTGCCTTATAGAGATACAGGATACTTTTGGGTGTTAGTAGTTTTCTAGTACTGTAGAGAGATCCCACCTTCCTTTCAGCGGCCCTGGCAATGCCCTCGATGTAATTGTTCCAACTCATGTTTCCTGTGAACGTTAGGCCAAGGAGCTTGAAAGACGTACTCTCAGATAAAGAGTCGTTGGCCATTGCTATAGGTGGTAGAGAAGGTTTCTTGTAATTATTGAATGAAACTAGTTTAGTCTTGGCGGCATTGAACGTAACCATCCATTTTTGTCCCCATTCCACTACAGATTGGAGGTCATCTTCTAGTGTTTCTGCCATTTCTTTAGATATGTGTTCATTTGTTTTCCTGTCGTGCCTGTTATAGAGTGTGGTGTCATCAGCATATATACTCATCTCAGAGGAAATTTTGTCAGGGAGGTCATTTATGAATATCAGGAACAATAGAGGTCTAAGGATAGACCCCTGGGGCACTCCCGCATTTATATCATATTGTTTAGATGTACGACCGTCGAGGACAACCTGAATTTTTCTCTCATCTAAGAAGGAGTTAAGTATTCTACCAGTGATACCGTATGATCTAATCTTCCTGAGGAGACCCTCATGCCATACCCTGTCAAAAGCCTTAGATATATGTAGAGCTACCGCTCTGCCCTCCCCCGCTTTGTCCAGTGAATGGTATATACGTTCAGAGATTACAGTAAGGATGTCAGCTGTGGAACGGGCTTGTCTAAATCCATATTGTTGGTCAGTCAGAAGCTTAGCATCTGTAAGGTGATGGACTAGAGCATGGTTAATTAAGGTCTCAAATATTTTGGCAAAAAGTGGGAGAAGGCTAATGGGGCGATAATTTAATGGGTCAGTTCTTTCACCAGAATTCTTTAATACTGGTACAACAGAAACAGTTTTCTAACAGCCCGGAAAGCAAGATTCATTAAGGCATTTGTTGTATAGTTTGGAGAGAACTGGAGCTACTTCAGCTGAGCACTTTTTTAATAGCACAGCTGGGATGAGATCGGGTCCACATGCTTTTGAAGTGTCAAGGTTTTTTATGATAGCATGCACCTGAGCAGGGGTGTTTTTCAGATCGTCTAGCGTGGCGTCTGTTCGCATAGGAAATTCAGGTAGGGGGTGGTTGGAAGGGTCCAGTGTGGAGTTTGAGGCAAACCGACTGGCAAGTATGTTAGCCTATTCGGTTGATTGTTGGTTAGTATTGATGTCGCCAAGTTAAAGTTGCCTGAAGTTCAAAAGAGTATGGTGGAAAAGCTTGATAATCTTGCATTTGATGGTACATGCGTGAATTTCAAGACTTAGGTTTATTCTGCTGGTGCTGAAGTTCTTGGTTTTGAGAGGGATAAAAACAAGGACTGGTTTTACGACAACAATCTTGAAATTAATCAGTTGCTGATGAATAAAAAGACAATTTATGAATCTTTATTTCATGAAGATCATTCTGATTATACAACTAATTTGCAACAATACAAAGAGGTCAACGCCACATTGCAACGTGAGCTAAAAAAGATGAAAAACTAATGGTGGATGAATATAACGGAGCAGATACAAAAAATGTTTGACACAAAAAATTTGAAGGAATTTTATGGATTCCTGCGCCAAGTATTTGGTCCTCCTACCTCTTCAATATCTCTCCTGATGTTGAAAGATGGTTCTGTTGTCATTAAGGATCTAGAAAATGTCTTGAAAAGATGGCAGGAGCACTTTACTGATGTGTTTCACAATCCCTCTGTATTTACAAGACCTATGTGCTAACCACACTATAGTATTCATCGGACATTGCACCAAAGGCACATTAAATGGCTTGAAAGATTTCACCAAAAATGCCTGAGACGTATCTTAAACATCAAGTGGCAAGCACAAGTGCCCTATACTGAAGTCCTTGTGAGAGCATATTGCTCTAGTGTTGAGACCCTTGTAATTAGATCTCACATACACTGGGTGGGCCACCTGGTTCGAATGAAAGATTGTAGGCTGCCAAAACAATTTTTTTACGGGGAGCTGGAAAATGGCAAGCACCCTCAACACAAGCCTAGGAAGAGGTTCAGGGACTCTACAAAGAATAATTTGAAAATCTTACAAATCGACATTGACACACGGGAAGAATATATATATATATATATATATATATATATATATATATATATATGATAATGAAAGCTACATCTTTCCAGATAACCGCTGCAAAAGCCGAAGTGGCAAAAGCTTGTACGTGAAAGATGTGATGCTCTAGAGCATAAAAGCAGGCCCACAATAATCTGAAGCGAGACCTTCGCAATTGTTTAATTGATGGTCTTAACCATGACACACAGAGCTGGAAATGCAACACTTGTGAACAAGTGCTTTTGTCAAAAGCTGGCTATGTCAACGACCTTAAGTCGCACAAAACTCCTGCTCAGGTCAACTTTGCATCTATTAGTCCGAACCAAATGATCTGTTAAACATGCAGCAAAGTTTGCAAGTCTACTGCTTGTTTGAGAAAACATGTGATTGTTCATAGGAATACCCTCCAACCTCTAGAGGAAATCAACCCAGTGGAAACAGCTAAATTTGTACGTCACATCTGCTTCAAGATATGCAAATCTGCGGTGAGAGTGCAGAATCATCTGAGATGGTATGAACAAGATTGGGAGAACTCAATGTGACGGCGATCATCTGGAAAGATGCAGCAATCATTATTATATATATATATATATATATATATATATATATATATATATATATATATATATTGTTTTTCTTTATATATATTTATATATATATTTAGTGATATATACATGTTTATATGTATATATATATTTAGTTATATATATATATAGTTATCTATATATATATATATATATATATAGTTATCTATATATATATATATAATCATCTATATATATATAATTATCTATATATATATATAATTATCTATATATATATATATATATATATATATATAACTACTTCATTTACTCACATAAAATTAATATACGAAAGTATAGATTTATGCGTAAACTTTAAGTAATTACTATAATTATCTCTCTCTCTCTCTCTCTCTCTCTCTATATATATATATATATATATATATATAGTTATCTATATATATAGTTTTCTATATATATATATAGTTTTCTATATATATATAGTTTTCTATATATATATATATATAGTTTTCTCTCTCTATATATATATATATAGTTATCTATATATATATAGTTTTCTATATATATATATATATATATATATATATATATAGTTTTCTATATATATAGTTTTCTATATATATATAGTTATCTATATATATATATATATATATATATATATATATATATATATAGTTATCTATATATATATAATTATCTAATATATATATAACTACTTCATTTACTCACATAAAATTAATATACGAAAGTATAGATTCATGCGTAAACTTCAAGTAATTACTCTAATTATCTATATATATATATATCTATATATATATATATATATATATATATAGTTATCTATATATATACATATATATCTATATATATATAATTATCTCTATATATATAGTTATCTATATAATTATCTCTATATATATATATATAGTTATCTCTCTCTATATATATATAGTTATATAGTTATCTCTCTATATATCTCTCTATATATCTAATATATATATATATATATATATATATATAGTTATCTATATATATATATATATATATATATATATAGTGATACAATAAGTTTACCAAGGTAATCTGTCAAGGCTGGAGGAATTTACGTGTTTTAAATATTCTCTCCGGTGCTTTTTCTTTTAATGATTTGGAATTCATTCCATTTGCGATTTTTTCCAAGGAACTCTGCCTTTTGGATCATTTTGGACCATTTGGAATTTACCCATTGGATTGGAAATTTTAAATTCGACCGTTTTGGATTTTACCATTCTTGGATTTTTTACCCTTCACCGGACTATCCATTCATGTGAAATCTTTTTATCATTTTTCTTTTACCTCCTATTCCCCTTATCTCACCCTTTTTTTTTTAACCAAGTAAGATCTGTGACTTACTTGTAGTTTCATTAAATACTTTTATATGCAAAATCCAATCCTGCATTTTGCTAATTCCTGCCCTCTGATGAGAAGGAGAGTATTTCTTCGAAACTCTGCGGATTACGGACTATCCACTTATCTTGTGCTTCCTTTTTTAAAATTAAATATGTTTTTAACTCTTTTTCAAGATGTCTTTTAACATGTTTTATTAATCATTTGTTCATATATATATATATATATATTATACAGGAAAATATCTATATGAAAATGGATGATATATGCCGATTTATCTTATCAATTTTGAAATATTCTTTGTCAACTTTGCTTGGTCGTAACTTGGCTTGATGTAGTCCTAAAACTAAAAATCAAACACCAGCCACTAGAGATGGACTTTTTTGTTTATATAGCCTATAAAATTTTAGCCATATCCAATCAAATTTAATGCTGCACATATGTATCCAAACGTATAAAATGTAAACATTGAAAAAACAGTTTCCCTTTTTGCTGCCGTTATGTTTTACCTTTTTTTTTTTCACTTTTAACTTGGAGCATAAAAATATTGAACGCATAAAAGAAAAATAAATTAACTTTATTGGAATGCTTATTTTATTCTCTTTCCATCAATGTAATTCTTTTAAAAATAAAAAAGATATGACTTGTTGAAGCACAATAGGTACGATTGCTGATGTTCACGAAAATACAGCATATGCTTGTAATCTATAATATAAAGCTGAACGTCTGTGTGTGTGTGCGTGTCTTGTCACGAATAAACGCCTATTTTAAAAAACTGATTACATATAATGATAGAAGATGTATCAAGGATCAGGAATGGGTATGTTTGATCTGGCAGAACGGTGGTTCATAAAAATTGTGAGGTCTGCATTCGCACATGGCCCCCAAAGTATGGAATTAAAAAATGAAAAAAAAACGTTTACAAGGGTTTTTGATATAGATGTACATAAGAATACTTTGATAAGTATGTTTCAACTTAAATAGGGATGGTATAATAAAACTGTGGGGTCTGCGTTCGCGCCTATACTCCATAGAAATATGGCACAAACTTTAACAAAGACTTTTCATATCTATTTGCGTAAGTATACTTTGATAATTATGTTTCAGTTTGAAGAAATATGGTATAATAAAATTATGGGGTGTTCGTTCATGCCTGGCCTCCATAGAATGTAAATATGTCACAAAGTTTAACAAGATTAAAAGGGGTGAGGGTCCACAATAACACCTTAACTTTAATCTTAATTCACGTTAGCTTTTATTTATTTTTTTGAGTTGAATCATATTGTGTCGAATAAATTCACCTCATAAATTCACATTCTTATTAAAGTGAAAGCGTAAAAAAAAAATCGAAACTTTAGACAATTCTCAACACAAATTTTGCATAAGTCTGTTTTTTTCCTTTTGCACTTGCACGTGGCACTCTTTCGAAAATAGATAAATAATAAAAAATAAGAACGTTACTTGTTGTCGTGTCAAAAGAAGGAAAAAATCCTGTTCACGTGATTACGTGTCTTTTTTAAAACATTTACATAACCTTTTTATCTTTATTTATATATCTGTTTAAGCTTTTTTTTGTCAGTGTACTAGAAGGAATTCAGTTGATTACAACTCTTTCTGTGTGTTCTTTACATTACAATAGTACAACCCTGAACCCAACGGCACAATACTACACCGTTCAATACTGTAAAACTGAAACGAAACTGTTCTGCTTGAAAAGGGTGCAATTTTCTTCTTCTTAGTATTTATATCGATTCTTTGCTTTAAAAAATTAAAGTAATTACGCGTTTACTTTTTTAATATCCCATTTTGCTGTTTCGGATTATTTTACTAAAGTAAGTAAAGCTTCATTATTTTTCAAAACTTTTTTTTTTTTCGATATTTTGTCGATATTATTTAGTAAGAGTGTTTAGCAGAAAAGCCAACAAACGACTACCCGAAAAAATAAATATACAAGAAATGAATGTTACCATAGTCAATAAAAGTTCAGTTCATGTTTTTTTTTGTTTTGAAATAGTTTTTAATGCTCTTTACTTGAAATAATTTCAGCGAACCGAAATTAAAACGAAATTTGAAGCGATAACTACTTAAATGAATTTTATATAAACTACACATGCCATAATCGAATATTCCTCAAGAACAAAATAACGGAAAACATTAAAATATGTTTATAAATATTCCTTACGTTGACGGAACTCTCTTAAATTGTTAACACAGAATGCTCAGGTGCCCCTCCTTCAAAACGGGGATATCCATTTCAAAGTCGCTGCCATTTTGATTTTTTTTAAACCGGTTCGTGAATTAAAGAAAAAAAATTTTTTTTACAATCTACTTAAAAATACAAACCAATGAACTTTTCTACCATAAAAGTAACTTTTATTGACTATGGTAACATTTATTTCTTGTATATTTATATTATTATATATATAACATTTTCTCTTTGTAAGGAAACATCATTTTTTTGGTCACTCTTGGCTACGAATGGAAACAAAGTTGATATAAAAAAATATAGTTTCGCGAAAATTATCTTTACTTTCATCATATTTTGCTTAGGGTAAAATTTTTGAGTATCAAAACCTATCTCTGTACAACTCCCTCCTTTTCATAACCTATCATACTTTCATCAATCACAGTCCATTTTCTGTAGGCTGTTTTTGAACCCAGTGAACGACGGGTACTTCTGCTAGTGCAATATAAATATATATACATATATACACATACATATATGCACATGAATACAAATATATATACATAAATACAAATATATAAAAATATAAATACAAATATATATATGCATATACACACAAATATATGTATATATACATATATATATATATTTACATACATATATTTATATACATATATATTTAGATGTTACATGAATACAAATATATACACATATATATACATAATATAAAAATATAAATACAAATATATATATATATATATATATACATATACACACAAATACCTATATATACATATATATGTATACAAATATATATATTTATATACATATATATTTAGATGTATATACATGTTAAAAGTAAGTACGATAACTCTTATCATAGACCCTTTTATGATTACCTTCCTTTTATGTTGTAATCCCATAATCCTTTTCTTTTCACTTCCTCTTCCTGTCTCAATAGAAAATATACTTCTCTCTACTCGTCACACATGTGTTCGTATCCTCTTTCAAAGATTTGTTACAGTTCCTTTTCTCAGGAGATTTAATGGAAGCTGATGGAACAGACTTTTATTTGACGGAGATGAAACCAAATACAAAATTTAGGAGACAAAATTTTTATGTCATTTATGTATGCTGGGCCTAAAAAGTGCCATTTTAGGTTTACACCCTAACGACGACAGAAGCGACACTGAGAGAAATGAAGAAACTTGTACAGTTTTTGGAAGACAAAAGTTTATCCTTAATAATGAGAGAAGCTACAGATAATGGGAGAAAAGTTCTCAAAATATTACGTGAACACTATGCAAGCAAAGGAAAACCAAAGGTAATCCCTTGTACACCCAACTCACGTCTCTCAAAAAGGAAAGGAGACGAAAGCATCACAGAATACGTGATAAGAACTGAGACAATTTTAACAGCTCTGAGAAATGCTGGGCAAACAGTTGACGATGCCCTAATATTAAAAGGACTACCAAGCTGCTACAACCCTTTTTCGATTTATGTGACACACAGCAACAAAGAAATAACATTCCTGGAATTTAAAACAGAACTCCATGGTTTCGATGAAACATTGAAACATAAAATCCAGTCGATCAGTGACAAAGTGATGAAATTGACATTGTCTTTTCCAGAGAATACGATGGAGAGCCATCATCACCATGACGAACGTGAAATATCGTGCTTCATATGCAGTGGAAAAGGACATTTATCGAAAGAATGTCCCAACAACAAACACAAACAGCAAAAACAGTGGTGTAGTTACTGTAAAAGTAACACCCATAAAAGGGTGTTCTGCCGTTATAAGCGAAAAGATATAATGAAAAAGGCAGCTGACACCGAAGATAACTCCTTGCATTCAAAACGGAGGAATACTACTATACCCGGAACTTAATACCGCATATGAACCTACTAGTCGACGCAGGAGCCACTTCGCACATTATAACAGACGCGAAGAAATTTAAGAATTTCAACCCAACATTCCGTTCTGAGAACCATTGCATGAAGTTGGCAGACGGAACTAAAACTAGTGGCTTAGCCTTAAAAAGAGGAGACGCTGAAGTCTTCCTTTAGACATTAAGGGAAACTCCATTACAACGACCCTAAAAGGAGTACTACTTATACCTTCATATCCACAGGATATATTTTCTGTGAAAACTGCAACCCAAAACGGAGTGATAGTTATTTTTGAAGAAGATGGGAATATACTGAAACATAAAAAAATGGAACGAAATTCAAAATACACGTGCGCAACAAACTATACTTCCTAAAACTATGGAAGGAAATGCAGAAGACAGTTTTCATCAATGCCACGAAATCCACATGTAAAATACATTGCAATTACGACGACATAACAAAACTACCCGATGTGGTCGAAAGGATGAAAATAAAAAATAAGACTGGAAACAACAAAAACTGTAACGTCTGCATCCAAGGAAAATTTCCCCAGAAAAGAAATAAATCTCCTGACAAAAGAGCGATAAATATTCTGCATTTAGTACATTCAGACCTAGCCGGCCCCATAAAATCAGCGGATTTAAACGGGAACAAATATCCTTCACTGACGACTTTTCTGGCGTCGTATTTGTATATTTTATTAAAAACAAAAGTGACGCCACACTTGCCACCGTAAAATTCCTCGCAGATATTTCCCCATACGGCAAAATAAAAATACTGAGGTCAGATAATGGTTCGGAGTTCAAGTCAAACGACTTTGGAAAACTACTCCGCCGTAACAACATAAAACACGAAACCTCAGCGCCATATTCGCCTCATCAAAACGGAACAGCCGAAAGAAGCTGGCGAACTCTATTCGAAATGGCAAGATGCTTTATCATAGAAAGCGGCTTACCAAAAACACTGTGGAGCTATGCAGTTATGACATCTGCAGTTATACGGAACAAATGCCCTGGAGAAAACGGGACTTATCAAGGATGCACATTTTCGGTTCTCCTTGCTATGCCTACTCCAACATAAGAAAGCTAGACCCAACCTGCCAGAGGGGAATCTTTGTGAATACGATAGAAACAGCCTGGCATATCTTATCTACCACCCAGAAAACGGGAAAGAGTGTAAACACAGACTGGTAAAATTCACCAACAACACCAACGACCAACACACTTAAACACAAACCCACTCATCAAGCGATGATGACACAAATTTTCCTCCAAGAAACTTAATAAAAAATTTTAAGTCAAGGGAAAACCCTGAACAGTCCAATACCGACAAACCGAGTCTACAGTAGAAACTAGCTGTACGCAAAGATACCCGACGTGCGAGCACAAAATGCCCAGCTACCTAGAAGACTATGTGACAGTAGTCCAGGATGGGAGCGGCCATGCATTAATCGACACTGACTACTGTTACAAAGCTGCACACAGCATACCCCGCACTTACAGAGAAGCTGTGACTTCCCCAGCGACACATCACTGGATCCAAGTGATGCGGGAAGAAATTGACTCCCTAAAGGAAAACAATGTATACCATCTAACACCCTTACCCAAAGGCAAAACAACAATAAGTTGTAGATGGGTGTATAAAATCAAAGCAAATGCCAACGGGTCCCCTAAATACAAGGCCAGGTTCATCGCAAAAGGGTACAACCAAACTAAGGGAGACTTTTTCTCCAACGGCCGATATCTCATCGATCTGCGTGTTAATGCAAATAGCTGTCCAGTACATCCAGATGAACCAAGAAAAATATGTAACAAAAATACTGGAAAGGTTTGACATGTCCGAATGCAAACCTAGGACGACCCCATGCGAACAAAAACTGGATCTAGTTGGCGAAGAGGATGCCATGGTTGACCCCAGGAAATACCGCGATGAACTGCACCCGACCAGACTTATGCTACATTGTCGGGAAATTGTCGCAATATTTGTCCAAGCCACAAGAAAAGCATTGGATGGCAGCTAAACACGTACTGAGATATGTAAAGGGTACGACGTGACACCAACTGCACTACGTGAAAACAAATTACCCAATCCACCTAATCGCATACAGTGATGCCGATTGGGCGTCTGATCAACGAGACAGACGCAGTACATCCGGATATTGCTTTAGCCTAACCCAGGATTGGGCACCTACTTCCTGGAAGTCAAAAAGGCAACCTACGGTCGCTCTATCCACATGCGAGGCTGAGTACGGGTGATTGCCATCTCAAGATTCATGTATTGTATAAAGTATCCTCTTATGTGTTCTCAGGTGACTTTGTAGGCCTGCAACTGACTTATAGGGACGATGACATACGTGACATACCAAGTTCAATGTCATAACGGGGTTGATTGGATTGGATGAGGAATATTGTTATTGTGCGTATGTGTTCTCAGTCTAGATGTTGAGTTGCATATCTTACTGCATATTACACACACTGTGCTATGAGGTTGCTGTTGAACATTGAATGATGATGGTCAGTTATTGTGAGATTTCAGGTGGCTTACATACCCTGCCTTTAAAAGTAGAATGTGATCACACATTTCACAGATCCAATTTGCTTGGTTGCCTGGCAAAAATTTCAGATCTCCTCTCCAAAGTGCCCTTTTAGGCTTTGCATGCTCCGTCCTCTTTACCTGAAAAGAACCACAGCCATTTTTTACCAATTTCTGTCAAGTGCCACAATCAACCACAGTTTCTTCCTAGGTGTATCAATATTTGTATCCCTCAGAATGCTTTTGAGGCCATCCTTGTAGTGCTTTCTGGGCTTATGTTGTGGACGCTTACCACTCGCAAGTTCTCCATCGAAGAGTTGATTTGGGAGATGATCATCACCCATACGTACAATGTGCAACTGCGCAGTGGTAACCATGATTTCAAGGCTTGAGTACCATGTTTTTTCTAGTACCTCTGTGTCCGGTATGTGCATTTGCCACTTGATATTCAAAATTCTTCTCAGACATTTAAGATAGAACCTTAATGTGTCTCTGGTCTTAATGGTGAATCCACAATCACTCCACACACACTTCACCAGTTTCCTAAATGCAACAAAAGCCTTTTGAATGTGAGCATATATCTCGGCATCCAAGGAGCCATCCCAGGATAATACACTTTCAAGGTTGACAAAGACATCCATTACTTCAAGATGTTTGGCTCAATGAAGTCCTCTCCAGGGGGAGGCATGAACATCACTTTAGTTTTCTTCAAGCTGATTTTGAGCCCGAATGCATCACAGACTCGTGAAAAATCGACAGAGATGGCGGAAATTTTCTGTTCTATGTCTATCCTTGTAGCCATGTCACTAGTAAGGGTGCTGGAGGTAAACGTTTTATCTGGGCTGACGTTATCCGCCTGATAGTCAGGGACCCGAACCTTGGATTAACCACTAAGGAGGCTGTCCTATCAGCAGGCGCAAAATACTAGGGCTGCTGTATTGCCATTTGGTGAATGGATTCTGGACCATGCAGTAGTTTCTGGTGGGGCCTCTTGATGCCATACTAGTGGGTAATTGTTACGGCTTTACCTTATCATGTGCTACAAAAAAAAAAAAAAAATTCTTCGTTACTTTTCTCTCTTTGTTTCCCCTCTCTGTCCTGCTCTAAGCAAGTCTGACGACCTAGTCCACAAACTCCAAAATTCCATCATGACAAGTTTCAATAAAAAATACATGATTAAACCCGGATCTGAAACTTCCAACGTAGACCCCACTACCATGTCTCCTTCTCCAACATCAGGGGTCTACGTTCTAATCTTCCAGAGGTTGAAGCCCAATTACAGGAGACTAAACCAGACCTTTTATTTTTAAGCGAAACTGGAATTGGACAGACTATTTCCCTAAATGAGTCCGTAATTAAAGGATACTCTAACCTAGCTTCCAAATCTGACCCCCAAGATCTCCATGGGCATGGAATATGTGCCTATATAAAAGATAGCTTTCCATGTGGTAGGGACATCTCCAGAGAAGATCCTAACTTACCCTATATGTGCTTCGGAGTAGCACTAGCTCACACTACAGCATTTATATTTACTCTCTATCGCCCCCATAACAGCGGAGTTACTATCTTTAAAAGCATATCTGAGAAAATTGACCAAGTTCTATCAGTGACCGAACACGCAGATCATTTGTGACACTTCAACGGATTCACCTCGACCATTCGTTCCATTGACTCATCGTAGTGTTTTTTTTGACACCCTACATAATCTGGCACACACCGGATGCAGAGCTACAGTGAAGTTGATTACAGCTAGATTTTTCTGGCCAAATATGAGGCGTGATATCACTGCCTGGACACGTTCCTGTGTATCCTGCCAAAAGTCAAAGATGCACAAGCATATCCGTGCACTTCTTGGAAAATTCACCACCCCAGAGCTCGGTTTAGCCATGTGCACATCAACCTGGTTGGACCTTGGCCGGTCAGTCAGGATTTACTTATCTCCTGACCTGTATATCAGGCTGGATATTGCGTTACGGAGTTCCCACCACCATCACCGCTGATCGTGGCATACAGTTTGAATCCCTCCTCCTCCAGGAACTCTCCAGGATTCTAGGGATCCAATGTATTCGTACTACAAGCTATCCCCCTGCTTCTAACGGGATGATTGAACGCTTCCATCGCCAATTGAAAGCAACATTACGTGCTTACCCTGACCAACAGCGATGGAGCAAATATGTTGTCCTTCTTGGCTGTCATGCTGCTATCAAAGAGGACCTCTTCAGCCGAACTTGTCTATGGCGTACCTCTATCGTTGCCAGGCCAAATGTTGAGCCGGATAGTTAACAACAAGCGATTCAGCTCTGTATATCAACAGACTGCGAGCTTATTTTAGTAAGCTCCCACTGATGCACACTAGGGAACAGACTATTAGATCTTTGGTCCCAAAGGACATTTTGTCTTGGACTCATGTTTTTCTTAGAAAGGACGCTGTGAAAGCCCCCCAATTTCATCTTATACTAGCCCTCATCGCGTGCTTTCACGTACCGATAAACTTTTTACTTTAGATATCAGTGGTAAAAGAGAAACTGTCTCTATTGACAGAGTAAAAAAAGCCTTTCTTTACACAAAAACACACAAGCCACACATTTCCCCCTACTGTGTTCGTTAGAACTCTACTTTCAACCGAGTCGTCGTTTGTTTCGTTCACCACACTCTTTTCTTCTACCTCTTCTTTTACACACGTCCATTCGCTTTAGTGACTAAAAATCGTCTGCCTCCCGCTTTCCTTTCCTCGTTATTTATGGAAACAGGGTATGAGATTCTCCGAGACTTTTTCCACATAAAAGCCTGCGGGTGCCATCTTGATTCTCAATTTGTGCTCTGCAGGCACAAACGCGCAGCCGCTTTAACGGTAAGCTACTTCTTTCTCCACACTCCCCCCTGATCTCATGATCACAGAGACGGCAGGGGGGTGGCAATCGCCGCCGTTGGGTGCTTCTGCGAAGGGGGACAGTGCTGCTCTCGTCTTTGCGTGCACTCTCATCCACTGCCTGATGGTCGGGGAAGGCTTCATCTCCGTGGAGGCTACTGATATCAGAGTCACTGCTTGATAGGGATGGTGCAAACCAAAGCGATGGCCCACTCGTCTCAGAGTCAGAGTCACTCTCATCATCCACTGGAGGTGGTACATGTGTCGCCGGCCGTAGGTCCCTAACGTGACGGCGTACGCCATCAACCTGGACACACTGCTGACTCACCACATCGGTCACTGTGCCCTGTTTATACTTGTCAGTACATCGGTTTCCTGGCGGCTTCACCCAGACAGCATCCCCTTTGGCATATCGATTCCGTTCTATCTCAGTGGCCACTGTTGTATCGGGGTAGATTCCTTTTTCTTGGACACGGTACTGATAGATTGCGTTTGCAGGCGCTGTTCCTGGAGAGACGCCATCCTTCGGCATGAGATTATACCAGTACGCAGCTTCTGCGATGGTGCACTGCTTCCTGGCTGCAATTGTTTTGATGCTGCGATGGCTTCTCTCAGCTATACTATTGCCAGAAGGCACATAAGCGCATCTAAGCCGCAGCTGCACACCCCATTCTTGTAAGAACTGCCTCATCTGATGGCTGCAAAAGGCTGGGTCGTTGTCCGTTATCACTTCATCGGGCGCACCTCTTTCACAGAACACGGATGACAGCTGGCGAATAATGCGGCAAGAGTCCTGGCGCCCGAGGAGTCTCCAGACCGTGAAACGTGTAGGCCCACAATCGATGAGAGTAAGGAAGTGGTTGCCACCGTAGTGTGTGAAGTCCATGCCCACTCTCTACCACTTACCACTCATTCCCAACTCCCCTTTCTTCCATCGTGCTGGAGCTGGGTCAATGGATTGGCAGGCCTCGCAACTTTCCACCACTCTCCGGATATCTTTTTTTTCTACTCCTGGATCAATCATCTTGACAAAGTACAGTGTCCACACTGTCGATGAATGTCCATGATGCGCGCTGCATCCACATTACACACAACTGCTGCACATGTGTTTTGCAGATTATCAGAATCTCTCCGAGCACCAGCCAGAAGCCATTGTTGAGGGACTCTTGTCAGAGCATCTGCTCTGTTGAGCGCAGACCTGATCAACACTACGTCCACGGTCAGGTCGTACTCTGTGATGGTGTCGACCAAGGTGGCAAGCCGTCTTCAAATTAACATCTCACTCGATGCTCGTGTCGTCAGCCGTGCTCTTCCACTTAATGCATCGGTTATCCACGTCATGATATGTAAAACCTTGGCTTGCCATTGAAGCGCCAAGTTAACGCCCTTCAATGTGGCATCAAGTTCGGCCAGGTTTATGTGCCTCGAATCATTTTCTGGCTGAAGCCAACAGGCATCTTCAATAATGGAATCATTAACTGCAAGGGCAACTCCAAGGGCCAGTAAACTAGCATCCACCCAGACTGTGAACTCATTCCCGCTGACGCACCACTTTCCCTGAACGGGGTCATCACTGGTCACCCTGGACACAGTCTCTGTCAGCATGCTCCTTAGGGTGACATCGTGTATTGCATCGTCCCATCCCGACGACACGGCTGTTGCATGTCTTTTTATGGCTGCCACGGCCACCCTGAGCCAACCGCACACAGGGAAATGGCCTACCATCTTTCCACAAAGCGAAAACACTGTTCGTCGAGTGATGTTTGATGGGATCTTGGCGATGTGACTTCCTCTTCTCCAGTAAAGTCCTTCCTTGCTATTGCGCATGTGCAGGCCGAGAACTTTTGCTCCATTGCACAGACGCTCTGGTTCCTTACATGTCAGTCCAAAGCTCTCAAAGTGCATTCTAACCGATTGCGCTGACATGAGGCTCTCATTGACGAATATATCATCGATGTATGAGGATGTTGCCTGTTGCACTGTCTCATCTTGCTGCCGGATAGCATGCATGATTGCTGTCATAATGCCTGGTGCCACATTTAGACCGAACCCTAGCCTGGTTAGACAATATCGGGTTCCTCCAATTTCCACAGTCTGAAATGGCCACAATTTCCTCTCAATGCGTATTTGCAGATAGGCCCTGTGTAGGTCCAGAGTTGCCATGTTCGATCCCTGCTGTCGCCACTCCCTTAATTTGAGTGCACACACATCAGCCCTTGCCGTATATGGGTCGACATGCTCATTGAGCTCATGGTAGTCTAGGACGGGGCGGACCTTTTGTTTGGTCTATTGTACGACGGCCATTAAGGGAATCAGCCCTCGCAAGGGGCCAAGCTCATCCTCTGGCTATGGAAGAAGCCAGCCATTGTCGATCCATGTCTGCAGTTCTTCTTCATACTGTTCCCTTAGCCACATGGGTGGGGGATATTCCGATAACCGGTTCCGCAAGGATATTGGTGGCTGATCGTTTGACCACTTCCAAGACGCCGTCCATGCATTGGTGTTTCTATCATACTCTGCACGAAAGTCAGGCTCGTCGAGAGTTATGGCAGCACAAACGTGTTCCTCACATCGGGAGAACTGTACCTTGCCGGTTCTGTCCAGAGTAATTCCACCCAGTTGTATAATCAAGTACGTACCCAGGAGTAGGTCGTACCCGAGAAGCTCTCCCTCCACAACCAGAGCTCGCACGGCTACTGCAGGCCCATCGTTGATGCTTGCACGGATAATGCTCACCCCACAAGAGGCTAGTGAACCTCTGCCTACAGTTAGTACCCGAATTCTCTCTGCTTTCCAAGTGGCACAGCATATTTTGTTCACGAGAGTCTGGGTGCACCCAGTGTTCACAAGCGCGAGGCGTTCGCTTCCATTAATGTGTATGCTTACAGTGGGTAGCGCCCTGCTCAATGACGATCTGGGGAGAACACTGGCGCTGTAGCTTCTTCCCCTTGCCCGTTTCCCGGACAGGTGCGGGCCAGGTGTCCGCGTTTTTTGCACTTGTAGCACTGCGGCCCGTCAAGTTTCCGAGTTGGTTGACATAACGAAAGACAATCACAGGCCAAATGGTTGGGTCCTCCACACTTATAGCAGGTTGTAGCTGCACCCAGGTCCTGCAATCCAACCTCTGATGGTTGTTCAGCTGCCGCTTGGTCTATAGTGTTAGGGCTTTTCTTTAGTATTGCTTGTGCCCACGCTAATACTTCCAATATGTCCATCTCGTCCACTTGGGATGAGGCACGGAGCAGATCTTCCACACTCTTAGGTAATCCTGCAACAAAGACGCACACCAAGCCTTTGTCTGACATCCCTCCAAAAAGGACCGATAGCTTTTTTAGTTCAGCCAGATACACATCCACCGTTTCCCCGGGATGTAATCTTCGGGCCATGAATTCCTTCCATGCAGTAACTGGATCTAACGCAAATGCTGTAAAAAGGGCGCGCTTGATGCAGGCAAAATCTGTTTTCTTCTCATCAGCCAACTGCTGGTATACTGCATATGCTCCCCCAGTGAGGCGCATTGGGACCACACATTCCATATGCTTCACCCCACTGAGCTGACATTAATTCTGCTTTTTCCACCCATTCCTGCACTGAGTGATCAGTGCTACTGCCATCAAACAGGGGAATTAGCTTGGGGTCAAATCCTGACATCATGCCGGAATAGCTTGTGTTCGTTACAACTCTACTTTCAACCGAGTCGTTGTTTGTTTCGTTCACCACACTTTTCTTCTACCTCTTTTACACACGTCTGTTCGCTTTAGTGACTAAAAATCGTCTGTCCTCCCGCTTTCCTTTCCTCGTTATTTATGGAACCAGGGTACGAGATTCTCCGAAATTCCCTGAGATTCCACGAGACTTTTTTCCACATAAAAGCCTGCGGGCGCCATCTTGATTCTCAATTTGTGCTCTGCAGGCACAAATGCGCAGCCGCTTTAACGGTAAGCCACTTCTTTCCCGACACCTACTTTCACACAGCATCAAAATATGCATACACCTGAAGTAAATGCTCCAAATGAAGACAATCATGTCACTACTACACGTAGTGGTTGGCGGGTACATTGGCCGCAGAGACTGTGTAAAACTTTGTATTTCTGTTAAGAAAATATTTTTTCCTTGCAAAACAAAAAGAAAAGAATATTCTATTGCAAGAAGTTGCAAATATTCCCCAACTTTTCACACAAAAGTAAGAACATTTTTTTTTCTTTCTCGTAAAAATAAATACAATAAAATGACATTTTTATTTTTCGCTATTTGTTATGCTACCTTTTTCTGTCGGCTTTCTGCCTAAGCAGGGGGAAACAAATAGTAGAAACAAATGGAACTTTTTTCTTTCACAAATCAATGCCTCTCCTCTGTGCTATTTGGCCACATATCGACCAATCTGGGATACGGCGCATTAATCCTTTCTATCTCCTAAAGAATTCGGCCAGCATCCAGTTTGAAGAATAGGAACTCTTTCTTACTGAGAGACACACCAAACGGAACGGACCCTTTTTTTTTGGCTCTCTCCACCTCGGTGTTATTTCAACCAGTATTGACTATTCCACTGGAATAACTACCGTGATAGCACCAGGTAGCTGGAGTCCAGTTTTTGACCAGGAACATATCACCTTCTCCTTAATAAACCTGTTCTGTGTTACCTTTTATGAAGTTGTTGCTTTCGTCATTTTAGAAGCTTGTATTGAATTATTTATTTTATTAGGTTGTGCCCTAAAAGCATCTAAACCTTAAATCATTTTTTATCAGGATAAATTCTAATTAACTCAAATTCATTTTTACAATCGAGTAATTGAGATTAATTTGATAGCCCCTTTTCACAAAGATATTCCAAAATTGTTAACATGACCTACTTTTGCAGATTGACACAATAAGCAGTAGAATGTTCATGTACAAGTCCTTGGCTGTCACACACACATACACATATCTTCCTTGATAGGTTTATATTTTTATTTTTTATTATCTTTATCTATAGTTTCTTAGTCTCCTCATTTTTCCCTCTTTATTTCTATATTTCAATACAAACCATAATCCAAGCCTATTTTGTCTTTTTCATGTACATTTTAATTTTATTCCTTATTCCTATTTTTAATAACATGTGATAGAACCTCTTGATAATAATTTCCTACGACACTGAATACCTGACATATTTTCATTAGAGACTTAGCTTTTATATAAGCTGTATCGCCTGAAGAGGTTTCTATTTACCAGCTAACCAAAAAATATTCATGAATGTGTAGTGACATATTAATGTTTATGTAAAAACAAACAGAAAATATATTATGGCCTTCTTCGGTATTGAGCACTCTTATATAAACCTAGTAAAACTTCATTGGTAAATATTAACCTTGCTTGAATTATATACAATATATATGTACTAGTAGTTGAGCACGGTTTTGCTCTGGTTCTATGTATTGTTCATAACTTTATGTGCATATGTATATATGTATTAAAGATGTTGTCCAGGTAACCTATATCTAAAATTTCAAGTGTTTAGACCCAAAATTAGCGGAGGAGTTTGGTAGAGTCTACAAAGGTCAACTCTTTCAACTTGAGCTCTTGGCAGCCAAGTTTTCATCCAAAAACTGTTTAAAAAGCTTGCTGCATGTCTGAA
Organism: Euprymna scolopes; assembly: GCF_053919585.1. NCBI lineage: Eukaryota > Metazoa > Mollusca > Cephalopoda > Sepiida > Sepiolidae > Euprymna > Euprymna scolopes. The sequence goes on from NC_136508.1 coordinate 437,042, forward strand.
TACCCTTTATGTAAAATTTCAAATGTTTAGATCCAAAATTGGCTGAATAGTTTGTTCTAGAGACCACAAAGATAAAATCTTTTGAACTTTGACCCCTTGGCAGCCAAATTTTCGGCCAAAAACTGATTAAAATCTTACCATATTGTTACCTGTGCCAGTTGGCACAGTTTAATATTCAAATTTAAAATCGTTAAATACAATTTAGGCACGCAGTGCAATTAATTGTTTCGGCGCGTTAAAAAAATGAAAAATGACACCCACGCAAATTCCGGCGTGACCTTTATATACCAAAGGTGCGGACCTAGTTGAAAGCACCCCATGTGATGTCTTCCGTCCAATGGAATTCCTCCTAGGACATATTTTAAAACTGATTTTCTAGAGCTCGTTTGGAGCCGATCAAATCATATATAAACATGCACAAACACAAAATCTATCTTTTTAGTCTCTTAGCCTTTCGAGCATTCTTTCGTCTCTTTAAACTCTTCCGACTCATTCAACGCTTTCTCATTAGGACTTGCCACGCGTGCAAACATCAATTATTTTATTTCCACTGCTCCGCGCATTAATACTCTCTTTTAACAGACGAACATTAATATTGTCTCTGTTACATATTTGAACATTCAAAGAACACAAAAAAAGAGACTCTCCATCTTTCATATGAACTCAAAAAAAAGAACTCTGAAATATTGAGAACTATGTTTTGCTTGTTATTGTTTGTTATTTCTATTCCGGAAATAAACCTCCGTTTGTGTTGCACATAAGATTTCTTATTTTCATTTTTATTATTTGTGGAGGAAGTCAGTTCCCAAAAAAAGGCCAGGCGACCCCCACAAGTTGGTGACCCGACACAGAAATCATATGCACAATGGAATCTTATAAACTATTAAACAACCATGACTCAGCGGCAAAAGCGACAATTTTTTTTCGACCAGTTTCAAGCTCCGTGTCCTCGGAAAAAGTCAGTTGACAGTTTAAAGGCTTTGAAATCACTTTCGAGCGAAGAAAACAAACATGGAACCTTTCTGTGTTGAAAAACCTCTGGCAACGTTAACGGTAAATATACCAGCATTTAATCCTACCAACATAAAGACCTGGTTTATCCAAATCTAGGTCCTTTTCGACGCAAAGCGGATAACGTCTCAACGAACCAAATACTGTTACTTGGTGGAAAAACTCCCGACAGACGTTGTCGAAGAGGTGGCGGATTTATTGGAGAATGTGCCAGAAGACAACCCATATGACGAACTTAAGGAGGCCATCTTACGACGGACAGGCTTTTCAAACGAAACAAGGTTACGCAATCTTTTCACCCAAGTAGAATTGGGAGATCGCACTCCGTCACAACTTTTGCGATACATGCGCACATTTCTGGGAGACAACAAAATGTCCGAAAATATAATGAGAAGTCTGTGGCTGGATAAACTTCCAGACACAACAGTACAAATTCTAGCACCCACAACGGAAGAGACAAATATTGAAAACTCGCCGATATGGCAGATCGAATCCATGAAAATCTGAGGCACCGCAAAGTAAACTCAGCACAAGCACAGCAGAAACAGACGTGCGACGACGATATATCGGGACTAAAAATGACGGTCGAAAATCTCACTCGACAAGTGCAGGAATTAATGCAAATAAACCATCGTTACTCATTTAATAAACGATCGAACTACCGAAAACAAAGTCTTAGTAGAGGTCGAAGCAACACACGGGAACGAGTGAACGAAATCTGTTTTTACCACAAAAAATTTGGCACACAAGCTCGGCGTTGCACTTATCCTTGTTCTTTTAAAAACAAGAATCAGGGAAACGATTATTCCGGTCAGTAGAGACGACGACTGTCACTGGATTTTCCACTAAAGGTCGTCTATTTTATATTTGTGACAATAATCACAGATATAACTTCTTAATAGACACTGGAGCTGAAATCAGCGTGATACCACCTCTACGTAAACAAAAAGCTATTCCACAGCCTTACCACCTCCAAGCAGCTAATGGCACACAAATACCGACATACGGTGAAAAATATTTAGACGTCAATCTCGGCCTGCGCCGCACATTTCCGTGGATTTTTACCATAGCCAACGTGACGACACCAATATTAGGAGCAGATTTCCTAGCACTGTTTAATCTATCAGTAGACATGACTAGTCGCACACTGACTGATAACCAAACAAAAATCGTAATTAAAGGTATCACCACAAGATACCAGTCTACTGGGATTAGTTCTGCCTTACCTGAAGAGACGTACATTCGTCAGCTGTTTCAAAAATACCCACAACTTACTCAGCCATTCAAAGTCACGGATAATATTAAACATAATGCAAAGCATTATATTAAAACGAATAGACAACCCATCTACGCCACCCCCAGACGGCTGAAGCCGGATAAGTACAAGATCGCAAAAGACGAATTTCAACGCATGTTGCAACAAGGAATTATCCGACCTTCCAAATGTGCGTGGTCATCTCCTCTACACATGGTACAGAAAGCAGACGCGACAACATGGCGTCCATGCGGCGATTTCAGGAGATTAAATGCACAAACTGTACCGGATAGATACCCTATCCCACACATTCACGATTTTGCAATCGGACTACAAAATGCCACAGTATTTTCCAAACTGGATTTAGTAAAAGCGTATTACCAAATACCGGTGGCGGATGAAGATATCCACAAAACAGCACTGACCACACCATTTGGACTTCACGAATTCGTCAGAATGCCATTCGGACTTAGGAACGCTTGTCAAACCTTCCAAAGGTGTAGCAGAAGCAGCAATAACTAAAATGAGGGAAAAAAGAGCTTACCTCGGGTATGTCTGTTGTGTCACCAGTTGGGGGGAAAAAGAGAATTCCAAGATGGCGTCCGGGGGTTTTTATTAGCATTTACCCCATGCAACTCTCGGAAAATCACGTTTCTGTCTCATGTGATTATGCAAATGGATAATTCCCGGCCACTATAAAAGCAGGAGGCTAGAGACGAGTCGGCAGTGTCCTGCAAACTGTGTGTGTGGGTATTTCTGGCGATTGGAATGTGTCTTCTTTTACCACGGTTATCACGGACAGGAATTCCCTCTCTTCTGGAGGTGGGCGATATTGACTATTTTGAAGTTGTACTGTTGCTGACAGAACATTTATTTATTTATTTTTTTTTTGCCTACTACATTTTTGTTTCAAGCTATTTCGGCCCGAATATGGCGAAGGTGCGGATAAGCAGTGATATTATCAAGCCATTCTCTGGCGAGGGAGACGTTGTAGCGTGGCTGAAAAAAGTGAGACTTGTCGCACAACTTCAGCAGGTGGATGACGTAGTGAGTCTGCTACCTTTATACCTGGAAGGCGATGCACTGGCCCTCTACATGGAAATGGAGGAGGACGATCAAAAGAAAATAGACCAGATTGAGGCTCGATTAAAGGAGGCATTTACTGATGACGCGTTTGCAGCATATAGAAAAATAACTATGGTTAGATGGGCTGGTGAACGTGTGGATGTGTACGCCAACAAAATCAGGCAGTTGGTTGGATTGGCCGGATTCACAGGAGAAAGCTCAGAGAGACTCACAAAATTAATTTTTGTCACTGGATTCCCTGACACCATCTCAATTGCTCTTCAACAAGTGCCGAACATCAAAGCCCTGACCATGGGGGAGCTAATGTCGAGAGCGAGAATGTTGACGACGACTGGCGAACAAAATCAGGATGTGGTTGCGGCCACACGCTCACCCAACAACAGGGCCCAGAATAATCCTGTTAATTTGACCAGTTTCAAATGCAATGTTAAAGGCCACCTTGCAAGGGACTGTCGAAAACGTGGAACACGGTGTTACCGTTGCGGTGAGAGTGGACACTGGGCTCGGAACTGCTCGGGAAACGAGCAAGGGGAGGACGCATAAGCGCCAGTCTCCTTCCCAACCAAGATGTGAACACGACGCTCCCGGTGATAAGCATCCATGTTGACGGGACGCGATGTTTGGCGCTTATTGATACAGGATGCTCCAGGACAATTTTACATGCAGACCAGTGCCGGTCTTGGAGAAAAACTAACGTAAATGTCAACACAATTGGTGGAATGTCCCATGCGTGCTGCGGTGTTGGAACGGTCTCTGTATCCACTGATGAAGGTGTGTCTGCCAGAGTCGATGTGTTGGTGGTGCATGGCAAGCCACTGGGATTTGACTTGCTTCTAGGGATCGACGCCATAAAAGCTCTAGGAGGTGTCGTTGTCAACCCTACAGGATCAGTGCGGCTGGGCGCCAGGAAAAGTATTAAATGCGCAGCCATTTCTATCGATGAACCAGATTTCACTGCTACCTTTGACCATCAAAACCGAACGTGGACCGCATCGTGGAAATGGTCTGTGGACCACCCCCCTGAAAGGCTGCATAATCGAGTGTCAGAGTACCCAGTGCCAGCAGAAATTCGTGAAGAATACACGCAGGAGCTCCACACCTGGATAGATAATGGTTGGCTCGTGCCATACCCAGAGGATAAATTGGGACCCCCCAAAGGTCTAATTCCCCTGATGGCTGTGATACAGCAGAACAAAGCCAAAGTGCGCCCGGTAATGGACTACCGGGAGCTAAATCATTACGTAGACGCATTTACGGCCAACGCAGATGTTTGTGCGGCTAAGCTGCGTGAGTGGAGACAAAAAGGTGCTAACGTGTCTCTACTGGACCTCAGAAGAGCATACCTACAAGTCCGGGTCCATGAGACACTGTGGTCATACCAGACTGTGGAAATCGATGGGAAAAAATACTGTCTGACCCGTCTGGGGTTTGGTTTGAATGTGGCTCCCTTGATAATGAGAGCCATTGTCAGCAAAGTACTATCTCAGGAAGAAGTTATAAGCCACGCAGCATCTGCTTACATTGATGACATTTTTGTCAATGAAGACGTGGTGCCCGCGACCCGTGTGAGAGAACACCTCGCGCAGTTCGGGTTGGAGTGCAAGAACCCGGAGCAGTTGAAGGACGGTGCACGGGTGCTGGGATTGGCAGTCAGGATGGAACGCAATGAACTGCGGTGGAAGCGAGGAAATGCAATTCCGGAGGCTCCCAGTATTGTTACGCGACGAACAATCTTTTCCCTGTGTGGTCGACTTGTCGGGCACTTTCCGGTGTGCGGTTGGCTTCGTGTGGCTTGCGGAATACTTAGAAGGAGAGTAAGTTCGGTAACGAAGGGCTGGGATGATGAAGCAAGGGACGCCGTACTACATCGTATGATGTTCGAAACCTTAAAATCTGCACAGCAGAACGATCCGGCACAGGGAAATTGGTGTGTGGACGGCAAAGAGCTGAATGTATGGGTCGATGCTAGCTCCCTAGCAATTGGGGCAGCCTTGGAGATGTGTGAAACTGTGCTGGAAGATGCATGTTGGCTGCGACCTGAAGATGACTCTCAACATATCAACTTGGCTGAACTGGATGCCGTATTGAAAGGCATCAATTTGGCTCTCCAGTGGCAGAGCAAGGTGCTACACATAAAGACAGATTCTGTTTGCGTATACCATTGGGTCTCAGACACGCTAACTGGAAAGGCGCGAGTACGCACCAAAGCAGCAAGCGAGATGCTTATTAGGAGGCGATTAAGCACTCTTAAGGAGCTCGTGAAAGAGTACGGGCTGACAGTGGATGTGACGCTGGTTCCATCAGCACGAAACATTGCTGACCGACTGACATGAGTGCCACAGCGGTGGTTTGAGGCAATGAAAAAGAAAAACGGTCTTGACCCAGTGATAGGCGCGGTCCACACAGACGAGCTGGATGAGAGTCAAATCATGGCTATTCACAAAGATAGTGGACATCCGGGGGTGCGACGCACTACCTACTTTGTCAGGAGAAGATGTCCAACCACGACAAAAGCAACTGTCAGAACGGTCATACAGAAATGCGAGGAATGTCAGTCCATTGACCCAGCGCCAGTCAGGTGGGAAAAGGGAAAGCTGGAAGTTAACGAGAATTGGCAGAGAATTGGAATGGATATCACGCATTATGGCACCTTCCATTTTTTAACTTTAACAGACTGTGGTCCATCGCGTTTCTCCATTTGGAGGAAATTGGCAAGGCAGGACTCGGCAAGCGTGATTCATCAGTTGGAGGCAGTGTTCCTCGAGCGTGGCGCGCCGCATGAACTCCTTTTAGACAATGACACAGCTTTCTGCAGCAATATGTTCCAAGCATTTGCATGTAAATGGGGAGTTCACTTGCGATTCCGCTGTGCATACGCTCCAGCCGGGAATGGCATAGCGGAGCGATGTCATCGTACAGTGAAACGAATAGCGGCTAGAATGTGTTGTCCCATACAGGAGGCTGTCTACTGGTATAACATCACACCAAGAGACGACACATCTCCCTCCACTGCGCCTGCCAATAGGATTTATCAATATGAAGTTCGAGTAAAGGAAACCAATCTCGCAACTGCGTCCCCAGGTCCCAAGAACAGCTTTTACCAGGTTGGAGATCGCGTATGGGTCAGAAGACCGCAAAATCGATGTACCACGAGGTTCGGCAAGGGTGAGGTGACCAAGGTGATCAGCCCTCAGTCAATTTTGGTGGACGATGTGCCTCGTCATGTGAAGGATTTGCGCCCTCGCCATTATGTTGTTACATCGGAGGAAGAGGGAGACTCAGACAGTATAATGTCTTCTGAAAAGACAGAGAGTATGATGCAGGACGACGAAGAGGATTTTGAGCCATATAATGTACATACTGAAGAAGCGGAGGAAGGACCACCCGTCTTGCCTCTACGAAGGAGTACCCGACAGAAACGAATACTGCCCCCCTGCCCTGATTGTGAAACACCGCCATGGAGCAGACTGGTGGCAATAATGGCGATGAGGAGGATGGCAGGGAGGAAGTGCTGCCTCCGGTTCTTCGGAGAAGTACCAGACAGAGACGACTGCCCCCCTGCCCCATTTGTGATCATGAGATCAGGGGGGAGTGTAGCAGAAGCAGCAATAACTAAAATGAGGGAAAAAAGAGCTTACCTCGGGTATGTCTGTTGTGTCACCAGTTGGGGGGAAAAAGAGAATTCCAAGATGGCGTCCGGGGGTTTTTATTAGCATTTACCCCATGCAACTCTCGGAAAATCACGTTTCTGTCTCATGTGATTATGCAAATGGATAATTCCCGGCCACTATAAAAGCAGGAGGCTAGAGACGAGTCGGCAGTGTCCTGCAAACTGTGTGTGTGGGTATTTCTGGCGATTGGAGTGTGTCTTCTTTTACCACGGTTATCACGGACAGGAATTCCCTCTCTTCTGGAGGTGGGCGATATTGACTATTTTGAAGTTGTACTGTTGCTGACAGAACATTTATTTATTTATTTTTTTTTTGCCTACTACATTTTTGTTTCAAAAGGTTAATAGACAAGGTTTTTAGGGACCTTCCATTCGTATTCGCTTACGTGGACGATGTCCTAATTGCTAGTAGAAACCTTGACGAACATAAACAACACTTGGAACAAGTTTTTCAAAAACTGTCCCATTACGGTTTAAAAATAAACTTGGACAAATGTATTTTCAGTCAGCAAGAAGTAAACTTCCTTGGACATTCAATTGATAAGGATGGTATATCACCATTACCCAAAAAAGTAAGCGCCATTACGGATTTTCCACAACCTACGTCTGTAAGACAAGTTCGTCGCTTCATAGGTATAATTAATTATTACAGACGATTTTTACCCAACTGTTCCACAATCCTTGCAGCATTAGCGTCATTATTGAAGAACAAAACGAAAAACCAACAATTAAAACTGGAAGGATCAGTTTTAAAAGCTTTCCATCAAGCTAAAACTGCCTTAGTCAATTTCACAAAATTGAATTATATAAAGGACAGCGAAGAATCGAAGCTTACACTTACAACAGACGCGTCAGACATAGCTGTAGGAGCAGTTATACATCAACTGACAGGGGATACAATGACCCCTATATCGTTTTTCTCAGCCAAACTGAGCAAGACACAAACAAAGTACAGTACCTTTTCAAGGGAGCTATTAGCAATTTATTTGTCAATTAAACATTTTAGACATCTGTTAGAAGGAAGAAACTTCTGTATTTACACTGACCATAAACCGTTAACATATGCACTGCATACGCATGTAGATAAATATGGTCCAAGAGAAATCAGACACCTTGATTATATTGCCCAATATTCCACAGACATCAGATACGTCAAGGGGCAAGAAAACATCGTGGCAGACGCATTATCACGAGCTGCAATAACTTCACTAAATTCCAGTTCGTTAACTATGGAATTAATTGCACAAGAACAAAAGACGGACAAGACACTCACTGACGTACAACAGAATACGTCTTTGCAACTGAAGGAAATGCCCGTACCTTTTAGTATAACAACACTTTATTGTGATACAGCAAAAGAACAACCGCGTCCATACATACCGCCAAGCATCAGACGACATGTTTTTCTACATTTTCACAATATGTCGCATCCAGGCAAACGAGCCACCGTAAAAATAATAACAGACCGCTTTGTTTGGCCGAATATGAATGCA
>NC_136508.1:455556-495556 GCF_053919585.1 Euprymna scolopes
AATTTAGTGGGTCAGTTCTTTCACCAGAATTCTTGAAGACTGGTACCATAGAAGCGGTTTTCCAGCAGTCGGGAAAGCAAGATTCGTTAAGGCATTTATTGTAAAGTTTGGAGAGAACTGGAGCAACCTCGGCAGAGTATTTTTTTAATAGCACAGCCGGGATGAGATCTGGTCCACATGCTTTTGAGGTGTCTAGGTTTTTTATAATAGCATGTACCTGAGAAGGGTTGATTTTCAAATCGTCTAGTGTGGCGGTTGTTCACAGAGGAAAATCAAGGAGGGAGTGGTGTAACCAGTTCAGTGTGGAGTTTGAGGCAAACTGACTGGCAAGCAGATTAGCCTTGTCAGTTGCCATGCAAGCAACCTCATGATTGTTTGATAGAGGGGGAATAGTTGTCCGATATATATAAATATATATATATATATATATATATATACATATATGTACATATACGTAAAAATATATAAATATACATATATGTACATATATATAAATATATATATACAAATATATATATATACAAATATATATCTATAAATATATATATATATATAAATATATATATATAAATATATATATATAAATATATATATATAAATATATATATATATAAATATATACATATATAAATATATATATAAATATAAATATATATAAATATAAACATATATATAAATATATATATATAAATATATATATATATATATATATAAATATATATATATAAATATATATATATATAAATATATATATATATATAAATATATATATATATATAAATATATATATAAATAAATATAAATATATATATATAATCTTTCTAGGGCAATTGCTCTTGACATATCTAAAGCCTTTGATAGGGTATGGCATAAAGGTTTACTTCATAAGATCGCTAGCTATGGTATAGCTGGAAAAGTCTTCTCAATTATTAAATCATTTCTTTCTGATAGGTTCATAAGAGTAATAGTTGAGGGGCAAAAATCAGAAGCTCACAGTATTAATGCCGGTGTCCCTCAGGGGTCCATCCTGGGCCCAACTCTTTTCCTGATCTACATTAATGATCTTCCAAATCACATCCTTACATCATTTGTAGACATTTATGCTGACGACACTACCATTTATGGTAGCACATCTAAGACAGTAAACGACCAAGTTCTCTCCAATTCTCTCTCCTCTGATCTTGAGCACGTAGTACAATGGGGAAAGGAGTGGCTAGTTACTTTTAATGCATCTAAAACCAAGCTTCTCTCTTTACATCATCAACATTCTAATCCACATTTGGCATCAATTGAAATGAATGGCTCTCGTCTTCAGGAGGCCTCAAGTTTTGACAAGCTTCTGGGCTTGACCATTACTCCTGATCTTAAATGGAACACGTACATAAAATCTGTTGCCAAGGCCGCTGGAAAAATGGTGGGATCTTTCTATCGATCCGGTAAATATCTCACTGCTGATGCTATTCTCTATCTATATAAGAGCCGGGTACGTCCAAGGATGGAATACTGTTGCCACATCTGGCCAGCAGCTGCTAGAAAGGACTTGTCCTGCCTTGATAGAGTTCAAAATAGACTTCGTAGCCTCGTAGGAGATGTCCTTTTCTCCTCCTTGCAACCTCTATCTCACAGAAGAGATGTTGCGAGTTTGTCTCTGATGTATCGTTATTTTCATGGAAAGTGTTCGACTGAGCTTCAATCTATGGTCCCCCCTTGCCAAACTTTCACAAGAAACACTCGTCTAGCTGTAAACACTATCAATAATTCCCCCCACTCTTTATCTGTGCCTAAACCTTAACGTAGATTCCATGAACAAAGCTTTTTTCTTAGAACTGCACGCCTGTGGAATTGTCGTCCGTTTTCCTGCTTTCCGGCTGACTACAATATGGTTGTGTTCAAGTCTAAAGTAAATAAGTTCTTGATGAGCCGTTCCATATAAGTTATCAAATTTATCAAATTTTCATTACTAATGATTACTATATTGTCCAATTTCTACTGTACACTCTTTAACCCTTATCCTTGAGTGGCCTCTGGGCCTTAATAATGTGGTGATGCCTATGTAAAAATATATATATATATATATATATATAAATATATATATATATATATATATATAAATATAAACATATATATATATATATATATATATATAAATATATATAAATAAATATAAATATATATATTAATATATATATATATAAATATATATTTATATATATATATATTCCTATATATATATGTTTATATTTATATATATATATATATTTATATATATATATTTATATATATATGTTTATATATATATATGTTTATATATATATGTGTATATATATATATTTATACATATATATATATTTATATATATATTTATATTTATATATATATATATTTATATATATATATGTTTATATATGTTTATATATATATGTTTATATATATATGTATTTATATATATATATATATTTATATATATATATTTATAGATATATTTATATATATATATTTAAATATATATATATTTATATATATATTTATATATATATATTTATAGATATATTTATATATATATATTTAAATATATATATATTTATATATAATTTAAAGGAGATTAGAACAATAGTCTAAAGAGCTGAGTGTATTTTAATGTAACAGTGAAATTACTAGTTTAATTAAAATACAGGAAATAGAAAGTGCTCCTTGTAATTTAGATATATAATAAGCTCGATAGTTAAATGTCCTAGAGCTAATTCAATATTTAGTAATGTGATTGATAATTTAAAATTAAAAATCAAATCATAATTAAATTAAAAATCCGTTTCATAAGAAGGAACAATAACAAAATCATTTTTTTATTGATTTTGTTATTGTTCCTTCTTATGAAACGGATTTTTAATTTAATTATAGTTTGATTTTATAAATTTTAAATTATCAATCACATTACTTAATATATTTATATATATATATTTATAGATATATTTATATATATATATATATATATATATTTATATATATATATGTTTATATTTATATATATATGTTTATATATATTATATATATATATTTATATATATATATTTATATATATTCATATAAAATGAAAATTACAATTTAATTTACCAAAATGATCCAAGATGGTAAAATTAAAGTAAATTATAAATATTAAAGAATTAATATTTATAAAATTATCTCAGCCAGATATAAAAGCTCGATAATACCAAATAGGAAATAGAGCTTATAATATGAGCAAACAATTAATGAAATATGTTAAAAAACACTTTGAAATGAGTTAAAAACATATTTAATCTGAAAAGGAAACACTAGATAAATGGATAGTCCTTAATCCGCGGAGTGTCAAAGAAATACTCTCCTTCTCATCAGAGGGTAGGAATTAGCAAAATGCAGGATCGGATTTTGCATGCAGAAGTATTTGATGAAACAACAAATAAGTCAAAGATCTTACTTGAAAACAAAATAAGTTAAGCAGAGGGAATATGGTAAAGAAAAAGGTTATTACACATTAATGGATAGTCTGGTGGAAGATAAAAAATCCAGTGACGGTAAAATCCAAATGTAAAACTTCAAGAAAGTTAAAAGAATTTCCATTTTTACAAGTAAAATCCAAAGAAATCCCGTTATTGGAAGAAGATGGTCCATAATAATCCAAACGCAGAAATCCATGGAATAATTCACAAAAAAGTGTGTACAAGGAAAAAATAATATTAATAAAAGAAAAATAAGATGTGCTTTTCACTCTACTTCCGAGTCATAACTATAAATAAAAAAAATCTGGGAAGAGAAAGGAGAAAAAAAAATGATAAAGTTAAATATAAAATATAAAATAAAGGGAAACAAAAGTCAAACTGACCCAGACAGGAAATGTTAAAGGCGCGAAAATATATATATAGGGCAAAATAATATAGGTCAACTGAAATGTACAGGTCACTTATAAAAAAAAAAAAAAAAAAAAAGGTGTCAGCAAGAATTGTTAAACGACATTAAAAGGAAAATAAAAATAAATAAATATATAATAAATAAATAAAAAATGAAATATGATAAAATATAAAATATAATATATAATATAAAATAAAGTAAAATAAGAATAAAATTAAAAAATAAAAATTATTTTACCATATTCCCTCTGCTTAACTTATTTTGTTTTCAAGTAAGATCTTTGACTTATTTGTTGTTTCATCAAAAATTAAATAAACATGAATATACATAAACGATCACACACACACACACATATATATATATATATATATATATATATGTATATATATGTGCATGTATGCGTGTACACATAGGTATATTTATATATATATATATATATATATATATATATATATATATAAAAAGGAAAACGTCTACCTCAAACCACTAACCTAGTTCTAAAACAGATCCTTTGTTCGATAAAATGCATGCCGATTGGCTGATAGGAAGGGGCGCGGATGATACTAGAAAGCTGATTGGCTAACTAAAAATCCTCAACATATATAAAAACAAGAAGCAACCACAGAATTCGCGCATAAGCCTGACGAATCCTATAGTGGATGAAACGCAGAATATTCAGTGTAGCTTAATCGCCATATATATTTTATAAATTACTAACTAGCTCTACCTACATATTGAGCGCTTTTGAAGTAAATAAGTTTACGCATCAATCTATACTTTCGTATATTAAATTTATGTGAGTAAATGAAGTAGTTATATATATACATATATATATATATACACACATAAATATATATATATATACATATAAATATATATATACATATAAATATACATATAAATATATATATATACACATATAAATATATATAAATATATATACATATACATATATATACATAAATATATATATATATACACACATAAATATATATAAATATATATATATATCTACATATATATACATAAATATATATATATATATATAAATATACATATAAATATATATATATATACATATAAATATATATATTTATGTATATAAATATATATATATACATATAAATATATATATATATATACATAAATATATATATACATATAAATATATATATATATAAATATATATATATACATATATATAAATATATATACATAAATATATATATATACATATAAATATATATATATACATAAATATATATATATACATATAAATATATATATATACATATAAATATACATATAAATATATATATATACATATATATATAAATATATATATACATATATATATACATATAAATATATATATACATATAAATATATATATACATATATATATATACATATAAATATATATATATACATATAAATATATATATATATACATATTGATATATACATATATATATAAATATATACATATATATATAAATATATAGGAAATTTATTACTGTGAGTCCAGAATGAGTTTACAAATTGTTTCAGCTAGAGGAAAATCCTCAAAGAGGAAAAATCCAACTAGCATTGTCAGAATTCATAGATGGATATATATATATATATATATATATATATATATATATATATATATATATATATATATACATGAATATATATATAAATATATATACATACATATAAATATATATATATATATGCATATAAATATATATACAGTGATGATCATATTTATTGGCACGGTAAAATAAAAGTTAAATTTTGTCTAATAAATTCTAAAAAAGGGATTAAATTAAAGAAAATAACAAAGTATATTATGTATTTTTAACTGGCCTTTCCGATGCAGCAATCGGATTTTAGAAAAAATAAATAACAAAGGAACAACAAACATAATTTCAAAAAACCCTTGTTCAAAATTATTGGCACGGCTTTGTTTTTCTTTTAGTATCAGTATAATATCAATCAATTTCCGGTTTACGTGCTTTCTGAACTTTTTTATAGCCATATTATGCTTGTTTAACGCTAATTCAGTGAATAATTTTTTACAGATAATTTTTCGATAGCGATTTATTTAAACTATTATAAGTGACTAAATTATAATTTTCAATCGCCATGGTTAAAACTAAGGAACACAGCGAAGACGTCAGGAAGCTTGTTGTAGCATGCCATACCAATCGGGAGGGCTATGATAAGATTTCAAAGAAGCTAAACCTTCCCAAATCCACTGTTAGAGCCATAATAAACAAGTTCAAATCGCAAGGCCACGTTATGAGTTTAGAGGGTAGAGGGAGAAAAAGGATTCTTTCCCCAAGAGATGAACGGAAAATTGTTCGACAAGTAAAACAAAACCCAAGGATCTCTGTTGGGGAGATTGTTGATGAACAGAGCATCTCTGGAGTGAATGTATCTCGACATACAGTTGGTAGAGTTTTGAAGAGAGCTGGTTTAAAAGCATGTCGTCCGAGAAAGACTCCCTTATTGAAGCCTATGCACCTGAAAGCAAGGCTAGCCTTTGCAAAACGTCATATTGATAAAGATGTTGCATTCTGGAAACGTGTTCTATGGACTGACGAAACGAAAATAGAGTTATTTGGCCATAATAAAGTGTCTTATATTTACAGAAAATCTGGCGAAGCTTTCCTGCCTAAGAACACCATACCCACAGTGAAGCACGGTGGAGGCAGTTTGATGTTTTGGGGATCCTTTGCTGCCTCTGGACCAGGGCGACTTGTTAAGGTCACAGGTAGCATAAAAAAGGAAGATTATGTTAAAATATTGGATGAAAACCTGAAAGACTCTGCTAAAGAGCTCTCACTTGGTCGTCGTTGGTGGTTCATGCAAGATAATGACCCAAAGCATTCGGCTAAACTGACTAAGAAATGGCTTGAGGACAATCATATTAATGTTTTGGAGTGGCCATCACAAAGCCCAGACCTTAATCCAATTGAAAATTTATGGAGAACATTAAAATTGAGGGTAATGCAAAGGAAGCCTAAGAATCTTATTCAATTGGAGGATTATTGTCAGGAAGAGTGGGCTAAAATTACTACTGAAGAGTGCAACAACTTGGTTGTAAACTATGAAAAGCGACTGAGGAAGGTAATCAAGGCCAAAGGCTATACAATTGATTATTAAATAAATCGTGCCAATAATTTTGAACAAGGGTTTTTTGCAATTATGTTTGTTGTTCCTTTGTTATTTATTTTTTCTAAAATCCGATTGCTGCATCGGAAAGGCCAGTTAAAAATACATAATATACTTTGTTATTTTCTTTAATTTAATCCCTTTTTTAGAATTTATTAGACAAAATTTAACTTTTATTTTACTGTGCCAATAAATATGATCATCACTGTATATACATATACATACATATATATACACATATATACATATACATATATAGACATATATATATATACATATATATATACATACATATATATATACATATATATATACATACATATACATATATATACACATATATATACATACATATATATACATATATATATATATACATATACTTATATATACATACATATACTTATACATATACATATATATATACATACATATACATACATACATATATATATACATACATATGCATACATACATACATATATATATACATATATATACACATATATATATACATATACATATATAAATACATACATATACATATATATATATAAATACATATACATATATATATATATAAATACATATATAAATATATATATAGAATTTTTTTTTTTAAAAGCCAAAGACAATGCGGGGGGGAAAGACCGGGATTATGAAAGTAAAGAAAGAAAAACAAACAAATCTAGATGGGTGTGCTTGAGTTGAGGAGTGTCTAGCCTTTATTCGTCTATCTTTCCTCACCTCAATGTATGATTATTTATAACCAAGTTGCTGGTATGTCCGGTGTATGTAAAGTCCGTGGGTGGTATGGAACTTTGATTATATATACATACAATATAAGCATATAATATATATAATATTTACATATACAATATATGCTCTCATATACAATATAAGCATATAATATACATATATATATAATATATACATATACATTATAAGCATATAATATACATATATATATAATATATACATATACAATATAAGCATATAATATATACATATACATTATAAGCATATAATATATATATATATATATATATATATATATATATATATATATATATATATATGCATAGTAAACCTACTATATATATGTGTACTAGCGAGGGTACCTGGCGTTGCCTAGATTTGTGGAGGTGTGTGTGTAGGGGGGGAGGTAAAGAATTCTTAAAAAATTGGAAAAACCCAAACAAAAAAACAGCCAACAAACGTAAAACTGCTTTAAAAAAAAAATCAGAAAATCAACCCCCCCCCCCCAAAAAAAAGGACGGCATTGCCCGGTGTTTGTAGGTAAAGAATAAGCGAATTAATAACCTTGTTTAAACTGTTTGAAAAAATTGGAAAACACAAAACAAATAAAACAGCGAATGGACGTAAAACTTCTGTAAAACAATCGGATAAACAAAAACCCCAAAAAACGGGGGGGGGGGGGGGGAAAACCCAGCAAAAAGTGAAAAAAAATGTCATTAAAACCTCGTTTCAATATTAAATGTTTAAAAATCGAGAAAAAAGTATATCTGATAACTGGGATTGAACCTGAAATCTTTAGATAACGATGCTGTAACCTTAACGCATCGCGCTATAGATGCATGGATGAAAGTAGGTCGGTTTTTATAACATTTAAAACGAATTCAATGTACAACGTCTTTTGCACGTATTGATTCATGCATAAAGCCATCTTGTCATGAAGAAACCATTTTTTTTCACCCCTCCCTGTAAAAAAGAGAGCCGTTAAGAATGAAGGAATGAATGTTTTGCCCAATTTTTCGATATTTGTCGTCCAAGATATCGAGTTTCAAAATGATACCGGACTCGTGAAAATCCGTTGCCTCTGTCGAAAGTTTTTGCGAGACATACAAACACACACACATTTTCGCTTTTAAACAATATAAACATATATTATACATATAAAATATAAGCATATACTAACAGGGTGACAACAAAGTTATTGCGGGTTTTAACTTTTAAATTCAGATCAACATATCTCGGTTCAACCAAAAATTTTTTGATTGAAATAAACAACAATCAATGCAAAACAAGTATATTTATGCCAGTAACGTAAAAAATTTGTGTTCTGGTGTTAAGTTGCTGAAGGCGTTTTCTATTCCAGCATTATGCCCAATTGCATGTTCAATATTAATAATATTAAATTCCATTAAAACTTTATTGTAAAAATAATCTTTCAAGTTTATTATTTCATTCAGGAATTTTTTTTGTATAATAATATTTTCAAAAAGTAATCCCCCTCTAGAATAAAATAAGAAAATATAATAATAATAAATTATATGAAATAAAAAAAATTATAATAAAAATATATAAACAAAATTATTTTTTTATTAACTACTGTGCATGATAGTGTTTCATATTATATATTTAAAAAGCCCTTTTTGTCAAATGGCGGGTGTTTCAAATCTTGAAAACCATGTCATATTCCTATCGACATATGTTGATGACTACACCGTATTTTCTAGTATGGCCCATTTATACAATTCACAATCAAACACCTCATGCTGATGGATCCTTATCATTTTTTTAATTTTAACATGTATTTTTTCAAATAGAATAAAAGTTTGAATTCTTTTATAAGTTTTAATTTTTCTCAGTTTTCTCTTAAAAGTATTAAAAATTCAATAAACATAAAAACTAAGGAAAATTAAATTTTGCAAATGTGAAAATGTAATTTACTAAAAGTGGAAACAGAATCAAGGAAAATTTGAAATGGAAAATCGGGGTCCTTATACCTATCACTAGTTTTGTTTTCCTCTCAATACCAACAACTTTCCATTTCTTGCATTGTGATAGCCTTCTAATTCTTCCTTAACTCATGCAATGCTTCAAACAAATGACATTTCATTGTAAAATAATTTGTTTTAATTGTTCTGTCCATAATCATTTGGTCAAGAACTACAGGTAGAGTTACTCAGTCAGGGGGTTTAACAAGCAAAATTTAATATTATAAGTCTTTCTGCCACTTGAATAATTTCAATTGAACACAACTATATTAATGAAGTAAACACATACAAATGAACAGTTTTTTCTTATCTATAAATTGAGAAAACTTTACCTATCTGCAGGGCCTGGTATATCATCATTCGTTGGCCTGGAAGCATAGTCATAAGCTGGTGGCATCATACTGCCCTCCCTGTTACTGGTGTCCAAAGTATAGGGGTCTGTGTGGAGGACATGTGCGTTGTTGTTACTCTGTAAAAAACGAAAATGTTAAAAAGTGAAACAAATCTAACAGGTTTTGTGATTGCAGCTTTAATAAACTACGCTAAAACGATGTGTTGATAAGATTAAAAGCATGCGTTTATAAAAAATTAGCCGCCATAAGATCGAGTAATAAGCGTAAATATATAAAAAGGAAATATGAATTCTCAGTAATTTATTGTCTAACAAACTTTTCCAAACTATTTTCTACTTCTGTATTTTAACGTTAAATGAAATTGCTATAACAAGAAAAGCTTACTGTGTGTGTGTGAGAGGCAAGGAGAATGGATTAAATATCTCAATGATTTAAAAATATATATACATTTTTTAAAGATTAATACACACTTTCTCTGTCAAGTATCAAATAGCAAAAGTCAATCGAGTTACTACTCAGATTTATCATATTTATCATGATAATTTAATTTATATTAACGATAGATTAATCTAAAACATTGAATGTGTTAAAGTGAAAGATATAAGATCTTTAATTTACAGTTAATTTATAAAGTGTTTCTGAAATTTTCACAACTCAAAATTCATGTAATCTTTTTAATTTCTATGAATTTTAGACAAATAACAAAAGGTTCTATGAAATGTAAAATGCTTCTAATTAATTGCAGTCTTATGAGTAAAACTTAATTTATATTGAAAAATGTTATTATTTAGGCTTGATTAAGATTTAGTATTTAAATAATATTTATAATAAAAGTATTTAAATAATATTTATAATAAAAGATTAAAAACAAAACCGAAAAATGGGAAGACAACACTGATATGAGAGAACAAAAAGGAAAAACGACTAAGAAGATAGAGCTGAGACTTACCTTTTTAGAGGGACTTTTTAAAATGATGTATTATTGATAGTTATAACCAAACAAAAACAATAAATGACAATAATGTTTAATTAAACAAACAAATGTTAATTTTTTTCTCTATACAAAACTCTTTGAAAAATTAAGTTTTTAGATGCCAAAATTTTCTATGATACAATTTTCAACGATATTTTCTTTAAGACTTTTGGTTAACAAATTACTTTCAGAAGAATCTTAAAAAAGTTTTATTTGGCACTATTTCTAAAAAACAACACATTAAAAAACATTAAAATAATGTTTTTTATACAATATATTTATTATTATATAAAAACCACTAATTTTATTGCCCCCCCCTCAAAAAAAAAAAAAAAAAAATTGTTAGATTAATTTGAATTAGACATGAAAAATGGGGGAAAAATATTTTGTTACATTGTATTTTTTAATATAGCAGCCACAAATAGTGCATGATGAAAGGAAAATAAGTCTGTTTATAATATGCCACAAATAACCTCTTACATTTTTTTTACAATATAAAAAATAATACATTTCCCCCACTATTTTCTGAATGGCCAGGACATATATTACTGATAAACTGTGAACAAGTGACAGAGGAATATTGAAACTTAACAGCGGCATACAACTGAGGCAGTCTCAATTCCAAACCTCTGCCAATAATTTTATTAAAATTATATTAAATAGATTAATTACCAGAAAAAATAATCTGAAAAGTTTAACAAAAATTGTGTAGCGTATTAACTAATTCGGCAGAGACATGTTTGGATACCATATTTATTTTTGATTCATGCTCCATTAGATCTATATTTAAATCTAAAAATATATTTGATGTAATTTCATTAATTTTTAAAATACATTTTTAGCAGACGTTCTAAACAAAAGGCAACTTATTTTTTATGTTCTATAATTAGGAAACTACTTCAATAACTATTCAATCGATTAACATTAAATTGTGTACACACACTCAGGATATTCTTGCTCAGTGTATTACTTGTAAACACAAATAGATCCTGTTATATTTTTCTAAGTTTCTTCTTGTTTATGTCTTTTATTTTATGTAAGAGAAATTAAGAAACCCTCATTGAACAATTAAAAATATATATATATATATATATATATATATTGAGAGCAGAATTTTGTTCTAAAATCATCTCCTCCCAACATTTTAATCAAATTTTTCAAAATATTTTTTCTGTTTATTTGTTTGTTTGGGATGCACAAAACAACATGAAAAATTCTATGTAACAAATGGTTGCTAAGTTTTCAAAGTTCATTTATTGTAAAATTAAGCAACAATTCTTAATTTTTCTAACCAAAATAAATTGTGTGGCTGCAAATCGAATAAATTAACACTTTTAAAATAAACTGTTAATTTGTTTTATTTGCAAAAAAATAAAAAATAAAAAATTAAACAAATTACCAAATGTTTGATGAATTTGTTTTTAAAGAAGATTTTTTAATTTAAAACATATCTTTTTCATTAAAATCTATCTTTTTATACATTTAATGAACACGTGGCTTTAGTCACTAAAGTTACATGGGTTCAGACTAAATATTAAAATATATTTTGCCTTTTATATTGGAAGAAACTTTTTACAAAGAAAGAGTTGACAATCATATTTAAAAACTATAGTTTATTTTTGTGGTTTAATGTGGCAATTTTTTTAAAAAGATGATTTTTAGAGAAAGGAAAATAGAGTAAACATAAATACAACATTGAAAAACAAAACAAACAAAAATAAAACTAAAATAAAACCAAAACAACAAACATACAAAATTAATTTTTTGCATTTTCACATTCACTTCCGAAACTAAAAATATTGGTTAAGCATAACAATATCAATAAAAATAATAAACAGAATTTTCACATCTTTTATCAAAGGAAATGTGATTTTCTTTTTTTGATACCAAAGTAAAAATAAGTGACTTAAAACTGAAAATAATGAAACATAACCGAAAGGATTTTGCATGACATACAAGACAAAAGTGCAAGGTTTTGGGGGTTCACATATCTGGATACTATTGGAAACTCAGTTGTCAACCCTTACACTTTTTCTTTACAGAGGTTTTCTTTTCTTGCACTGGATTTAAACATTAATAAAAAAATTAAGGTAAAAATGGTGACAAATTAATAATAATTAAAATATACATTTGTAAAATAAATAAAAAAAAATAATTTGAATATTTACTTCCCAACATAAAAATCTAATTTTCATCAATTTGAAAAATATGAAAAGTTTTCACTTTTATTTGGTTTAATTTTTCTGTTAAATTAAGATTTTAAAGGGATAAATATTTAGATTTTCAAAATATCTAAATTCATATAAAGATGAGCAAGAACAAAATTGTTGAAATAAAAAGATGTTTACCAGTGAGGAAAAAAAATAAATAAATAAAAATAAACATCAAAGAAGGGTACAAGGGAAGACAGCTGAGCAGTATTTCTAACTTTGTGGCATAAAGTTACCTGGAACATTTCTTTTCAAATGTCCAAAAATACGTCCCGTATGGGATTGCATGAAAACAGAAAAAATTCATTGATTCTTGTAGCAAAATCTGAATAAAATGTACACATATTTGAGCTGTCTGGTGATCTGCTACCATATTTAATCTCCATCATTGTTTCACTAAATCAATTTTTCACCCACAAGTTCAATAAGTACCTATTTACAATGCCTCCCCATGAGACAGAGTTAGACACCAGGGTCGTTTTTTAACGTGGAAAAAAGTTCAATAAGTATTCTTCAACCAAAGGAGAAACCATCTGCTTTGAATCTATCATGGAAACTTCATTCACATCATGCACAAAATTCAAATTTTCTAACATTTACTTAGTCTAAAACAAGTCTATGGTATTGAGGTAAAGTAAATAGAAAGTTAAATATTGTTGTCAGCTAAGCTTAAATATGTACAATCTTTAATATAAAAATAATTTTTAAATAATCAAACTGCAGTTTTATAAGTATTTGTGGAAAATTGAATTTTTACTCAGTTACAAGTTTTTATTTAAACATAAAATTGAGAATTAAAATAAATGTGTTTAATTACTCTTTTGAAGGATAAATTCTTATAAATAATTTCTTTAAGTTTCTTTAAAATTCATAAAGTCTGATTATAAATAAAAAAAAGTACAATAGAAATATTTTATATGAAGGTCTTCCAGAAGTAAGGCCTCCTACTTTTTAACTAAAACGCTAACCCGAACTAGAAAGAGAGGAGTGGTACTATTAAACGAGCGACTTTTGTACTCCAGAATTTATTTTTCGACATAGTCTCCACTCAATGCCAGCCTCCTTTTATGTCTCAGTCATAAAAGTCCGGAACGCGTTTTGTCACTCACATCTCTGTCACCATTCTGAAACCAACGACTCAGCTCCTAACTGTACTGACATCAACCACATCAGCTTCAACAGGCGCCGATGAATGTTGATCGGTTCAATTTTTTCTGCATGAAGGAATTTAATGATGCATGTCTGCTTCTGATGCACTTTCATGTCAGGGATTACTTTCTTAGAATCTCACACCATCAATATCTGCAACAGAGAGATGAAACTTCAGTCATCATAACAATGCACTCCCCTCTAAATGAGATGGAATAAAAGTATTAGAGGCATTACTTTTAAGAACGTCTTTTGTATTTAATACAAAGATTCATGCAATTAATTATAATTTCTTTAAGCTTTCATTTAATAGATTTTAATACCGAGTTGATTGTATTAAAATAAGAAAGAATATGTTTGAAGATTTAATTGCTTAGAAATTATACTTAAAACTGTCATCTGTGTTATAATGAATATCATGGAAATCTGTCAGTCCCAGCAGATTGTCGATACTCACACAATGATGTTGATGAAGCTGAGAAAATATGTGTAAATAGCACTAAGCATAATAAATCCCCATTTAAAATTGTCTTGATGTCATATTTTTTGTGGGTATATATCTACTTTTTGACTGTAAGATTCACTATCCAAGGTTAATTTATTTGTGAAAATTTATTTTATAATTGCTACTAATTATTTGTTACAGTATCATCTGTAAAAGAGTATAAAAAATAATGTCATGTTGATTTATGTGATAAACTGATGCTTATAAAATAAGTATTTTTCATTAAATGTGTTTTAAATAAATTTATATTAGCAAAATGTGTCCATATATAAAGCAGTTCTTCTTATGAGAAGAAGAGGAAGATTCATAGTATATATATAACCACCTTACACTTGTCCTGTGTTCATGAAACTTTTGATGTGATGAGAGCTTGTTTGAATCTTCAAAATGGCAGCTGGAAATGACGTGGCAATAGAAAAATCAGTTTCAAGTAAATTAAACACAATGAATAGCACATAATGTAAAGTAAATGAGAAGCTTTAAAGAATTAAAAAAATAAACAAAAACATTTAGATAATTTAAAAAGTAATGGTTTAAAAATTCAATGTAATTTTTTTTCCAAATACTTTTTAGAAAAATATCTAAAAAAAATTTTCATGCCCCCCCAAAGTAAATAGTACCATATACCTGTTTGCACTTTCATATTCATGGGTTAGGTTCTTAACCGGATTGCATTGTACACGGTATACTGGGAAAGTGTCATAACATTATAAAAACGAATATTCGGTAAACACTGTTGCCAATTTAGCAGTTTTTTCCCCCATTAAATCTGAAGATATCATTTAATAGGTACATTTTGGATCGAGCTGACTAGCAGTTTTTTTTCTTTAAAGTCTGGAGATTTCATTTGCCAGTAAGGTTTGAAGAATTTCACCCCACCCCAAATAAAACAAATATTAATTAGTTTGAAGGGCAAAAAAAATGTTCAGTGTTTTAATAACTGTAAACTTTCTTAGAAACTTCATATAGACATTTAGCAAGTATGTGTGATGGTAACACTTCAAAAGTATATGAGATAAAGCGTAATGAACTCTGGAATATTTACTTTTTTACAATATAATTTACCAATAAAAGCAAAACTCAAATTAGAGTCAATGGTGTCATTGTGGCCTTTGTCTTTTTTATTGCAAAGAAAAAAACATTTTTTTTGTTATTTAAAACTAAAAACAAGATTTTAAAAAGTTAAATTTACTTTTTACAGTATCGTTTGCTCATTAAATTATTAACTGAACAAAATTGTTATGGCACTGTAAATAATGGTTGATAATAATATTGATTTAATCGTTATTTATAAAATTATGGGATGTAAAATAAAATTATGGGATTTTCAACCTTTTAATTCATGAATATTCACTTGGCAAACCCTTATGTCAGTTTAGAGAACTTTAAAAATGATATTTTTAGACGATTATGTATGAACACATTAAAAAGCAATTTTTTTTTAGAATTTAAAATGGGAGATTTGTTGCGCATATAGATTTAAAATAAATTTATCCCCTATTTCTGAAACATTCTAAACTAAAAACTATTTCTGAAACATTCTAAACTAAAAACTATTTCTGAAACATTCTAAACTAAAAACTGTTACCACTAACCCTAATGACAAAGTCATAAAACCATACATGATTGCTTTAAAAAACAAAACAATGCACTGATTTATCTTCCATTGCAAAATAACAAACAAAAATGGTTGATTGCTCAGAAAAATAAGAATTGCCTGGATATGGGGAACAATTTTTGCATATTATTACTGTACTGTATTATTATTACCTGAAGTGTGCATACTGTGTTCATCTGTCTAAGTTTTCCATTAAATTTGTTCCACTTTCTGTCAATTCTAGTGCATATCTTGTATGCAGAGAAAATAACTATGGTACAGTATGAGTAACTATGTTATGCGGTGTTATTGTCATCTGTACATTGCTGTATATAATATCATTCATAGACGTTCTAAAATTGAATCCAATATTCACGTTTTTTAGCTATTCACGGAGTGGGTGGGGAATAAAGTAGGTAATCACCATGAATAGCAAAGGAATACTGTAAATACTTTTCTGGTACAGGGAATATATCCAAGAGAAATAACTCTGTTTTGCATTTTCCTTTGGCTAATATTTTAACTAAAGAAAATGCTTAGCCTATTGGACCAGAGTTATCGTGTTTGGCTTTGGGCTACTCTTATGAGAATTCATATTTTCACCCGGTTTGAAATTCAGAAATGAAGTTGACTCTAATTGGCATGAATTGCAAAATACATGGACGCCTGTCCGCTGCACTACTTTCAAGTATGTTTTCTAAACCTTAACAAATTTGGCTGATGGAGTCAACTGACTTTCAGAGAAAGATCCTGTCAACTCTAACTTTACACTTCCCAAATATTTCATTTGTTCTTTATCTGTTCTCTATTGTCATGGAACATTTTCTTCAATTGTCTTCATGTAGAATATGACTTTTTAACTTTCATTGATGTTTGCGGCAGACAAAGTGTAAATGAACATAACTCTTATATGTTAACCAACTGTTTCCTTACTGTTCTTTCTAACATGCAATGATTATATGACATGGACAATGTTTTCCATGTGTACAGAGAATAAATATTGCAAACACATAGTCAGCTAAAATAATGAAATGAATAATATGCGGACTTTGCTTGAAGAAATGTAACAGATAAAATATAACAGCAGAAAAAAAAAAGAAAGAAAAAGAAAAAAGAATCCTGGATTTTAAAAGAGATATTTTAAAATCTCAAACTCATAAAATGGCATATACAAATTAGATTCAGGCAAAAATTATTTACAAGGAAAATCAAAGAAAGTGGTTTTAGTTTGATTTGACACGTCAAAGCTATCTTTACTAATTAAAATAAACTAGTGGAGGGCTTTTCTCGGTCGTCAAATACACTTACATATGATATTTTAATTTTTCCAGATTTCATATATATTTTTATAGAGTTGTGATTTCAAAAGTAAAAAAAAAAAAGTATTTATGTGCCATCAACTAGAATTGAAACCGAAAGCAAAACTATAGCATTTAAAGCTGGTGACATGCACTGAACTGATGAACTGATTAAAAATAAACTTAGATGAATGTACAAAATGTATAACGATTTTTTCAATTTTGAACCATTTTTGATCTCTTAAAAACTATTTTAACCAGCTAAAGACCCATAAAAGAACGACCCATAAAAAATCCAATTATTTGAGGCACCTAGTGCTGCTCTGCAAGTTTTAGTTTCGGAAGAGATAGAGTTTAAAAATATGGAGTCAAACGACATAGTGAGTTTTATAAATTCGATTTTACAATAGATTTATTTTAATAAATGAATTTTTCTGAATATAAATTATTTAAATATAGAGATTGTTTTTCTTTTAATATTAATACCAATGTATCAACTGAAATTAGGATATTGGGTTGCAAAATGTGTAGATGTATTTGTCTAACAACAAATACAAAATATGAACTTAATTTTTATCAGTTTAAATTTTAATTTATTTTAACTGATTTTAGTAATAAATAAATTCAAGAAAATATGCAAGATTATATATTTTTTATTTAAAAATTAAAAAATGTGACAAGCAAAAAGATTTGTGTAGTTTATGATGGAACAGATTGAGAAAACGTCAAAATCGCATTTTGTTCTGGAAATCTTTTTAACTGTCATGAGATCAGGTTTCTTTTATGACTATGATCAAAATATCATGCTTATGACAACGATTTATTCTAGTTTCTATTGGTTACATGAATAATAATAATAATAATAATAATAATAATAATAATAATAATAATAATAATAATAATAATAATAATAATAATAAACATTATTATTATTGTTGTTGTTATTATTATTACAATAATAACAACAACAATAATAATAATGTTTTTATAATTCCCATTATCTTTTTATGAAGATAATGCTGATTTTTATTCATTTTTTGAAGAAGATTTAAAGCAGATTTTGGTAGTTGAATTATCTTGTACTGCATCCACATTGTCTCATTCGGTTGTTATAATGGAGTTTATTATGGCGAGTTCAAATCCTACCCACATCTGTTAGGTTTATGCACTCATACTGTTGAGAAAGCTACAGTTAGTTTCAAACCACAATTTGCATTAAATTAATGAATTATTTACAATAGCTACTGTGTTTTGATTTTAAATAACCATAAAGAGGTTGGTGTGCTGTCAAACAGACGCATGGTGGTATAAACCATTGTTCTGACCAGGGTTGTGGAGTTGAAGTTGGAGTCGAAGGAGTCGGAGGTTTTAGCTAAAGTCGGAGTCGGATTTCTAAGAATACAAGGAATCGGAGTCGGAAGTTTTTATCCAACTCCGACTCCTTAAGTCCAATGAATTTATTTTTTTACATGGTTTTTCTGTTTGGTTTTACCAATTTTTTTTTTTATTGCATTTTCTAACCAAACAAGGCACATTGCCACTTTGATGTAGGGGGATGCTATCAGGGATCTAAGTTCCAGGAGTACTATGTAGGGAGTTTAGCAGCAAGATGTCTATTTACATTACACTTGAACTTTTGCATGTCAGTACAGTTGGGGAAGCAGGAAACCGGAAGATAATTCCAAAGTCTAGCAGTTCTGGGGAAGAAGCTATTAGAGTAGAAGGCTTTCTTATATCTGGAGATCTCTACTGTGTAGGGGTGGTACATTGTTGGTTGTGGGGCTTGTCGCGGGTATTTTCTTGAGGGGATACAAGAGCTTGTAGTTCATCAGAGCATCCACCATTAAAATACTTGCAAAACAAGCAGAGGGATGCAACATTTCGTCGATGGGACAGAGGCTGAAGCTTAAATAACAGTTCAGGACCTATCAGGTTGGCGACTTTCTTTTAATACTGTCCAGGAGCGAAAGACTAGTAGCAGATGCACCAGCCCAAATGTGACAGCAGTACTCGATACATTGGCGAATAGTGTCTTTGTAGAGGTACAAGATATTTCAGGCGTAAGTAACTTTCTAGCAGCAGCCTTGGCAATGATCTCAATGTATTTATTTCAATCATGTTCCCTGTGAACGTTAAGCCAAGGTGTTTGAACAAAGTACTTTCAGGGAATGTATCTTTAGCCATAGCTATTGGTGGTTGGTAAGATTTCATGTAATTAATAAAGGAAACGAGCTTTGTCTTGGCAACTTTGAACGTTACCATCCATTTCTGACCCCATTTCACTACAGACTAAAGGTCTTCCTCTAGGGCTTCTGCCATTGCCCTAGATATGTGCTCATTAGTTTTCCCCATGTGCCTGCTATAGAGCGTGGTGTCATCAGCAAATATACCCATGTCAGAGGCAATTTTATCAGGTAAGGATCGATCCAGAGATTGCAGTTAGAATATCTGTAGTAGAACGGACTTGCCTAAATTCATATTAATGGTCAAACAGAAGTTTAGTAGCTATAAGGTGGTGAACTAGAGCTTGATTAATTAAAGACTCAAGTATTTTGGCGAAAGCGGAAGGAGGTTAATTGGGCAATAATTTAATGGGTCAGTTCATTCCTCAGAGATTTTTAAACTGGTACCACAGAAGCAGTATTCCAGCTGTCAGGAAAGCAAGATTCATTAAGACATTTGTTAAAGAGTTTAGAGAGATCTGGAGCAACCTCAGCGGAGCATTTTTTTTTTAATAGCACAGCCAGGATGAGATCAGGTCCACATGCTTTTGAGGTTTTTTATGATATCATGTACTCGACAAGGATTGATTTTCAGATAATCTAGTGTGGTTTCTGTCCACAGAGGAAAATCGGGGAGGGAATGGTTTGCTGGGTCCAAGGTAGAGTTTGAGGAAAAATAACGGGAAAACATGTTAGCTTTCCCAGTTGCTGTGCAAACAACCTCATGATTGTTGGATAGTGAGGGAATTATTGATTGCCCATTATTTACTACACTATTATAGATTTTCTAGAAATCATGAGTTCCTAATTTCTGCACTCCAATGCGTTTCCTGGTGGTTTCAGTATATTCACTCTTAACTGTTACTACTTCTTTCTGGCAATTACTTCTAGCTTCTATATACTTTGTGTTTGTAGAGGACATATGCTGGATAAATCTACGGTATGCATATTGCATCTGAGCAATGGCAGCTGCGCAAATTGAAGTAAACTATTCGGGAGAGTGGGGTTTGCTATAGAACACGTGTAGGAACACCTGCTTCAATTGCTGCTTTGAACCATTCAGTAGTCTAATTTGCACACTATTCTGCAAGAAGAGAAAAGATATTTCCCCATGGAGCGTCTCTGATATGATCTCTAATGGCATTCCAGTCAGCTTATTTTAGTAGGTTGTCATTTTGAGCAATGGCTCTTCAACTTGGGGTCGAGAGTTTAGAGTGATGTCTATCATTATCACAGCATGATCAGCATTCCTAAGTGAGCAATCAGCATTTGTTACACAATCCTCAGGATCTCTTGTCAGAAATAGGTCTAGAAGTGAGGCTTGCTGGTCCTGGCGATCTGGGAGATCTGTGTTAAGGAATGGGATATAGCAAAGTTATGGATGATGCTACTAGCTGTGTCAGTGTAGTTCGAGAGCCAAGCAAATTTCTGTGGTGGGGGTTAGAGTCACTAAGTACATATATTTGGACACTAGTGTCAAGGGAGAGTGTTACATCTATGATGTCAGAAACATGATTGATTATAGTACAGTCCTGGGTTGATGGAGAGCAATAAAGAAAATACAAGTAGCTAACGCTATGTTGTAAATTTAGTTTAAAGCACATGAAGGCCTAGTCACCTGATTCTAGTTTAGATTCCTTAGACATGGGGAGGGTGTTAAAAATATAAACTCCAAGTCCATTCCTGTTAAAGTTCTTACGACAAAGTGTAAGATAACCAGACATGTTTAAGATGTTAGAGGGGATGAAGGAGTGCAAGTTAGTTTCATTTAGTGCTAAGATATATGTGGAGTTTGCTAACAGAAATGATTCTACATCATCTAAGTTAGTTAGTCCTCAAATATGTATAAATGCAAGCCTCAAGGGAGGAGGTGTGAGTGTGTGTCTGGTTTAAACATTTTTTTGGATTGAGCTGTCATTTCATACTTCGTAGTTTCAGATTTAGATTGAGGTGCTAGGCAAAACGGATTTGCATAGCAACCATCCTGCAACACGAGTAGACGATCAGCCGACTCCTCATTCACAGGAATGTGGCCTTGGGAATGCCCATTGGAGATGAGTGCAGTGTGCCTTTCCATGCGTGACATGGCACTACAAATATCCCGATATTACACAACTGATGATAGAACAGCCACTCTAAGCGCTATCAAAGAGTTAGGGCACCTGTACTGTCAGTTGGAAACAGCAACCAACAACTGTCAAACTGTTACCCTCAAACCTGTCCGACAGGAGTGGCCCAGTCTAATCACGTAAGCATATATGGTAAATAAGCACTTCCAAGATGCCCAGGTATAGGGGAAGGGAATAAGGCAAATGTGGGGGACGGCATTCATTGTACTAGTCAGGAAACAAGGCTAAGCACTGGGCATCTCTAATGAGTCATTGTGGCCACACCTCTGCTCCTAACTAATAGGCAAAGGAAGAGTATGGAGTATAAGAGTATAGGCAGAGTCTATCTACTCTTTAAGCAGTTTAGGCTTGCAAACCGGTGATTTGATGAAGTCACCAGCTCTAGGGAGGTTGTCGTCCAGGAATGAGGCGGCCTCCCTCCCCTGTTTGGTGCCAAGACGTATGAAGTCAATGACACAGGTTTACAAATTAGAGTTTTCCTTATCTTGGATGGATGACCTAACCAGATCTACTGGTCCATCAGCACTGAGAGGGTTACCCCTGCACTTGGTTTCAAAGCCAGGTATTTATATGCTTCCGCTTGGATAGTTAGGATTGATAGAGTTAGTATCAAAGAATTAGTATTTACTTTGAAGTTACACTCCTCAGAATAGGATTAAGATTGGTTACGTTTGTAAAGGAGGTATGTATGAGTATGCGGTGGAGATTAAAGGTGAATATCTACTAGGGTTAAGAAAAGATCAAATATGGTTTGTGAATTAGTGACTAATTGCAAAATTATAGTATAAGGGTTAGGGTATGTTTCGAAATGTGCTTTAGGTGTTAGTTTTCAAATAAAGATAATCATCAGTACTTTATTCCATCTAATGGAAGTTAATATAGATCACTTACAATCTGGGCACAGACTGTGGCTAATAAGTATCTATTTTTATAGATATTCTATAGAGTATAAATATAGGTTAATCTAATGCATCCCTTAGCAATAGAAATCTATAGATGTTTAGTATTTATCGATTTTGAAAAGGTCAGCCTACTAAAGTTTATGTGCAAAGTATGTGATTTTATATCAGCTTGGAGAGAAGAGCAATTGATTTTTTGTCCAGTTGAAACAGGAGAGATGATATACTTACAAAAATACAGCATTAATATACAATATAGATATACAGGGATTTGGGGAGGATTTAAGAGTATAAGGATTTTTAATGTTTATCATGCAAAACAGACAGGAAGGCATCTTGGACCCAAAGCATTATCTCCTTAAAGCAGACATTTAAAAATAACATTTGTGCCAGTTATTTTAGTAACATACCTCAGTAACAATATACATGTGGTCAGTTTAGGCCTTAAAACATTACACTTAGTCATAGAAGAGAAATTATGATTTCCAAAAAGAAGGAAGCAGTATAAGTAAATAAGAGCAGGAAAACAGGTTTGGTGAATAAGCAATAACCTAATTGCTTCATAAGCAGTTATTTGCACAATTTACCAGTTTTTGTATGGTCTTGATTTTATTTTTGGAGATATCTCATATTTTGTACTGTAATGTAATGCTTCCACTTCATCAAGATATTTTGGTTTGTCGCGGATCACTGCAAATCCTGTCTGGATAGCTGTTTTGTTTTTTTTGGTTGTGACGTCACACAGGATCAATGAAAATTCTGTCTTTGAGGGGGGATCACTGTGGATTGCATTGGCTAACAATCGGATTGTAATCTGAAAGGTATGCAGTTACTGAATCAAATAGAATTTGGCAATTAGATTAGTTCGGGATCGATCTGGAATCACAATCACCCAAAAAAATAACGGGCATAAATCAATAAGAAGCTACCCATGGCACTATAGCCCTTTATAGCTTTTTCCTATTTTTTTTTATAAAGGAGTCACCACTTATCAAGGCCCAAAAGTCACTCGAAGATAATGGTTAATGAGTGTACAGAAGTCAATGACACAATATCCTAGTAATCGTTAGTTGCGAAAATTTGGTAAATTAAATTACTTAAGGGGATGGTTCATCAAGAATTTGTTTATGTTTGACTAGAATATGATCAAATTGTATTCCGCTGGAAAGCAGGCAAATGGAAGAGAGTTCCACAGGCGTGCAGTTCTAAGAAAGAAGCTTTGTTCGTGGAATCTACGTTTAGGATTAGGAACAGAAAAAGAGTGGGGGAAATTATTGATAGTGGTTTCAGCTAGACGAGTGTTTTTTATGAAAGTTTGGGGAGGGGGGACCATAGATTATAAATTATCAAATTACATATATGTATAATCCACATATATATATTACACATATATTAAACGCATATATATATTACATATATATATATATATATATATATATATATGTATGTATATATATTACACATATATATATATCACATATTACAAATATATTATATGTATATATATATTACATATATATATATATATATGTATATATATTACATATATATATATTACATATATATTATATGTATATATATTACATATATATATATATATGTATGTATATATATATTACACATATATATATATCACATATTACATACATATATATATATGTATATATATTACACATATATCACATATTACATATATATCATTAAAACAAAAATGTAGTTGGCAAAACAAAAAAAAATACAACTAAAAACAGATGGAACAAAAACTCGCTTCTCGCAGACACGTGGGTCATAACAAGCACAATCTACTCGCCAGAATCACCTACACACAATCTGCAGAACGCCCCCTCTCCTTTCCAGTGTCCTGCCTTTATAGCGGCCGGGAACGACATATTTGCATAATCGCGCGAGAGCACACGTGATTCAACGATAATCACATTGGGTAAACGCTAATAAAAGCCCATGGACGCCATCTTGGAACTCTCTTTTTCGCTCAACCCAAAACAGACGTATCCGAAGTAAGCTCTATTTCTCATTTTGGTTACTGCTAATTCTGCTACACTCCCCCCTGATCTCATGATCACAAACGGGGCATGGGGGCAGTCTTCTTTGCCGGGTGCTTCTTCGAAGAACCGGAGGCAGCACTTCCTCCTTGTCATCTTCCTCATTACCACCGTTATTGCCGTCACCCTGTTCCATAAGCGGTGTTTCACAATCAGGGCAGGGACAGGGAGGCAGTATCCGTCTTTGTCGGGTACTCCTTCGTAAAGGCAAGACGAGTGGTCCCTCTTCCGCTTCTCCTATATGTGCATTATATGGCTCTTCATCGTCCTGCATTATACTCTCTGCTCGTTCAGAAGACATTGTACTGTCTTCCTCTTCCTCTGATGTAACAACATAATGGTGAGGGCGCAGATCTTTCACGTGGTGAGGCACACCATCTACCAAAATCGATTGAGGGCTGATTACCTTGGTCACCTCACCCTTGCCGAACCTCGTGGTACATCGATTTTGCGGTCTTTTGACCCACACGCGATCTCCAACCTGGTAAGAGCTGTCCTTGGGATCTGCGGACGCAGTTGCGAGATTGGTCTCCTTTACTCGAACTTTGTATCGATAAATCCTGTTGGCAGGCGCAGTGAAGGGAGATGTGTCGTCTCTTGGTGTGATGTTATACCAGTAGACAGCTTCCTGTATGGGACAGCGCATTCTAGGCGCTATTCGTTTCACTGTAAGGTGACATCGCTCCGCTATGCCATTCCCGGCTGGAGCGTACGCACAACGGAATCGCAAGTGAACTCCCCATTTATGTACAAATGCTTGAAATGCATTGCTGCAGAAAGCCGTGCCATTGTCTAAAAGGATTTCGTGCAGCGTGCCATGCTCGAGGAACACTGTTTCCAACTGATGGATCACGCTTGCTGAGTCCTGCCTTGCCAATTTCCTCCAAATGGAGAAACGCGATGGACCACAGTCTGTCAGAGTTAAAAAATGGAAGGTGCTATAATGCATGATATCTATTCCAATTCTTTGCCAATTCTCGTTAACTTCCAGCTTTCCCTTTTCCCACCTTACTGGCGCTGGGTCAATGGACTGACATTCCTCACATTTCCATATGACCGTTTTAACGGTTGCTTTTGTCGTGGTTGGGCAACTTCAACTGACAAAGTAGGTAGTGCGTCGCACCCCCGGATGTCCACTACCATGATTTGACTCTCATCCAGCTCGTATGTGTGAACCGCGCCTATCACCGGGTCAAGCCCGTTTTTCTTTTTCATTGCCTCAAACCATGTCTGTGGTACTCGTGTCAATCGGTCAGCAATGT
Source organism: Euprymna scolopes (assembly GCF_053919585.1). Taxonomy (NCBI): domain Eukaryota; kingdom Metazoa; phylum Mollusca; class Cephalopoda; order Sepiida; family Sepiolidae; genus Euprymna; species Euprymna scolopes. The sequence goes on from NC_136508.1 coordinate 482,005, forward strand.
TTCATGCTGATGGAACCAGCGTCACGTCCACTGTCAGCCCGTACTCTTTCACAAGCTCCTTTATAGTGCTTAGACGCCTCCTAATAAGCATCTCGCTTGCTGCTTTGGTGCGCACTCGCGCCTTTCCAGTTAGCGTGTCTGAGACCCAATGGTATACGCAGACAGAATCTGTCTTTATGTGTAGCACTTTGCTCTGCCACTGTAGAGCCAAATTAATACCTTTCAATGCGGCATCCAGCTCGGCTAAGTTGATATGTTGAGAGTCACCTTCAGGTCGCAGCAAACATGCATCCTCCAACACAGTTTTGCGCATCTCCAAGGCTGCACCAATTGCTAGGGAGCTAGCATCGACCCATACATTAAGCTCTTTGCCATCCACATACCAATTTCCCCGGACCGGATCGTTCCGCTGCACAGACTCCAAGGTTTCGAACATCATACTATGCAGTACGGCATCCCTTGCTTCATCATCCCAGCCCTTCGTTACCAAACTTACTCTCCTTCTAAGTATTCCACAAGCCACACGAAGCCAACCGCACAACAGAAAGTGCCCGACAAGTCGACCACACAGGGAAAACATTGTCCGTTGCGTAACAATGCTGGGAGTTTCTGGAATTGCATTTCCTCGCTTCCACCGTAGGTCACTGTGTTCCATCCAGACCGCCAATCCCAGCACCTGTGCACCGTCCTTCAAGCGCTCCGGGTTCTGTCACTCCAACCCAAACTGCGCTAGGTGTTCTCTTACATGGGTCGCAGGCACCACGTCCTCGTTGACAAAAATGTCATTGATGTAAGCAGATGCTGCACGGCTTACAACTTCTTCCTGAGACAGTACTTCGCTGACAATTGCTCTCATGATCAGGGGAGTCACATTCAAACCGAACCCCAGACGGGTCAGGCAATATTTTTTCCCATCAATTTCCACAGTCTGGTATGGCCACAGTGTCTCATGGACCCGGACTTGTAGGTATGCTCTCCTGAGGTCCAGTAGAGACACGTTAGCACCTTTTTGTCTCCATTCGCGCAGCTTAGCCGCACAAACATCTGCATTGGCCGTAAACGCGTCTACGTAATGATTTAGCTCCCGGTAGTCCATTACCGGGCGCACTTTGGCTTTGTTCTGCTGCATCACAGCCATCAGGGGAATTAGGCCTTTGGGAGGTCCCAATTTATCCTCTGGGTACGGCACGAGCCAACCATTATCTATCCAGGTGCGGAGCTCCTGCGTGTATTCTTCACGGATTTCCGCTGGCACTGGGTATTCTGACACTCGATTGTGTAGTCTTTCAGGGGGGTGGTCCTCAGACCACTTCCACGATGCGGTTCACGTTCGGTTTTGATGATCAAAGGTGGCAGTGAAATCTGGTTCATTAATAGAAATGGCTGCGCATTTAATATTTTTCCTGTTGCCCAGCCGCACTGATCCTGTAGGGTTGACAACGACACCACCCAGAGCTTTTATGGCTTCGATCCCTAGAAGTAAGTCAAACCCCAGCGGTTTGCCACGCACCACCAACACATCAATTCTGGCAGGCAGACCTTCGTCAGTGGACACAGAGACCGCTCCAACACCGCAGCAGGCATGGGACATTCCACCAATCGTTTTGACATCTACGTTCGTTTTTCTCCAAGACCGACACCGGTCTGCATGTAAAATAGTCCTAGAGCATCCTGTATCAATAAGTGCCAAACATTGCGTCCCATCAACCTGGATGCTTATCACCGGGAGCATCATGCTCGCATCTTGGTGGGGAAGGAGACTGGCGCTTATGCGTCCTCCCCGTGCTCATTTCCCGAGCCCAGTGTCCACTCTCACTGCAACGGTAACACCGTGTTCCACGTTTTCGACAGTCCTTTGCAAAATGGCCTTTCGTATTGCACTTGAAACAGGTCACACTAACAGGAATATTCTGGGCCCTGTGGTTGTTGGGTGAGCGTATGGCCGCAACTACGTCCTGATTGTGTTCTCCAGTCGTCGTCAAAATTCTTGCTCTCGACATTAGTTCCCCCATGGTCAGGACTTTGATGTTCGGCACCTGTTGAAGAGCAATTGAGATAGCGTCAGGGAACCCAGTGACGAAAGTCAATTTTGTGAGTCTCTCTAAGCCATCTCCTGTGAATCTGGCCAATCCAACCAACTGCCTGATTTTGTTGGCATAAACATCCACACTTCGCCAGCCCATCTAACGATAGTTATTTTTCTGTATGCTGCAAACGCATCGTCGGTAAATGCCTCCTTTAATCTGGCCTCAATCCGGTCTATTTCTCTTTGATCGTCCTCCTCCATTTCCATGTAGAGGGCCAGTGCATCACCTTCCAGATATAAAGGTAGCAGACTCGCTACATCATCCACTTGCTGAAGTTGTGCGACAAGTCTCACTTTTTTCAGCCACGCTACAACGTCTCCCTCGCCAGAGAACGGCTTGATAATATCACTGCTTATTTGCACCTTCGCCATAGTCGGGCCGAAATAGCTTGAAACAAAAATGTAGTAGGCGAAACAAAAAAAAAATACAACTAAAAACAGACGGAACAAAAACTTGCTTCTCGCAGACACATGGGTCGTAACAAGCACAATCTACTCGCCAGAATCACCTACATACAATCTGCAGAACGCCCCCTCTCCTTTCCAGTGTCCTGCCTTTATAGCGGCTGGGAACGACATATTTGCATAATCGCGCGAGAGCAGACGTGATTCAACGATAATCACATTGGGTAAACGCTAATAAAAGCCCATGGACGCCATCTTGGAACTCTCTTTCGCTCAATCCAATACAGACGTATCCAAGGTAATCTCTCTATTTCTCACTTTGGTTACTCCTAATTCTGCTACAATTATATATATATATAATATTTTTTATTTATTTTCTTATTATTTTTAAAACAGTAATCTATGTACACATGTGTTTCGAGTTTCATTAACTCTCATCAGCGTAGCTCAACTGTTTCTAGGGATCGAACTTCAGACTATGTTTCCACAGTCTGGCGCCTTAACCGTTAGGCCATGAAACCTAGATGAATTTACTGTTTATTTTTATCCCTTATAAATTTAGATTTGTTGGTGTTGTTTTTTTTTCAAACGATAGATTCGGTTAATAATGGCTTTGCCTCGAAGCTAGATTTTTAGAAAGTCGCCCTAATTAGTTTGTACGTATATATATTTTTTATTTATTTTTTATTATTTTTAAAACAGTAATCTACGTACACGCGTGTTTCGAGTTTCATTAACTCTCATCAGCATATATATATTATATATATATATATATATATATATATATATATATATATATATATATATATATATGTATGTAGTGAAGTAGAAAAAAAAAGAAATAAAAAAATATATATAAGCCACAGCTGTTCCTTCCAAAAGGTCGAACTCTTCAACGTCCAAAAATAATTCACCGTTATAAAAAGAATTCACCGTCACTTCTTCCAACCGTCGTTTCACTCTCTGCGCTCTTCACCCCTGCTTAAAAAAAGTACCGTTTATATGCTGCCCATTTCTCCACTTATGCAAATTGACTATCAACCAGAGCCATCTAGTTTTCCATTTCTCCAAGCAGCCAATTTGCAAAGGGGGACAACTCAAACCACACAGAGCCATCTAGTTTTCCATTTCTCCAAGCAGCTAATTTGCAAAGGGGGACAACTCGAACCACACAGAGCCATCTAGTTTTCCATTTCTCCAAGCAGCCAATTTGCAAAGGGGGACAACTCAAACCACACAGAGCCATCTAGTTTTCCATTTCTCCAAGCAGCCAATTTGCAAAGGGGGACAACTCAAACCACATAGAGCCATCTAGTTTTCCATTTCTCCAAGCAGCCAATTTGCAAAGGGGGACAACTCAAACCAGAATATATATATATATATATTACATATATATATATATTACATATATATATATATTACATATAGCTTAATGTGTAAGAGGAAAAGAGAGAGTTCAATTCCACAAGAGGAGACTTATCTGGATAATGCCAAGCTCAACAATTATTATTGGAGCTTATACAATCGGACAACAAGAGTATGAAATGAAGTCACAAAAATATATATTGGTAGATATAGAATGGATCATTTATTTAATAATGGAATACAGGCAAAATTTGGGGGATAGAAGGGACTCTTTATGCCAGGGCATTTCGAAGCCTAATGCTTCTCATCAGAAGAGTAGAGAAGGTGCTAGGTAGCATGGGGAAGATGTGGCGTCTAGCGTAGGGTTCATTAGGGACGAAAAAGATTAAGAGGAATTATAGAATATTGGGGGAAGCTTTATTGAATTCTAAATAAAGGAGAAGCTTATTATATATAGAATGATATACAAGATTGTATATGGTCTTTAACATAGTATTGAGTTTAAGGGGTATATGTTTTAGGGTTAAATTAGGGGTGTATGGTAATTTATTTTAACGGTTTGTGGGGTGTCTATTATCTATGGAATCTTATTTTTGACAGGTGCAACCCAAACGGCAAAAGGCGGCTATACAACCGCTTATAATTTGGGGGTGGGGTTCTGCAAGATTGTAATTGTATTTTTAAGTTTCTTCTGTTATGATATAGGGAGTATGATTATAAGGGGGCGGTCAGAGGATAGGATGGAAATGTCTATTAATGCATTTAACTTGATGCAAAAGGTTTAAGGATACATATAGTTGGCAAGGTGGAAGAGTAAGGAGACATTTACTACTTATAAAAGTGGTAATAATACCAATAATAGTAGGGTAATTATAATAATGAGAATGATAATAATAATGATAATTATAATAATAGTAATAATAATAAAGATAAAAATAAAATAGAAGTAAAAATAAAGATAAAAATAAAAATAATATTACCAATAGCTGTGATAAAAGTAATGTCAGTATTAATGGTAATGACAAAGAAAATGAAGATAATGGTAACGGTTATGGTAGCAATGACGGGGATAGTAATGGGGATAATAATAATAACAGCAATTATAATGATGATAATAATAATAATAATAGCGGTAAAAACAAGGCAATGATAATAATAATAGTAATAACAATACTACTACCACTACCTCCACTATCACCACCACTACTATTACTAATAATGTTAATAATATATTTTATAAATTACTAACTAGCTCTACCTACGTATTGAGCACTTTTGAAGTAAATACTTAAAGTTTACACATAAATCTATTCTTTCGTATATTAATTTTATGTGAGTAAATTAAGTAGTTATATATATATATATATATATATATATATATATATATATACATACATACATATATATATATATATATTCATATATGCAAACACAGATACACAAAGAAAATACACACACATAAAAAAAGTTAAGGGGCGAGGGTATATTGATAAGCCTCCCGGTTCAGCCCAACCCACCCCCGTCACCCATATAGACACATCCCCATCCCTCTTCTACCCCTTCCGACTACCAACCAAGTGCCATCCCAATTCCCCACAAGCAAACACGTGTATCATCTCTAAATTCCTTCCAAATTCCTTTCTAGTCGTCACTTCCTACTGATAATCTCGCTAGATTGAACGCAGCTGAACCAGTCCAGGTTGAAGTAAATTCCATCACAAGAGTCTTCGTTGAACAAATACTGTTTTTTTGCCATCCAAAATAGGAGGAAAAAGAATTCACCAAACCAGCACATCTACGCAAGACGACCCTAACAATTTAACATAAAATTTAATGGAGAAATATTGAATTTTAACGGACAGCTGTAAACCATGCTTCTTGCAACATCTCTTGGATATTAGAACTACTACAATAAGTAGCTCTGCCGAATGGATAGACCTGTGTTCATAAACGAGAAAGTATGTATTCAATTTTCTAGGTCTTGCTTTTTCATAAAAAAACACAAATTTGATGGCCTTTATAATCGGATTTCAAGAAATATAAAGTTTTAATGTGAACTCTTGAAACTATCTTTCCCAGTAAAGGACTTTTTTTTGATCACTGAACTCTTACACTTTCCCGGCTAATTCTACCTCTACTTTCAATATACCCGCACCCATTACCTTCTTTTTTTTTGTAATAGATATACATATATATATATATATATATTACATATATATATATATATCTATTACACATATATATTACACACACACACACATATATATATATATATAATTCACAAATAGGTACAAGGAAATAGGAGTGAATAATATTATTAAAAGAAAGATAAGAAATGTGTGTAAAAAAGAAATGGAAATGTAAAACTTGATTGTCGGGGCTGGCTTAATTAAGAAATATGAGTGAAGGAGAAGAAAAAAAAAATGAATGGTGATTGAATTAATTTTAAAGTAGAAAAGCCAAAGTCAAAATGATCACATTTAAAGTAGAAAAACCAAAGTTAAAAAGATCACGTTAAAAGGCGCCAAAAAACAAGAAAGGGGTCAATTGAAATGTACAAGTTATTACTTAAGAATTAAATTAGTAGCAGGAGTTATTAAAGGACACCAAATGAAATGAAAAGAAAGATAAACTAAATATATGCACATGTATATACATAAATACATATATATATGAATATATACAATTACACATATACATATATATGTATATACACAACAAACACACCCACACACACATACCTACATATAAGTAAATAGATGAATAAAAAATAGATGAAAAAAAAAAATTAATGGTCGGTATCTGCAAATTCCAGATAAAGCAAGTAAGTATGTAAGTAAATGCATATAGTAAAATGAGTGAACATACATGCGGAATATAAATGTTTAGGTAGATTGATATATTTGATAGATAGAAATATTTAAACGCTAAAACGGAAATTGCAAATGAAAAACTGGCCAAACAAGGAAAGAATAAGAATTACAATAAAAAATTATAAAGTTATACAATATTAAGAAAGTATGTAGAAAAAACGATAATGTAATTGAAAAAATTATATATATCTGAAAGGTTAAATTAATAGCTATGTAATTTCAAATTTACCATAATAAAATTTGGACTTATGTTTGCAGAAAGAGATCAGTTCGTTTGTAGAGTTTATTATATTGCTACTTTGAGGGGAAGTAATTATAGTTATAGCTTCGGTTGTGCAGAGGCAACATGACTTAGAGCCTGGAGTATAAGACTTAACCTTTTTTAGGATAGTCCATTTGATTAAGAAAGGGGTATTATTAGAATTAAGTTTTTTAATTAAAGTGGTTAGAGAAGTTCCTTGGTTATTATTAGAATATTGGTTGTTAAAAGAAGAAGTGTGGTTTGATATTCTTTCCTTAATTAATGTTGAAATAGCACCGATATATGTGCTTTATTAAAAGCTCGAGGTCTGGTATTAATATTAATTTGCTGATTTGTATTAGGGAAATAGTTTGAGTTTTTTTCATTGTGTTGAACAAAGGGCGGGACAATGATTTTACGAGGACTGTTTTGGAGGGGATAATGAGTGTTGTTAGTGTTAGGATGGCTGTTAGGAAAAATATTATTATTATTATCATCATTATTATTGCTAATTGTATGATTGTAGATGGAGGGGCTGATTGAGTGGTATATTGGATTAGTAACTATATGAGATGGAGGATGGGAAGAGGGATAGCTAGAAGACAAAATATTAGTGTCTGTTATGGGAGGATTGCGTGGGAGCTCTGTAATTGTGCATGAATATATAACATCTTTATGGATGCAATCATTATTGAGTGGACAAAGATGTTTGTTATTACAATTGCAGTTAGTTTTGGGCTTAATTGGGAAAGGTATTTTTTTGGCTGATTTAATTTTTTTGTTATTAGATGTTAAGATTCTTTGTGCTAAATTAGGCATAGTAGAATAAGAAATCCTTATTGAGTTTTTATTGAAAATAGAACTATATCTGTGTGGGTATTTGAAAGAGTTTTGTACAATGTTGAAGAATTCCTTAGGTATATTAGTTTTGACATTTACGCTAAATGGAGGAAATATTTTTCTTTCTCCTGATGCCACTGTGAAGGTTAGATGTATTACGATTAGTATATTGGTTTGGATTATATGTGTAGACTGGTTCATTGCTATTGATAGCGGCAGATCTTGTTTTTTGAACTGGTTTCTTGCAAATCATATTGTGTGTGATTACAGATTTAAGGTGGTCAGCAGGAGGAGCATAATGGTTGTATTTGATCTTTTCATTGTGTCCGGAGTTCCTTAAGGCATTATTGAAGAAAGTAATATTTGGATTAAAAGTTTTTTATTGGCAGAAAGAGTAGAAATTCTTCTAGAGATGGATGGTACTATAGACTTTATAACTGAGTTGGGGTGGTTAGAAGATTTATGGACGTATAAAAGCGTAAGGTTGGGCTTATGATAGGGGCTATAAGTCTCGGTGTTAAGATTAAGTGTAATGTCTAGAAAATTTGAAGTTTTTTGTCCGATAATTATAGAAAGGCCAAAGTTATTAAAGAAGTTATGTAATTTTTTAATTGTTTTGTTGTACTCTCTTGGCCTGGCTGTTGTAGTGAAAAGGGCATCATCTCTATAAAGGCCCCCTTGGATATGTTTAAAGTCGTATCTAAATTCTTTCAGTAAGAAGAGTCCCACTAAATCCGTAACTTCTGCAGAGTCAAAATTATCCATCAAGATGTCAAAATTATTAGGGGTGTCGTTTCTAGTCCAAAACTTATTGTTAAATTGTATAAGGGACTTTCTCACTAGAAGAATTAATTAAATTTCTAAATTAGTTAAATCAGAATTTCTTTTAGCAAATATTAGAGCCTTATTTAAAAGGATCAGAGAAATTGATTGATAATAATTTTGGATGTCAAAGGTTAAGGAGGTGTTTATTTTTAAGGGAGACAAACCAATTAATTACAGAATCTGAATTTAGCCAAAGAGGGAAATTAACTTTTTCTTTAATAGAAGGGATGATTCTATCTAAGATGTTTTGCTTACAGCACCTAAGTCAGAGTTAGAGGGGCAGATTAATCTGATGGAGGGGCTGTCATAAAAATTAGGTTTATGATCCTTGAGGGTAAATCTAGGGGTACCCGGAGAAATTATTTCAGTGAAGTTATGAATGGTCATAGAAGTCATTAAATGTTTAGCCTCAGAACTAATGGAATCTACAGTCGTATGAGGGACTATTTTATAAGATTTATTAAGTTCTTTATACAAAAGTCTTTTATGTGTAGGATAGTCAAGTTTATAGTAATTTTTTGTCTTATCAGCAGGGACGAATATATGTTTATTCTTTTTAACTTTTTCGGCAAAATTATTTATTTTTTTGAGTAACTGGATTATAATCGTGTTTTTGTTTCTAAAATTTAATTTTTTGGACTAAATATAACATGGAATTCTAAAACTCCTCAAGGTAAGGGTTGTATTTGGGGTTGGCAGTGGTTTTTAATCCATAAAATTTACCAGCAAATCTTTCGATTTTCTTTTGTTCTCTATGAGAGTTAATAGGGAGTTCATTTGTTAAAATTTCTGGGTGGGGTTGGTCTTCAGAGGAATTAGTGCTTTAAGCTTATTGTTAATGCTTAAGTTATGGTGATAAGCCTTCCACATTATACTTTTTAGGAAAGTGTTCAAAGCTAGAACAAATTTGTGGATATATTCTTGTTGGGCAGGAATAGGGATAGTTTTGGCAGACAGAGGAATGTGTTCCTTTTCAAACATATCTGGAGAGAATAAAAATGCTCAACCAGGCGGGAGCATATAATGAAATAAGAATTAGTTAAGTTTACAAAATGATCCAAGATGGCAAACCTAAAGTATATTATAAATATTAAAGAATTAATATTTATAAAGTAATCTCAACCAGATGTAAAAAAAGGAGATAGAGATTATAATAAGAACAAACAAGTAGTCAATAAAACATGTTAAAAAACACTTTGAAAAAGAGTTAAAAACATATTTAATTTTAAAAAGGAAACACTAAAGAAGTGAATAGGTCTTAATCCGCACAGTTTCGCAGAAATGCTTTCCCTCTCATCAGAGGTAGGATTTAGCAAAATGCAGGATCGGATTTTGCTTGCAAAAGTATTTGATGAAACTACAAGTAAGTCATAGATCTTACTTGATAACAAAAAATGAAGAAGAGAAAATAGGGTGAATAAAAAAGAGATATAATGTGAATGGATAGTCTTGTAAAGGGTTAAGTATCCAATGATGGTAAAATTCAAAAATGCAGAATCCAAGAAAGTTAGTTAAACTTCCATTCACACAAGTAAAATCCAAGTGAATCGCATAATTGGAAGATGATCAAAAGTAATCCAAAAGGCAGAAATCCATGGAAACATTCACGAATAGGTACAAGGAAATGGGAATGAATAATATTATTAAAAGAAAGATAAAATGTGCATAAAAAAGAAATGGAAGAAATGTAAAACTCGACTGTCGGGGCGAAGCTTAAATGAAAAATGAGTGAACGGGGAAGAAAAAAGTTGTATGCCGATTGAATTAATTTTAATGTAGAAAAGCAAAGTAAAAATGACCCAGACAAGATCGCGTTATAAGTCGCCACAAAGCAAAGAAGGGGTCAACTGAAATGTCCAAGTTACTTAAGAATTAAATTATCAGAAGGAGTTTAATAATAAAGTGAAAAGAAAGATAAAATAAATATATGCCCATGTATATACATACATACATACATATATAAATACATACAATTACACACATACACACACACATATATATGTATATACAAAACAAACACTCACACCCAAATACATATAAGTAAATAGATGAATAAACAACAGAATAATAAAAAAATTATATTTTATATATTACACATATATATATAAATATATATATATATATATTACACACATACATATATAATTTACATATATATATTACATGTATATATATATTACATGTATATATATATTACATGTATATATATATATTACATATATATATATATATTAGATACATATATATTACATATATATATATTACATATATATATTACATATATATATATTACTTATATATACATATTACATATATATACATATATATTACATATATATACATGTTACATATATATATATACATATTACATATATATATACATATATATATATATATTACATATATATAGATATTACATATATATATATACATATTACATATATATATATATACATATTACATATATATATACATATATATTACATATATATATTACATATATGTATATATATTACATATATATATTACATATATATATATTTCATATATATACATATATATATTACATATATATATTACATATATATATGCATATATATATTACATATATATATATTACATATATATATATATATATTACAGATATATATATATATTACATATATATATATATATTACATATATATATATTATATATATATATATATTACATATATATATAACATATATTACATATATGTATATATATTACGTATATATATTACATATATATATTATATATATATATATATATATATATATTACATATATATATATATATTACATATATATATATTACATATATATATACTACATATATATATACTACATATATATATATATAACACTGGGCTGCATTTGGAAAAAAAAAATTTGCAACAGAAATGTTATTAACATTTTTCATTGCAGTTTCGCATAGTAAACGCATAAAGCATACCCATTTTTTTAAGGAGGTTCTCATTTTTTTGTAACAGTTGGAACAATATTTATCAGATTCATTGTAAAGAATGCATGCAATTTGAAGTTAGAAAGCAGCTATTCCCCTTGAAATGCACGCTTTCGCGACATTCTCTTGTGTGTTGGCCTTGCAGGAGATGTTGTCCAGCTTCTTTGAAGAGACCTGCAGAAATCAGCCATCATGGTCACACTCCAATTGCCTTGATAGCGGCGCCCCATATCGGATATATCCTGATGGAACCTCTCTCCCTGTTCCTCACTGTATTCACCCAAATTAGCAGGAAAGTAGTCAAGGTGACTGTGCAGGAAATGTATTTTGATGCTCATGCGTGTGCCAGCAGTCTCGTATGCTTGAAGCATATTCTCAACCCGTTCCTTGTTGTCATCAGATTTTCTGTTTCCTAAAAACCCTGTCACAACTAACTTAAAACATTCCCAAGCTCTTCTTTCACGAGGTGTCAGTGCTTCATTAAATCCGGTATCGGACATAAGTTCACGAATTTGTGGTCCAACAAATATGCCAGCTTGTACTTTAGCATCACTGACAAGAGGGAATTTATTGGAAAGGTATTTAAACCCTTCTCCATCTTTCGCAAGTGATTTCACAAAATTTTTCATCAACCCCAGCTTTATGTGAAGGGGAGGCAGAAGCACCTTCTCTGGTGGTACAAGTGGTAGTGTTTTGACGTTATGGCGGCCAGGAACAAATTCTGTCCGTTGTGGCCATTCCCTTTGTCGGTAATGTACGGAATCTGCACGGCTGTCCCACAAGCACAAAAAGCATGGGTATTTTGTGTAGCCCCCCTGCATTCCTAACAAAATGGTCAGAACTTTTAGGTCACCACAGAGAAGCCAGTTGTGATCTTGATATTGTATGTTGTTAAGAAGAAGTGACATGGTATCATAGGTTTCTTTCAGGGTAACAGAATGGGCAATGGGCAATGATGCTACGTTTTTACCATTAAAAAGTAGCACAGCTTTTAGACTTCTGGTGGAGGAATCTATAAAGAGCCTCCATTCTTCACGATGGTATTCTTTACCCATGTGTTCTACAAGACCTGAAACATCGTGGCAATATACCATGTCATCGGACTTGGTAAAGTACTGCACGAATTCCTGCTCTCGATGCCGATACTGTGCAAAGTGTGTATTACGTGCCAAAAGATTTTTCTCTTTTAACCTTGAACCTAACAACTGTGCAGATTCTTTTGACAGACCAAGATCTCGTACAAGGTCATCTAGCTCACTCTGTTCAAATAACTGAGGGCTTTTCTCAGAGGTCCCACTGATATCTTCATAAACATCCTGATTTTCACTGTCATCTCATGTAGAGTCACTTGCACTGGTACGTTCTAGAATCTCAGGAGGTCTTGGCACAGGAACAACATCACTATGTGGTACTGGTTGCGTAACTGACAGAATGTTTGGGTATTTAATGTATTTCAAACTTATACCATTCCTTCCCAGTGGTTTCACCATACAAAAATAGCAGTCATCATGGTGATTCGTAGGTTCCCGCCAAACCACTGGTATTCCAAATGGCATTGATTTTCGGTTTCCTTTATTCCAGTGACATAAACCAGCGAAACACTTAACACAAGCAATGTGTGGCGCCCATGGTTTATCCTGATGTCCAAGTTCGATGCCAAAGTAGGCACGATAGAGTTGTTTCACTGTAGAAGTGATTTTGCGCTTCTGTCTTGAAAGTGTGTAATTTCCGCAGATGTAGCAAAATGAGTTGGGGTGGTTTTTGCAAGTCCGTGCCATTCTTTAATTGATCTGCAACAAAAAAGGTATATTAATATACGACGCAGTATATGACGCTGTAACACATAAACTAGAACCTTACGAGCAAAATGACTACTACCATCGTGATCAGCACGAAAAATTGGTTTAGAAGAGGATATTGTCATGGATGTT
>NC_136508.1:498056-503056 GCF_053919585.1 Euprymna scolopes
ATTACATCGATATACATATATATTATATATATATTATATATATTACATATATATATTACATATATATACATTACATATATATATATATTACATATATATATATTACATATATATATTACATATATATATATTACATATATATTATATATATATATTAAATATATATATATATATTACATATATATATTACATATATATAACATTTTTATAATATATATATAACATATATAATATATATATTCCATATATATACAACATATATAATATACATATATACATATATATATAACATATATATATAACAAATCTGTAATATATATAACACATATAATTAAAATATGTATATATTACACATATATATTTAACATATATATTACATATATACATATATATATTACATATAGAACATATATATAATATATATATAATACATATATAACATATATATATTACATATATAACATATAAATATTGCATATATATATTACATATATATATAACATATATATTTCATATATATAACATATATATGACATATATATCATATATATATATATTACATTTAACATCTATATATATTACATATATATTTATAAAACATATTACATATATATTACATATACATATATTACATATATATTATATATGTATTACATATATATATTATCAGAAGGATAAACTAAATATATGCTCATGTATATACATATATATATATGTATACACATATATATATATATAAATATATATATACATACAAAACAAACACACACACACCCAATTAGATATGAGTAAATTGATGAATAAAAACAGATGAATAATAAAAAAATCATATTTTATATATATAAATATATATTACATATACATATCTATTACACATATATATTACACACACACACACGTATATATTACATATATATATATATATATATTACATATATCTATATATTACACACATATATATAAATTACATATTTTTATTACATATATATATATTACATGTATTACATATATATATATACACATATATATTACATATATATATATATATAGATATTACATATATACATATATATGTGACATATATATATATTACACATATATATTAACTATATATATCACATATATATATATCCTGATATATATTGACATATATATATCACATATATATATATATATTACATATATATATATTACATATAACTACTTCATTTACTCACATGAAATTAATACACGAAAGTATAGATTTATGCGTAAACTTTAAGTATTTACTTCAAAAGTGCTCAATACGTAGGAAGAGCTGGTTAGTAATTTATAAAATATATATGGTGATTCAGCTACACTGAATATTCGGCGTTACATACGCTATAGGATTCGTCAGGCTTATGCGCAAATTCTGTGGTTGTTTCTTGTTTTTATATATGTTGAGGATTTTAGTTAGCCAATCAGCTTTCTAGTATCCACCGCGCCCCTTCCTATCAGCCAAAGCCATGCATTTTATTGAACAAAGGATCTGTTTTAGAACTAGGTTAGTGGTTTAAGGCAGACGATGTTCCTCCTTTCTGCTCTGTTTTTTTATTATATATATATATATATATATATATATATATATATATATATATATATATATATATATATATAACAATATACATATGTGTACACACATACATGCACACATACATAAATACATACATATATATATGTATATATATATATATATATATATATATATATATATATATATATATATATGTGTGTGTGGTCGTTTATGTATATTCATGTTTATTTAAATTATTTATTTGTTTGTTTTCTATTGTTTTTGTTAGTTTTAAAGCTATTTTGTATCACTATCCTAGAGTAAGTTTTATTTTGTAAACACAATTGTTTGCTATTTCTCGTCTACAGTTTAATAGATTTTGGGGTTCTTTAAAGTACAGGATAAGAACGGAAATGTGGAAAATCGTCTGCCTTAAACCACTAATCTAGTTCTAAAACAGATCCTTTGTTCGATAAAATGTATATATATATATATTCCATATATATATATGTTACATATATATATATATTACATATATATATTACATATATATATATTACATACATATATATTATATATATATTACATATATATGTTATATATATTATATATATATTACATATATATTAGATATAGATATATATATTACATATATATATATACTAGCTGTACGGCCACGCGTTGCTGTTGCTCAGTTTGTTAAAATGGAACACATGTGAAAGAAGAGAAAAGTTTGATTCTTTTTTTCAAGAAAATGTACAAATTATTTTTTTTTTTTTTAACAGATGTTAAGAAAATAAACAGAAAAATACTTCCATCATTAATTATGCAAAAAAATAAATAAAATGTTGATTTAGTGTTTCAATATGCTTATAAATTACGATAAAACTTGCTGAGTATGCACTGTTTTACGGTTGTTGTAAAAATGGAACGGAAACTTAAATTTCGCTTCATTTTAATCTTTCTTAATTTTTTAATTGTGCCCCCCCAAACGAATATAATCAAAACAGTAACATTCAACAATTGTACTTTATGTATATAAAACACAAAATGGGTGTTTGTATTACTGTACACATAGATTCGAAAAAGTTGTCAAAAAACAAATATATGACAAATAAATGTTATCAAAGGCAAGATAAGTTACTTTTCTGCCAAACTGGATATTTTTTTTGTGTTTTTATTCAATGTAACATATTTATTCAGCTCGAAAAACATACAGTGTTTACCGATGTATTCGAAAATTCAAGATGGCGTCTCACACCCTCTTTAACACCGTAAGTATGGAAAAGGTGTTATAAATAAAAAACTATACAAAATACTATTAAAAACCCGCCGAATATATGTCAACCTATGTCACGGTAACATATATTGGGCGAGTTTTTAACAGTATTTTATCCGGTTTTTTATTTATAACATCTTTTCCCACACTTACCGTGTTAAAGAGAGAATCAGATGCCATCTTAAATGTTCCAATACATCGGTAAACACTGTATGGTTTTCGAGCTGAATAAACATGTTACATTGAATAAAAACACAAAAAATATATCCAGTTTGGTAGAAAAGTAACTTATCTTGTCTTTGATAACATTTATTTGTTATATATTTCTTTTTGGACAACTTTTTCGAATCTATGTGTACAGTAATACAAACCCCACAAAATATTTATTAAAAAAAAAATTAAAAACAAAAAGTTAATAGCGAAAGGGAAATAATTCCATTTTTAAATGAAAAAGTCAGTTTACCTAACTTACTGTATTAATGCTATTTTTTTTAAGCAAGAAAAAAAAAAGGTAAATATCCAGATATGCTACTACAGAACACCGACCACTCTAATTTGTTTTTTTAGAGGTAATTGAGGTCGCTGACAACGAATCTGATAGTCAAACTTGGGGAAAATTTACCGTTTGCATGGTATTTACCCCTGAACCCACGAACTTCTTTCCACCATTTTGCAGCATCCGTTTATGCTACGCGCATGCACGCTGTAGCATAAACGACGGCTTCACCAAGCAAACTATGTTGGGGGGAGGGGATTTTTTTTCTCCAGGACATAGAATTTTCTAATTTTCAAAAATACATTATAGCGCTTTTTGGGTGGAAAACTTAAAATTAGCTGAAAAAGAAATAAAATAAGAAAAGGAAAGCACACCAAGTTGGAGTAGGGGGGGGGTAATTTATCTGTTTTTTTTTTTTTTACCTGGAACATCGAGTTTTCAAATTTTCCGTAAGTAACGCACCGACATTTACCAATTAGAACACCATTTAACATTTTCCGAAGATTTTACTTTGTACATTGGGGGTGCGAGCGGGATGCGGGGGGGGGGGGGGGGGGGTTAGCGGATGTGATGTTGGCGCCCCCCCCCCCCCAAACAAATTAGATTGGTCGGTGTTCTGTAGTAGCGTATAGGATATTTACCAAAAAAAAAAATATTTAGGTTTGGCTATAAATTCCTAAACTCATTTCACCTTAAATAATTTAGGTGACTGAAATAGGACTCTAATTGAATCTTTAATTTCCTGAATAGAATCCGATAATTCATTTTTCTTCGAGTTATATTGAATACATTAATACGGACTTTAGGGGCTTTTTTCGTAATGTTACTGTAAAAATTATTTTTTATTGTTACAAATTACGATGCTTTAAAAAAAGCAAAAATAAATTCTTGCGTTTTTTATTTACTACTGAAAACCATAACTTTAGTAAAGGTATTTTTTGTTTAAACAAAATAAAACATTTTCACCAAGAGTTAAGTAAAAATAATTAGTTCATTATATTCTGCGATCATTATTTGAAAAATACTGCAATTTTCATTAAAATTCGTCAATTTCCTGACTTTTGGTGAATTTTTAAGTAAAGGGAGGAATCAAAATGTGTATACACTTTGAGCATCGGCATTAATTTTTCGACCACGTGTGGTTAATTTAACTTAAAGTTCAATCACATGGTTACATTATCAATAAACCCATTGAAAATTTACCGATATTGTAAACACATTCTGTTTACATTAAGCCAGTGGTGTTTTTTTAGTGATGCAATGTTGTCAACTGAGATTTAAAAAAAACCCGCGAGATCAGGAGAAAGAAATGTCCAGAAAATCGCTAGCCAGTTTGGCAGAAAAGTAACTTATCTTGCCTTTGATAACATTTATTTGTTATATACTAGTTTTTTGACAACTTTTTCGAATCTATGTGTACAGTGATACAAACCTGTGTACAGTAATACAAACACCTTTGGGGAGATTGGAATGCCCCCCCCCCCCACGCACCTAAAATGTACTTGGAAAAATCGATTTTATAGTGAGATTTAAGAATGGTTAGTCGAAAAAAAGGTGAAAAACAAAACAAATAATCAATAAATAATTGTTACCAAAGGCAATAAATGCTACTTTTTTTTACTTACATGAATGAGTTTATTTTATGTTTTAAAGTATTTTCAAGCAATCTAATGCGGGTGTCTCTGGGTGCC
>NC_136508.1:510556-518056 GCF_053919585.1 Euprymna scolopes
GGGAAAAGAAAATCTCTAGATGTTTAACTTTTGTCGGCTAAATTTTTCAAAAACCGCTAATTTAAAACGAAAACAACTCCAAAAAAGAAAAACACCATATTTTAACTTCGTACCCTACATCATATTTATTAATATAGTATATTCAATATACAAAATGTTCCGTGTTTTCTCACTATAAGTCTGGAATCATATTGAAGCGGTTAGCTCCCCATAAGGCTTTCACATATCAGCTAGTTTTACTTTTTTTTTCAGATAGGGTATATTTTGTTTTGCAAGAAATAAATCATAAAATCAAACAAATTCAATTGAAATATATTACAAATTAAATATCACAATAATGGTGTACCTAAATATTGAATATTTCAGAATAAATTCTCCATAATATCGGATGAATTAATATTTGCAAAATAAATTAATTTTAAAAAATCTGCAAAACATAGCAACCAAATTTATATGTGAATTAATTGATAGACTTTTTAACCATTCATAAGGGGAGATTGTGGAGGGTAGGTAAAAATGGCACAAATGGGAAAAATAGCACAAGATGAAAATCTTTGAGAATCTATATAAAGAGATACCATTAAGTTTGTCAATTTAAAAAATAAATTATATCTATATTTAAAAGCAGATGAGGTCCCTTAGCTATGCCCTTCCAAAATGAGATTCTACTTTTTTAGGCGATTACATGTGGATATTTGGAAAAAATATTTCAGAATTTAAAATGGGGATCATTTGTTTCATATAAATTTATTAAAATGAGCTCTCATTTTTAGGACATTCTAACTTTTTCGGACAGGTAGCTAATCTTTAATATATGTCTAACTCTAAGTCTTACTCACAATGTAGTAAAACCATGCGAAATCCCCTTAAAAAGTAAAACATGCAGAATTTATCTCCCAGAGCAAAAAAGAAATGCTCAAGTCTTAAATTCTAAACCGTTAAAAAGCCTTCGAATGTTATTTTATATTAAATTGGACAGTACTTTTCATGCCCATCATTAACAATTGAGTATAGACGAAAAAAATTGTGAAAAATAAAACAAATAGTCAATAAATTATTGTTACAAAAGGCAATAAATGCTACTTTTCTACCTACATGAATTAGTTTATGTTTTAAAGTGTTTTCAAGCGCTTTTCTTTATTTTGTCATTTAAAATTGTGGGTGTGTGGATGCCAAATATCTCCAGATTTTCTAGAAAAAACCCGCTAGCCACTAGATCAAAATTTTCCTTGCTAGATTGCAAACGAAATTTCTAGATCTAGCAAAAAAACGCTAAATTGGCATCTGTATCATAATATCCCTTTTGCGTAGGTCCGAATCACTACTTGAGTGCATGGCTATCTACCTTACTTTAATTTGCAAGTTATATAGAGCATAAAACAAGTACTAATTATCTTATATATGTTTATGCCATCATTACGCTATTACTCTAGCTAGACTAGTATTTTTCCTAACCTTTTTACCTTATCTTTGGGACCTATTTTATGGAGACAGATTTTAGCTAAGATCTATTTGGCTTTGATATTTGGCATTGTGAGATGCAAAGGGCCAAAATACCAAAGTCCGTCTATTCTATGAAAAGATGTATCTGTTGGCAGTCATACCTTGTCTAATTTTACAGGCTGACATTGTTCGATAATACCATTATCTTAGCAGTATCATAAATTATTTCACAATTTAAAGTTATTTCCTCAAATATTGACAATATTAAAGGGAAAAATATATTATGTGGTCACTTTTTTCTGGTAATTTTCAACTCTCCACCCTAGCTCTGTTACTATTCCAACATCGACCTACCCTAACCAGTATATCACTATTTGTCTTTACCAAAGTCACATTACACAATGTACAAGATTTGGCCAAGATATTTTTTTTTTTTTTTTGGTTATGGGTTAATGCATAAATATCTGATACACTTAGGTCTAATTTGCAATTGTCTTTATAACATAATAAGTTTTTAATTAGATTAAAATGCTTCGTAAATTTCTTTACTCTGATTCCTATTTTTCATTGGTTCACTTGTAGGTTTATTATATCCATTAGTAACCCCTGTTTTCAATTTCGTTATTTCATACCACTAAATTTGATAAATGTATGATTTTCATATTCTGAAGTAGCTTTATCATAATCTAGCATATTTCTATTAATGAAAAATGTGATAAACTACCGAAAATGAAGGAAAAGAAAAATCACTGGGATGCACTGTTTCAGCCATAATCAGCTATTTTTGTTTAGATTAGTTAATCATATACAATGTTGTCACATGGTGGCAGCACAAATTGATTTATGCCCATTTTTTTTTTGGATAAGATTGTAATTCCGGATCGATCCTCGACTAATCAAATTGCCAAATTCCATTCAGGAACTGGATAACTTTCAGATTACAATCTGATTGTTATCCACAGTGATCTCACTCAAAGACAGAATTTTCATTGATCATGTGTGACGTCACAACCAAAGCGAAAAAGAACTGTCCAGACAAGATTTGCAGTGATCCGATAAACCAAAATATCTTGATCCAGTAGAAGCATTGCAGGAGAGTACAAAATATGATATATCTCAAAAAATAAGAACAAGACATGATAAAAACTGCTAAATTGTGCAACTGGTAAAACCAAATAGGAAAACCATTTAAAAAAAAATTTTTTTTTGGACTTCAGGAGTCAGAGTCAGATAAAAAATTCCGACTCCAATTCCGACTCCTAGTACATTTAGAAATCCGACTCTGAGTCCAGCCAAACCTCCGACTCCGCAACCCTGTATATTACATATATATATATATATATATATATATATTACATATATATATGTATATTACTTATATATATTGCATATTACATATATTACATATATATATATTACTTATTTACATATATTACATATATATATATTACTTATATATATATTACATATTACATATATATATATATATTACATATATATATATATATTGCATATATATATATATAACATATATATATTACATATATATATATTACATATATATATATTACATATATATATATATGTAATATATATATATTACATATATATATATATATTTCATATGTATATATATATATATATTAAATATATATATTACAAATATATATATATATTACATTACATATATATATATATATTACATATATATATTATGTAATATATATATAAATATGTAATATATATATTACATATATATATATTACATATATATATAAATTACATATATATATATTACATATATATATATTACATATATGTATATATATTACATAAATATATATTACATATACATATATTAGATATACATATATATATCACATATATATATATTACATATATATATTACATATACATATATATATTAGATATATGTATATTTATATAATATATATATATATTATATATATATTACATACAAATATATATTACATATATATATATACATATTACATATATATATTACATATATACAGTGATGATCATATTTATTGGCACGGTATAATAAAAGTTAAATTTTGTCTAATAAATTCTAAAAAAGGGATTAAATTAAAGAAAATAACAAAGTATATTATGTATTTTTAACTGGCCTTTCCGATGCAGCAATCGGATTTTAGAAAAAATAAATAACAAAGGAACAACAAACATAATTGCAAAAAACCCTTGTTCAAAATTATTGGCACGGCTTTGTTTTTCTTTTAGTATCAGTATAATATCAATCAATTTCCGGTTTACGTGCTTTCTGAACTTTTTTATAGCCATATTATGCTTGTTTAACGCTAATTCAGTGAATAATTTTTTCAGATAATTTTTAGATAGCGATTTATTTAAACTATTATAAGTGACTAAATTATAATTTTCAATCGCCATGGTTAAAACTAAGGAACACAGTGAAGACGTCAGGAAGCTTGTTGTAGCATGCCATACCAATGGGGAGGGCTATGATAAGATTTCAAAGAAGCTAAACCTTCCCAAATCCACTGTTAGAGCCATAATAAACAAGTTCAAATCGCAAGGCCACGTTATGAGTTTAGAGGGTAGAGGGAGAAAAAGGATTCTTTCCCCAAGAGATGAACGGAAAATTGTTCGACAAGTAAAACAAAACCCAAGGATCTCTGTTGGGGAGATTGTTGATGAACAGAGCACCTCTGGAGTGAATGTATCTCGACATACAGTTGGTAGAGTTTTGAAGAGAGCTGGTTTAAAAGCATGTCGTCCGAGAAAGACTCCCTTATTGAAGCCTATGCACCTGAAAGCAAGGCTAGCCTTTGCAAAACGTCATATTGATGAAGATGTTGCATTCTGGAAACGTGTTCTATGGACTGACGAAACGAAAATAGAGTTATTTGGCCATAATAAAGTGTCTTATATTTACAGAAAATCTGGCGAAGCTTTCCTGCCTAAGAACACCATACCCACAGTGAAGCACGGTGGAGGCAGTTTGATGTTTTGGGGATCCTTTGCTGCCTCTGGACCAGGGCGACTTGTTAAGGTCACAGGTAGCATAAAAAAGGAAGATTATGTTAAAATATTGGATGAAAACCTGAAAGACTCTGCTAAAGAGCTCTCACTTGGTTGTCGTTGGTCGTTCATGCAAGATAATGACCCAAAGCATTCGGCTAAACTGACTAAGAAATGGCTTGAGGACAATCATATTAATGTTTTGGAGTGGCCATCACAAAGCCCAGACCTTAATCCAATTGAAAATTTATGGAGAACATTAAAATTGAGGGTAATGCAAAGGAAGACTAAGAATCTTATTCAATTGGAGGATTATTGTCAGGAAGAGTGGGCTAAAATTACTACTGAAGAGTGCAACAACTTGGTTGTAAACTATGAAAAGCGACTGAGGAAGGTAATCAAGGCCAAAGGCTATACAATTGATTATTAAATAAATCGTGCCAATAATTTTGAACAAGGGTTTTTTGCAATTATGTTTGTTGTTCCTTTGTTATTTATTTTTTCTAAAATCCGATTGCTGCATCGGAAAGGCCAGTTAAAAATACATAATATACTTTGTTATTTTCTTTAATTTAATCCCTTTTTTAGAATTTATTAGACAAAATTTAACTTTTATTTTACCGTGCCAATAAATATGATCATCACTGTATATTACATATATATACATATTACATACATGATATATATATATATACATATATATATTACATATATATATATATTACATATATATATATTACATATATATATTACATACATATATATATATTACAAATATATATATTACATATATATATTACATACATATATATATATATTACATATACATATGTATTACATATATATATATTACATATATATATATATGTATTACATATATATACATATATATATTGCATATATATATATTACACATACATATGTATTACATATATATACATATATTACGTATATATATGTATTACATATATATACATATATATATTGCATATATATATTACATATATATATTACATATATGTATTACATATATATATTACATATATATATTACATATATATATATATTACACATATATTATATATATATATTACATATATATATCACATATATATTATATATATATATAACATATGTATATTACATATATATATATATATTACACATATATTATATATATATATTACATATATATATCACATATATATTATATATATATATAACATATGTATATTACATATATATATATTACATATATATATATTATATATATATTACATATATATATATTACATATGTATATTACATATGAATATATATTACATATATATATATATTACATATATATATGTAATATGTATTTTACATATATATATTACATATAGATATATATTACATCGATATATATATTACATATATATATATTACATATATATACATATACATTTATATTATATATATATATATTACATATATATTATATATCTATATATATTACATATCTATATATAACATATATATATTACATATATATATATTACATATACATGTTACATATATATTACATATATATTACATATATATATTACATATATATATATATTACATATATATATATTACATATTAGCAATCGGTGCCCGGCGTTTCCCAGGTGTTTTGAGGTTAATGCTGAGAAAAAAAACCGGTCAATTTTTTTAAACTTTGACCCCTATTATGACCTCTTAACATTCATTGTTTAGGGATCAAGTAAAGTTAATAAGTTTGATCCATGTCCAAGGTATCTATATCTAAAATATCACGTGTTTAGACCCGAAATTGTAGGAGGAGGTTGGTAGAGTTCTCAAAGGTCAAATCGTTGAATATTGACCACTTAATCGCCAAATTTCTGTCGAAAACCTATCACATCGATTTTCCCAAATCTCAGTACCCTGTATATCAAATTTCGAATCTCTAGGATTAAAATTGACAGAGTTTTAGCGTAGGGAAATGCACACAGACGCACAGACACACACAGACACTATCACTTATATATATATATATATATATATATATATATAAACATAAACATCATATATATAAGGATAATAGTACGCCATATATATAACAAAAGACCATTACTCAAGTGGAAGGAAAACCCGGGGGAACTTTACCCAAATATAAATCTATATTATTTTGTGTGTATTGATAGTCTTATAAGCGAGTAATTATTAATTCAGCCATCTTGATTCTTAACCAAACAGAAAGTTCAAGTAGGGGGATTTCCCTTTTTTTTTTTTTGATAGCGAGGCCAAATTTCGCGAATTTGGCCTTTTTTTTAAAGCAGTTTGGCCTTCAAAATTTCTGTTTGGCCTTTTTCTTCACCGCTGAAATCTGGGGACGCAACGGGAATTTTCGGCAAAAAAATGTTGTTACTATGCACATCTATGTATTGAAATACAATTTGTGGCAAAATTTCAGGAAAAACTAATGGATGGTTCTCTCGCAATAGTCCGGACAATTCGCTAAATTATCTCGTCAAAACCTTAAATCTCGAATTTTTGTGCATTTTTTTTTTGGGGGGGGGGGGCTAATTTGGCATAATAGTGTCCATTTAATAGTATTATCTTGGAAAAATAAAAAAATAAGGAGAATTACCAAAAAAAACAAGCAAGAACAACAAAAGTGTGCCGTATTTTTAAAAGTTTTATTGCGTTGTTTTTATTTGCTTTTTTTATTTCATCGGTGAAGAAAAAGGCCAAACAGAAATTTTGAAGGCCAAACTGCTTTATAAAAAGGCCAAATTCGCGAAATTTGGCCTCACTATATAAAAAAAAAAAGGGAAATCCCCCTACTTGAACTTTCTGTTTAATTAATAATGACTCGCTTGTAGCGTTGATTTTTTTTCTTTTTTCGCTATAAAAAAATAACTACTTGATGAAATTACGTGATTTTTTCTGTAGGAAAACTTTATCCCATGACGAGTACGTACAATATATTTTTTTTTTTAAATATTTCGATTTTTTAATGTCAATGGAAAACTGCACAAGTACCCAAAC
>NC_136508.1:528056-735556 GCF_053919585.1 Euprymna scolopes
AAACTATGGATTAATTTGACTACGTTTTGTTGAGGGAAGTCTTAAGTAAATAAAGTACATAATATAGACATGAAAAAACATCAAGATCAAAAACTGATGCCAATACTTTTTTTCTGGCATACAGGTGTTAAAATTCATGAATTCATTTATACTTAATACTTTAGTCTTTGAAAATATCTGAATATTTTCTTTTGACACATTCTGGTGGCGCCTGGTAAGATTTATCAGAGCTAGCTAGTGGGCAGAAATCAAAAACCCATACTCTTTATATTTTACTTTAAATTTAATTATTAATAATGTTTGACAGCATTTTTTCTTGACAAAAATATATATTTATACATAACATACCGTACTGGGACGTAAACACATTGCTATATACACAGGGAGGCAAAAGAACTGATCATCTGCTATACTACAAAGAAATATTCACGTGAGAGGAACAATGCTAATCCCATTTAAAAGGATGTAAAATATAAGATTTGATTATACCTGAACGGTATTATTTTGCACCGAGTTCTTGGAAAACTTTGGAATTGGATATGTTAGTATATGTTAGCTCTTTTGGACATTTTATTTTATCTGGATACCACAGGTATCAACCAGCTAAGTATTTTGTGTTTTTTATTACCCCCCCCCCTTCACACACAAAAAAAAGATCCTACTCCATCTCCGATGAACAGCCAAATTAAGTTTATGACAGTCATGTTTAAATGTCCTTATTATTGGACACAAAAAATCGTATCTCCAAATTTAGCAAAGAGAAAAAAAAAAAAGATGTTCTTTTCTTATGTTTGTCCCTTCTCGGCCCGTTGAGTATTGTATGTTGATAGATCGAACCCATAATATCATAAAAAATATTCTTATATATAAATCAATGGTTGTTAATGCG
Source organism: Euprymna scolopes (assembly GCF_053919585.1). Classification (NCBI taxonomy): domain Eukaryota; kingdom Metazoa; phylum Mollusca; class Cephalopoda; order Sepiida; family Sepiolidae; genus Euprymna; species Euprymna scolopes. Next base: position 528,946 of record NC_136508.1, read on the forward strand.
TTTTGTCACTTTTGACATCTGTGGATATTTTAAGCAGATGACGTGTCACAATGAGGTCATTACTCTTACGGCTGACTTTATCACCTTTGAATTATTAATGTGTTTTCTTGGAAGCTGATAAAATAACAATTATCTAAAAAAAAAAAAAAATCAACTTGTAATACTAGTGGATATGTATGTATGTATGTTTGTATGTATGTATGTATGTATGTATGTATGTTTGTATGTATGTTGGCGTACATACATATTTATGTACATACATAATTTATGTGTACACTTTATTATGGGATTCTGGTTCAAATAATGATTATTATTCCCATCACATAAACATTATTATTATATTAACCATCACCAATTATTTTACTATGTTTATTTACAATTATTTCTGTTTCAACTATGAATATGATAATTATTAATAATATTATTATTTTTATAATTCACCACATTCGTTTCAGTTTCCAAACATTCATTATACTTATTGAAATTAATTGCATTTTGTTCATTGTCGGTTGTCGCGTTACAAATTTTAAAAATAAAAAGAGTACAACATTCTTCTTTCACAAACTGTGAAATAAATTCATGTAAACTCTTTCAAAAATTTTTGCAAGAAATGAATACAGCCTCAAAAATAAATTTCCAGTTTTTCCAACATCTTTCATTATTTTGCTACATTTTGTGATCAAGAGCAGAGGATCACTAGAAATATCAAAATATTAAATATAAAAAAAGCAACATCGTTTTTATGCTTCACAAACACCTCATAAACTTTAAATTATGTATCTATACGTATACATGCATAATATCTATACATATATATACACTCACTCACACACACACACATATATATATATATATATATATATATATATATATATATATATATATATAAACATGCATATATTGTGACATGAGGGTTCAACTAAGCTATAATATGGGATAGCAGGAGCCCCTCCAATTTATTTTATTTCAATCATTGAACCAGCCTTTTCTTCAGAATGCCCAGTTTTAAAAACCTAAACGGGAAACAGACAGAATCAACCCTACAACCCTTCCTTCTGCTATGACTTTATTCCACCCTTCTCTCTCTCCTAACACCCTCTTTCTTCCCAAAGGTAATAAGAGAGAAAAAGAAACTAATTTAAGGAAGACTTAAGTGTGAAAACTAAGCATTTGGTGAAAAGAATACAATATAAATTCATTCAAGACATCAACGGCATGCAGTGAAGATGCAAAATGGCAAGCATTTCGTCGATCGTACTGTGATGCGAATCCATGGTAACTGCCCAGGTATCATGCACCCAAAGCACTCCATAAGGTCGGAACAAACAAAAAAAAAAAGGGCAAACAACTGGAAATCTATGCTTGAGTTATGTTGAAATACATATAAAGATGTATGTATAAATGGAAAAACTACAATGGAAAAGGGCAAAGCCGCTCACAGACTAGCAGAAAAGAGTTAACTAATTTTGTATGGAGATCTCTAGACCAATGAGTCAAACAAGTTGGAACAAAGGAAGCAAGGAATAGATCAGACAATTCTGAGGGAGATATACACACAAACACACACATGTATATATATATATATATATATATATATATATATATATATATATATATATATATAGTGCTCTGTAAAAGTTTACAGGACACTGGTAAATTACTTATTTTGAACAAAATCTGGGATGCTCACAAAATAAGTTTTAAAAATTCATATTCACGATTAAAATATATTAAAAAATAATTTTTTTAAGGTGCAAAATTTTACAACACATTTACTTTAATTATAATCAATACTTTGTTATCAATCCATTATTGACCATGAGACGCTTATTATAATCTATTTTCTGCATGTGGTTTTATCAAATTTTTATTCTTCCATACAAAATTGTTTTAATCTGTTTATATTTTAGGGTTTTCTTGTTAGTTCCTACGCTTAATTCCCATCAAAGAAAGTTCTCAATTGGCTGCACAATTTCATTACTTTAACCTCATTTTCAGTAAACTATTTTTTGGTTAACTTGGCCAAGTGTTTCGGATAGTTATTGTATTAAGAGATCTATCCTTTATACAGTTAAAGATTATGTGCATTTTCTAAAATATCTGTAATATTGAGCATTCTTGCCAATTTATTTCGCATATCTATTTTTTGCTAAAACAACCCCAGATCATTATCAAGCTACCTTCAAATTTCACTGTTGGGATTGTATTTCTTGTGTGGAATTCCATACCTATTCGACAAACTTTTTTGAATTTGTCCTACAAAAATGTTTAATTTTTGACTCATCTAACCAAAGCACATTTTCCCAAAAGTTGATGGGTTAACTTAGATATTTTATTGAAAAAATAATCTTCAGATTTTAAGCATCTAGAAACTTATTTTACTTTCTTCAAGATTTTTCTGAAGTTCATTCAGCATTGTGTTTGGTTTTGTTTTAACAGTTCATACCAATATCCTTTTGTTCCTTTGGTTCAATTATTTTGGTCTGTTAGACATTTGCTATGGTAAGGTTGCTTTAGTAATATTCTATTTTTTTTTTATTATTATTGTTCCAAACATAGAAATAGGCACTACCAGTCTTTGAGAGGTTTTTCAATAGCATAAACTTTGCCAATGAAGATCAACAATTTTTCCACGCAAGTCTTTTAAAAGTTGCCTGCTTTTACTCGTTTAATTTTATTAAACTTGGAATAAAACAAATATTAGATACATATATTCACTCACTCTGCGGACACTATTTGGTGACTCCCACTGGCATGGAGGGTACATTTATGGGTAGGTCTCTACAATATTAAACCATAAATAAACTGATTTAAAATTTAAATTATTAAAAAACAAAAATCTCCATAATTAAAAATGTGTTGTAAACTTTTGTACATAAGAAAAAAACAAAAACAAATAATTATATTAGTAGATAAACAAAAATATAAAAACTATATTAAAAAAATTATAACAAATTATCCCATGTATATACTTATTTGTTGTTAATTTAATAGCATGTCAAACATTAGATTTTATCAATGTTTAAAACTTTTGCACACACACACACACACACGTATGTACACACACACACACACACACACACACACATTTTAAACTAACGTTGTTAAAGACAACCAAGCTTCTGTTTGATTAGATCTTTTTTTATTTTTTAATTTTTCAGATGATCTTTTTAGTGTGTTGATCAAAACAATTAATGCAAGTTTGAAGTTAGTTGTGGTACTGCTTTTTGTTTTTCAAAAAAGACATCTTCATGAGCGTTGATTGAATATTACTGTGAGAAGGGCTGGAAATGTTTTTCATATAGTAGCAGCGGTGAATGCGTGCAAACTGTGAGTGCTCAGCGTGGGAGAGAGGGGTGCCCATTTCTGAGTCAGGAATAAGTCAAGTAAGGGTTATGTTTTGGCTGGATTGGAATGTGATTTGATTAAGGGCAGGTGTTTTTGTTTTAAAATATATAAAGCTTCAAGTATTTTTAACTTCTGGACGTTGGTTTTGTGATGTGTTATTTGTATGTTGCTGATAAGAATTTCTCCTACTTCAGAGGAGGGGCAGTTATGTTCTTTTGTAAATGTTGTAATATTGCACTTGATTCTGTATTATGCATGCTAAGATAGTCATTGTATAACCAACGTAACTATTAGTTTTATTGTTGGGTACTAACAGCTCATATGCATTCACTGCTGCTACTATATAAAAAGCCTTCTAGCCCTTCTCACAGTAATATTTAATCAGCTCTCTTGAAGATGCCTTTGAAAGATGAAAAGCAACACCGTAACCAGCTTTGAACCTTGCAGCCTTTCCTAAGAGTTAGGATTCAAAGACAGTATACCAGACGAAATTAAAACTACCTATAGTAAAATGTACTCATTAGAAAGAACAGTCCTAAAAAAGTAGATGAGTTGGAAACCGCTAAAGCAGGAAAAGAAGATCCAATTTGTTCAAAGTGTCTGTTGAAGGTGGAGCTTAATAAGAATGCTTATTAGAATCAGGTTATTCTGAGACGTTAGTTAATCGATGTATTCAATTCTGATAAATTTGAGGGCCTTCTAAGTGCTGATTATGTAAAGATACCATGGAAGACGGACCTTAGAAATGAGGACTTTGATGACAAGGTTGTTTCCATTATCTCTTATTGTCTGTTTGTAATTAAATTAGGAATTATTTTCAAGTTGGAAATAACATTTCCCTCTATTTAGAAGGATATCATAAACGTTTACGACTTTTTCTGTTGGTGTGAAACCAAATATGTAGGGCATACTACTAGGTGATTAGATGTGAGAATGTCTTAACACGTCCCTAGCAATATTTATAATTGTATGCACCCAGAGAGTGACTGTCACAGGGGAATCTAGTAACAATCATGGCATAAATAAAATTAAATCAAAGTTTTGACAAATTTGGCAACCAAATCCAACAAAATCAGATAAATATAACAAATAAAATGAATAAAACATTTAATAAAATTCTAAAATACTTTTTTTTATAAATTCATCAATTTTTTCTTTTACCAAGTGTGAATCAACAAAACATGACTCAAAATGAGAAACTAATACTTTTATTTGTGAAATGTTGTCATTCATACTTCTTATTATTTTGCAAACAATTCAATTAACAAAGCAATATTTTTCATTTTTAGTGCCCCCCTTCTCCCTATAATTTTTCTTTTTCTGTATGTACATTTTGTCTCCATTGGACGGAGGGAAGCAGATTTTTTCCTTTAAATTTGTTATTCCAACCAATTCCTGCATTTATCATGCAATTGGTAGTTTAATTTTACAATTATTTGGAATTAAAATCATAAAAAAAATTATTTTAAAAAAATCATTAAAAAATCGCTAAGAAATTATTAAAAGATTTATAAAAAAAAAAAAATCAGAAACAAAAAATTTTAAATAGTGGACATAAGCAAAATAATTTCATTAGACATTTTTAAAATTTGCTTTTAAAATCTACCCCACATTTCATTGCTGTTTAGGCACAAACATTTACTATAAACAAAAAACAAAACAAAACAAAAAAACAATTTCTAACTGACATATATCCAAGTCTGTCAAAACTATGACACTTAAAACTTTCAGTGAAAATACATTGTTATTAGAAATGTATCCATGTCACATTTTTTTTTTTACTAAAGACTTCCATATGTAATAAAATATTTTATATAATTCGTTATTTAAAATTTATACTGAGCACTCCAATATATTAAAATATATCCATCCACAAACAAATTAAGCATACATTAGATAGACTTAAGAAATACAACTTAAAAAATATTAGCTCATAACTTTTCATTATAATTTTTAAATTAAAATTTAGTACACATTAATTGGATGACATTTTTGAGTTAGGATTAAGGTTATATCAAATTAGCAATAAATTAGTACTAATTATCGATTGCTCAAAGATAAAGACGACAAGGATAAATTCAGATGTTATTGCATCACATATCTAAGGATAAGACAAACTATTACTTATCATATTAGTAATGTACAACTTGAGCATATGCAATATTGTTCTAAATTTGATATACATTGATATTAATGTACATTCAAAATTTTTATGTAACCATATTAAAAATCAAATTGTAATAAATCTGATTTAGATGTTTAAGATATGGTAGATCAATTCACTGAACTTTAGTTCATAAATTAAGTAATCTGATTTCCTTAAACTTACCAGACTGAGGTTGCCCTGGATTGGACAAGGAACCATATGTCTCTATTCTATACACCATATTGTCATCAATCATCATTATTATTATTATTATTTCATTTAAAGTTTGATTTTTTTTTGTGTACTTGCCATTAATTGAGTTTGATTAAATGACATTTCAGTCAATGTATAGCCTCTCCTCGATGTATACCCAGTGTTTTGTAAAAATTAATGAAAACTCTTGTGTACTCCTGCATCAAACCATGGATTACTTTACATTACTATTTTTTTTATTTTTAAAAATGTCTCTAATTTTCAAGTTATTAAATAATTAAAAAAAAAAAAAAATTTTTTTTATTTTTTATAGGTGTCAAGTATGAATGCAGCTCCAGAATAATCTGGAATGTCTTTTGATCAAAATGAAAAATACATATCCAGAAACTTGGGATGAATTTGTAAGAAAATAGACAAATTCACGTAATCATTTCATGCCGTTTTTTAACTGTATCATTTATTTTTCAATATAAAATTTCTCAATAGGAAATGGTGACAATGTATAAAACTTAAAAAGAAGTAAAATTGTACACATTTTTTAATTTGCTACAAACCTCTCTTCTATATTAATCTTATATTTATTGAGAAATAAATGACACACGTAAAAAAAATTGCATAGAATGATTAGTTCGATAAAGAACTACTGTGTTATAAAATCAGAACATTATACAATAAACCCAGAAATGTAAATATTTTTACAACAAATATTAAAAGAAAAGGCAAAAGGGGAAGGTTAAAAGTGAAAACTCCCAAATAACAATACTAGGTAGAAAAAACTAATTTTCGGATAAACTGAAAAGTGTAAAAGCATTTAAGATAAAAGCATTGGAATTCACAGTTAATTGACAAAACTAAGCAAACAAAACAAAAAAAACATTAGATGAGTGAACAAAAAAAAAAAATCAGTGTCATTGAATCATTAGAAAAATTAATTATTTTTTTTTTGCAGTGTATTCACATTTCATAAGATCTGTGTTCTTAAGTTTGATATATATTCAGCCAGAATAAACATCTGGTAGGGTTAAACAAAACGTGGGAATGGAGAAAAGGAGTAAAAGAAAATCACATGAAAAATATTTCATATAAAAATTTTGAATATTTTTTTTTTCACTAGCTGAGAATCTGAAACAATGTCTTCAATTAAAACATGCAAACATTTTCCTACCCAACTCATGTCAACTTATAGAAATGATGAATGGTTGTCAATTTAAAAATCATCTTGTATTGAGTATAGCCCATAAAATTCAATACAAAGCAGTTGAAATTATTTGTAAAAAAATAAATTTTACTTTTCTTAGATATTTCAGCATGACACAATTTCAATGGTAGCATAAACGAGAAAATAAATTGATTGGCTGCAACATTTTACTGTTAGTAATAAAATAATTAATTGACTGCAAAAATTTTACTATTTCTCAGTAATTAAATAATTGATTGGCTGCAGCACATTTACTTTTTGTAATTAATTTGATACTGATTTGTTTTCTTATTATTAATGTTAGTTATTAATCAAATAATTGATTGTCTGCAACATCATTACTAATCGTCAGTAATTTAAAAACTGATTACCTACAACATATTTTCTATCAGGCATTAATTAAATATAGTAATTGAATGGCTGCAACATAATTACTTTAGTCAGTAACTACATAATTAATGTGCTGCTATATTAATAATTAATTTATTGGCTGCTAAATTATTACCGTAGTCAGTAATTACATAATTGATTGGCTGTAGCATTTTTACTATTTGTAGGTAATTAAATAAGTGATTGGCTGAAACATTATTACTATTAGTCAATAATTGATGTGTTGCAAAATTATTAATATTAATTATAATACTTAATTATAATTAACTTCATTGGCTTCAAAATTATTATTAGTAGTAAAAAAATGTAATAATTGATTTTCTGCAAAATTATTACTTTAATCAATAATGAAATAATTGATTTCTTTCAAAATTATTATTATCGTAAGTAGGTACGGACAAAAATAGACAAATAAGGATAGGGGGGCCTAGTTTTGAAAGCCGATTTATCATAATTTTTTTGTAGGTTTCCGCTTACTTTTTGATTGTATTTGAAAGATTAAGGACTAAACTTAATTTCCCAAAGGAAAAAAAATATTTGTACACGTGAAAAAAAAAGTTATGAAAAATGTTTTCACGGCAAGCTAACCAATTCAGCTAAATTTTGAAGTTAAATAAATTCATTGTAAAAATTCTTTTAAAAATAAATATTAGTTTTCTGGGTCTATTTTAAAGATAATTAGTAAAGTAAAATCCTAAGATATTGAATTAAATTTAAAAAAAAAACCCACCTTGTTTACACAAAAAAATAGCTGAATTAGCCCCAAAACCAAATGATTTTGCCGTTCGCAAAAGCGCAACAAACCATAGTTTTGTAAACATGGAATATGCGAAGGCTCAAAATTTGAGATAGTTGAAAAGCGGTCTGAGAATGTATCAATGGCAAGCAATCTACGAAAGATTAATACAAGCAACAGTAAACATAGTCACTAGTTTTGTCTTCTCTGTGCCAGCCTCTCGAACCATAGGTTCTGAAGTCCTTCGCCACCTTTACTCAAGGCACACCTCCACGCTGGTCTATCTTCGGTTAGCTCTTCCCACACATTCACATCGATGCCAAGAGTGATCAGGTCCTGTTTGCCCACATCTTTAAAGCGCAGCACCGGGCGACCACGGCTTCTTGTTCCATTTGACAGTTCGCTGTAGAGAATATCCTTAGGGAGACGGCCATTGGGCATTCTGCACAGGTGTCCAAGCCATCTCAATCATTGAATCTTGAGTGTCTGGAACAAGGAGCGGCTGCCGGCATGTCTTAGCACCTCTTTGTTGGTGATTCTATCCCACCAATTGATGCCCATGATATGTCGCAAGCATCGGAGATAGTAGACGTTCAGTCTTTTCTTGTGACGAGCATACGTGGTCCAAGTCTCTGCTCCATACAGTAGGGTACTCAGAACTTGTCGCACTTGAGCAGGTCTGCTGGAATCTCGTTGGTACCTGGGGCCTTCCCTACATTCATGTGTTGGAGAGCTTCGGGTTCTGACATAGTTGGAATGTTGTCCAGTTCGACTAGGGTGTCGAAGTTCGGAGTGCAATTTAAAGCTGTGACTGTGATATTGCGCAGTTCGCCATATAGTACAGAGTAGTGCTCCACCCAGCGTTCAACCTGTTTCGTAGAATCAGTTATGAGCTCCCCAGTAGTAGATTTTAAAGCGCAAACTTTCTTCGCGCTCGGTCCAGCTGCCTTGCGGAGTCCACGGTACATCTCATGTAGTTTACCACAGTCAGCAGCAGTCTGAATTTCGTCGCACAGGTTGTTCCAGTAGTTGTTTGCACAGTGCCGAGTAGTTTTCTGGACTTGATTGTGAGCCTCTTTCAGCTTGGACAGGGTGCTGCGTGTCTGAGAATGACGTCATGTAATTAAAAAGAGGGAGGGGTGCTGCCCCCCCCCAGACGTGCATCCGTACATTTCTATAGTAAACGTTTATATAATTTTGTTCATTTTTTAATTTAATTACTTTTTATGTTCCTGTTTTTAAATTATTTTTTTTTTAATTATTGGCCAAGATTATATAACAATTATGTTACGCCGAAAGTTTCACATTCTTTCAAGCAAGGAAAATATTAAAATCTTACATATAAAAATTATGCGAAACCTGTAATTAAAAAAAAAAAAAAAGTAGAAATATTTTTTGCTATTATAATTTTTTTGTGTGAAAATATTAAATAAACAATGCTAAATTCAATGATAATATCGGTAGTTTGAGTTATATCGAATAACTTAATACAGACTTTAGGTACGTAATGTTCCTGTAAAAATTAAATAAATTTTTTTAATTGTTATATTTTAGGATGCTTTATTTTCATAAAAAAAGCAAAAATAAATTCCTTTAATTTTTCTTTATCACTGAAAACCATAACTTTAGTAAAGGTATTTTTTGTTTAAACAAAATAATACATTTCCACTAAGATTTAAATAAAAATAATGGGTTCAATATATTCCATGATCATTATTTGGTAAAGACTAAAAATTTCATTAAAATTGGTTAATTTCCTGATTTTTGGTGATTTTTAAAGTAAAAGGAAAAATGTTTATTCATTTTCAGCATTGGCATTCATTTTGCATTAATAGTAAGTAATTAAAAAAATGATTGGCTACAAAGTTATTACCATAAGTCAGTAATTAAATTGATTGGCTGCAACATTATTACTATTAGTCAGTAATTAAATAATTGATTGGCTGCAACATTATTACTATTAGTCAGTAATTAAATAATTGATTGGCTGCAACATTATTACTATTAGTTAGTAATTAAATAATTGATTGGCTGCAACATTATTACTCTTAGTCAGTTATTAAATAATTGATTGGCTGCAACATTATTACTATTAGTTAGTAATTAAATAATTGATTGGCTGCAACATTATTACTATTAGTCAGTAATTAAATTGATTGGCTGCAACATTATTACTATTAGTCAGTAATTAAATTGATTGGCTGCAACATTATTACTATTAGTTATTAATTAAATAATTGATTGGTTGAAACATTATTACTATTAGTTATTAAATTGATTGGCTGCAACATTATTACTATTATTCAGTTATTAAATAATTGATTGGCTGCAACATTATTAATATTAGTCAGTAATTAAATTGATTGGCTGCAACATTATTACTATTAGTTATTAATTAAATAATTGATTGCCTGCAACATTATTACTATTAGTTAGTAATTAAATAATTGATTGGCTGCAACATTATTAATATTAGTCAGTAATTAAATAATTTACTGGCTGCAACATTATTAATACTAGTTAGTAATTAAATAATTGATTGGCTGCAACATTATTACTCTTGGTCAGTAATTAAATAATTGATTGGCTGCAACATTATTGCAATTAGTTAGAAATTAAATAATTTATTGGCTGCAACATTATTACTACTAGTTAGTAATTAAATAATTGATTGGCGGCAACATTATTACTATTAGTCAGTAATTAAATAATTGATTGGCTGCAACATTATTACTATTAGTTAGTAATTAAATAATTGATTGGCTGCAACATTATTACTCTTAGTCAGTTATTAAATAATTGATTGGCTGCAACATTATTACTATTAGTTAGTAATTAAATAATTGATTGGCTGCAACATTATTAATATTAGTCAGTAATTAAATTGATTGGCTGCAACATTATTACTATTAGTCAATAATTAAATAATTGATTGGCTGCAACATTATTACTATTAGTCAGTAATTAAATAATTGATTTGCTGCAACATTATTACTATTAGTTATTAATTAAATAATTGATTGGTTGAAACATTATTACTATTAGTTATTAAATTGATTGGCTGCAACATTATTACTATTATTCAGTTATTAAATAATTGATTGGCTGCAACATTATTAATATTAGTCAGTAATATAATTGATTGGCTGCAACATTATTAATATTAGTCAGTAATTAAATTGATTGGCTGCAACATTATTACTATTAGTAAGTAATTAAATAATTGATTGGCTGCAACATTATTACTATTAGTTATTAATTAAATAATTGATTGCCTGCAACATTATTACTATTAGTTAGTAATTAAATAATTGATTGGCTGCAACATTATTGCTATTAGTCAGTAATTAAATAATTTACTGGCTGCAACATTATTACTACTAGTTAGTAATTAAATAATTGATTGGCTGCAACATTATTACTCTTGGTCAGTAATTAAATAATTGATTTGCTGCAACATTATTACTATTGGTTAGTAATTAAATAATTGATTGGCTGCAGCATTATCACTATTAGTCAGTAATTAAATAATTGATTGGCTGCAACATTATTGCAATTAGTTAGAAATTTAATAATTTATTGGCTGCAACATTATTACTACTACATAGTAATTAAATAATTGATTGGCGGCAACATTATTACTATTAGTCAGTAATTAAATAATTGATTGGCTGCAACATTATTACTATTAGTTAGTAATTAAATAATTGATTGGCTGCAACATTATTACTCTTAGTCAGTTATTAAATAATTGATTGGCTGCAAAATTATTACTATTAGTTAGTAATTAAATAATTGATTGGCTGCAACATTATTAATATTAGTCAGTAATTAAATTGATTGGCTGCAACATTATTACTATTAGTCAGTAATTAAATTGATTGGCTGCAACATTATTACTATTAGTTATTAATTAAATAATTGATTGGCTGCAACATTATTACTATTAGTTATTAATTAAATAATTGATTGGTTGAAACATTATTACTATTAGTTAGTTATTAAATTGATTGGCTGCAACATTATTACTATTAGTTAGTAATTAAATAATTGATTGGCTGCAACATTATTAATATTAGTCAGTAATTAAATTGATTGGCTGCAACATTATTACTATTAGTTATTAATTAAATAATTGATTGCCTGCAACATTATTACTATTAGTTAGTAATTAAATAATTGATTGGCTGCAACATTATTGCTATTAGTCAGTAATTAAATAATTTACTGGCTGCAACATTATTACTACTAGTTAGTAATTAAATAATTGATTGGCTGCAACATTATTACTCTTTGTCAGTAATTAAATAATTGATTGGTGGCAACATTATTACTATTGGTTAGTAATTAAATAATTGATTGGCTGCAGCATTATTAATATCAGTCAGTAATTAAATAATTGATTGGCTGCAACATTATTGCAATTAGTTAGAAATTAAATAATTTATTGACTGCAACATTATTACTACTAGTTTGTAATTAAATAATTGATTGGTGGAAACATTATTACTATTAGTCAGTAATTAAATAATTGATTGGTGGCAACATTATTACTATTAGTCAGTAATTAAATTGATTTGCTGCAACATTATTACTATTAGTCAGTAATTAAATTGATTGGCTGCAACATTATTACTATTAGTTAGTAATTAAATAATTGATTTACTGCAACATTATTACTCTTGGTCAGTAATTAAATAATTGATTGGTTGAAACATTATTACTATTAGTTAGTTATTAAATTGATTAGCTGCAATATTATTACTATTAGTTAGTAATTAAATAATTGACTAGCTGCAACATTATTGCTATTAGTTAGTAATTAAATTGGTTGGCTGCAACATTATTACTATTAGTTAGTAATTAAATAATTGATTGGCTGCAACGTTATTGCTATTAGTTAGTAATTTAATAATTGATTAGCTGCAATATTATTAATATTATTTAGTAATTAAATAATTGATTGGCTGCAACATTATTACTATTAGTCAGTAATTAAATTGATTGGCTGCAACATTATTACTATTAGTCAGTAATTAAATTGATAGGCTGCAACATTAATGCTATTATGCAGTAATTAAATAATTGATTGGTTGAAACATTATTACTATTAGTTAGTAATTAAATAATTTATTGGCTGCAACATTATTACTATTAGTTAGTAATTTAATAATTGATTGGCTGCAACATTATTACTATTAGTCAGGAATTAAATTGATTGGCTGCAACATTATTACTATTAATCAGTAATTATATAATTAATTGACTGCAACATTATTACTATTAGTTAGTAATTAAATAATTGATTGGCTGCAACATTATTACTATTAGTCAGTAATTAAATTGATTGGCTGCAACATTATTACTATTAGTCAGTAATTAAATTGATTGGTTGCAACATTATTACTATTAGTTAGTAATTAAATAATTGATTGGCTGCAACATTATTACTATTAGTCAGTAATTAAATAATTGATTGGCTGCAACATTATTACTATTGGTTAGTAATTAAATAATTGATTGGCTGCAACATTATTAATATCAGTCAGTAATTAAATTGATTGGCTGCAGCATTATTACTATTAGTCAGTAATTATATAATTGATTGGCTGCAACATTATTACTATTGGTTAGTAATTAAATAATTGATTGGCTGCAACATTATTACTATTAGTTAGTAATTAAATAATTGATTGGCTGCAACATTATTACTATTAGTCAGTAATTAAATAATTGATAATTGATTGGCTGCAACATTATTAATATCAGTCAGTAATTAAATTGATTGGCTGCAACATTATTACTATTAGTCAGTAATTAAATAATTGATTTGCTGCAACATTATTACTATTAGTTAGTAATTAAATAATTGATTGGCTGCAACATTATTACTATTAGTCAGGAATTAAATTGATTGGCTGCAACATTATTACTATTAGTCAGTAATTATATAATTAATTGACTGCAACATTATTACTATTAGTTAGTAATTAAATAATTGATTGGCTGCAACATTATTAATATCAGTCAGTAATTAAATTGATTAGCTGCAACATTATTACTATTAGTCAGTAATTAAATAATTGATTGGCTGCAACATTATTACTATTAGTTAGTAATTAAATAATTGATTGGCTGCAACATTATTACTATTAGTCAGTAATTAAATAATTGATTGGCTGCAACATTATTACTATTAGTTAGTAATTAAATAATTGATTGGCTGCAACATTATTAATATCAGTCAGTAATTAAATTGATTGGCTGCAACATTATTACTATTAGTCAGTAATTAAATAATTGATTGGCTGCAACATTATTACTATTAGTTAGTAATTAAATAATTGATTGGCTGCAACATTATTAATATCAGTCAGTAATTAAATTGATTGGCTGCAACATTATTACTATTAGTCAGTAATTAAATAATTGATTGGCTGCAACATTATTAATATCAGTCAGTAATTAAATTGATTGGCTGCAACATTATTACTATTAGTCAGTAATTAAATAATTGATTGGCTGCAACATTATTACTATTAGTTAGTAATTAAATAATTGATTGGCTGCAACATTATTAATATCAGTCAGTAATTAAATTGATTGGCTGCAACATTATTACTATTAGTCAGTAATTAAATAATTGATTGGCTGCAACATTATTACTATTAGTTAGTAATTAAATAATTGATTGGCTGCAACATTATTACTATTAGTCAGTAATTAAATAATTGATTGGCTGCAACATTATTACTATTAGTTAGTAATTAAATAATTGATTGGCTGCAACATTATTACTATTAGTCAGGAATTAAATTGATTGGCTGCAACATTATTACTATTAGTCAGTAATTATATAATTAATTGACTGCAACATTATTACTATTAGTTAGTAATTAAATAATTGATTGGCTGCAACATTATTGCTATTAGTCAGTAATTAAATTGATTGGCTGCAACATTATTACTATTAGTCAGTAATTAAATTGATTGGTTGCCACATTATTACTATTAGTTAGTAATTAAATAATTGATTGGCTGCAACATTATTACTATTAGTCAGTAATTAAATAATTGATTGGCTGCAACATTATTACTATTGGTTAGTAATTAAATAATTGATTGGCTGCAACATTATTAATATCAGTCAGTAATAAAATTGATTGGCTGCAACATTATTACTATTAGTCAGTAATTAAATAATTGATTGGCTGCAACATTATTACTATTAGTTAGTAATTGAATAATTGATTGGCTGCAACATTATTACTATTAGTCAGTAATTAAATTGATTGGTTGCAACATTGTTACTATTAGTTAGTAATTAAATAATTGATTGGCTGCAACATTATTACTATTAGTCAGTAATTAAATAATTGATTGGCTGCAACATTATTACTATTGGTTAGTAATTAAATAATTGATTTGCTGCAACATTATTACTATTAGTCAGTAATAAAATAATTGATTGGCTGCAATATTATTACTATTGGTTAGTAATTGAATAATTGATTGGCTGCAACATTATTACTATTAGTCAGTAATTAAATAATTGATTGGCTGCAACATTATTACTATTAGTCAATAATTAAATTGATTGGCTGCAACATTATTACTATTAGTCAGTAATTAAATTGATTTGCTGCAACATTATTACTATTAGTTAGTAATTAAATAATTGATTGGCTGCAACATTATTACTATTGGTTAGTAATTAAATAATTGATTGGCTGCAACATTATTACTATTAGTCAGTAATTAAATAATTGATTGGTTGAAACATTATTACTATTAGTTAGTTATTAAATTGATTGGCTGCAACATTATTACTATTAGTTAGTAATTAAATAATTGATTGGCTGCAACATTATTACTATTGGTTAGTAATTAAATAATTGATTGGCTGCAACATTATTACTATTAGTCAGTAATTAAATAATTGATTTGCTGAAACATTATTACTACTAGTCAGTAATTAAATAATTGATTGGCTGCAACATTATTGCTAGTAGTTAGTAATTAAATTGATTGGCTGCAACATTATTACTATTAGTGAGTAATTAAATTGATTGGCTGCAACATTATTGCTATTAGTTAGTAATTAAATAATTGATTAGCTGCAATATTATTAATATTATTTAGTAATTAAATAATTGATTGGCTGCAACATTATTAATATTAGTCAGTAATTAAATTGATTGGCTGCAACATTATTACTCTTGGTCAGTAATTAAATAATTGATTGGCTGCAACACTATTACTATTAGTCAGTAATTAAATAATTGATTGGCTGCAACATTATTACTACTAGTTAGTAATTAAATAATTGATTGGCGGCAACATTATTACTATTAGTCAGTAATTAAATAATTGATTGGCTGCAACATTATTACTATTAGTTAGTAATTAAATAATTGATTGGCTGCAACATTATTACTCTTAGTCAGTTATTAAATAATTGATTGGCTGATAAAATTATTACTATTAGTTAGTAATTAAATAATTGATTGGCTGCAACATTATTAATATTAGTCAGTAATTAAATTGATTGGCTGCAACATTATTACTATTAGTCAGTAATTAAATTGATTGGCTGCAAAATTATTACTATTAGTTATTAATTAAATAATTGATTGGCTGCAACATTATTACTATTAGTTATTAATTAAATAATTGATTGGTTGAAACATTATTACTATTAGTTAGTTATTAAATTGATTGGCTGCAACATTATTACTATTAGTTAGTAATTAAATAATTGATTGGCTGCAACATTATTAATATTAGTCAGTAATTAAATTGATTGGCTGCAACATTATTACTCTTAGTTATTAATTAAATAATTGATTGCCTGCAACATTATTACTATTAGTTAGTAATTAAATAATTGATTGGCTGCAACATTATTGCTATTAGTCAGTAATTAAATAATTTACTGGCTGCAACATTATTACTACTAGTTAGTAATTAAATAATTGATTGGCTGCAACATTATTACTCTTTGTCAGTAATTAAATAATTGATTGGTGGCAACATTATTACTATTGGTTAGTAATTAAATAATTGATTGGCTGCAGCATTATTAATATCAGTCAGTAATTAAATAATTGATTGGCTGCAACATTTTTGCAATTAGTTAGAAATTAAATAATTTATTGACTGCAACATTATTACTACTAGTTTGTAATTAAATAATTGATTGGTTGAAACATTATTACTATTAGTCAGTAATTAAATAATTGATTGGTGGCAACATTATTACTATTAGTCAGTAATTAAATTGATTTGCTGCAACATTATTACTATTAGTCAGTAATTAAATTGATTGGCTGCAACATTATTACTATTAGTTAGTAATTAAATAATTGATTTACTGCAACATTATTACTCTTGGTCAGTAATTAAATAATTGATTGGTTGAAACATTATTACTATTAGTTAGTTATTAAATTGATTAGCTGCAATATTATTACTATTAGTTAGTAATTAAATAATTGACTAGCTGCAACATTATTGCTATTAGTTAGTAATTAAATTGGTTGGCTGCAACATTATTACTATTAGTTAGTAATTAAATAATTGATTGGCTGCAACGTTATTGCTATTAGTTAGTAATTAAATAATTGATTAGCTGCAATATTATTAATATTATTTAGTAATTAAATAATTGATTGGCTGCAACATTATTACTATTAGTCAGTAATTAAATTGATTGGCTGCAACATTATTACTATTAGTCAGTAATTAAATTGATAGGCTGCAACATTAATGCTATTATGCAGTAATTAAATAATTGATTGGTTGAAACATTATTACTATTAGTTAGTAATTAAATAATTTATTGGCTGCAACATTATTACTATTTGTTAGTAATTTAATAATTGATTGGCTGCAACATTATTACTATTAGTCAGGAATTAAATTGATTGGCTGCAACATTATTACTATTAATCAGTAATTATATAATTAATTGACTGCAACATTATTACTATTAGTTAGTAATTAAATAATTGATTGGCTGCAACATTATTACTATTAGTCAGTAATTAAATTGATTGGCTGCAACATTATTACTATTAGTCAGTAATTAAATTGATTGGTTGCAACATTATTACTATTAGTTAGTAATTAAATAATTGATTGGCTGCAACATTATTACTATTAGTCAGTAATTAAATAATTGATTGGCTGCAACATTATTACTATTGGTTAGTAATTAAATAATTGATTGGCTGCAACATTATTAATATCAGTCAGTAATTAAATTGATTGGCTGCAACATTATTACTATTAGTCAGTAATTAAATAATTGATTGGCTGCAACATTATTACTATTGGTTAGTAATTAAATAATTGATTGGCTGCAACATTATTACTATTAGTTAGTAATTAAATAATTGATTGGCTGCAACATTATTACTATTAGTCAGTAATTAAATAATTGATTGGCTGCAACATTATTAATATCAGTCAGTAATTAAATTGATTGGCTGCAACATTATTACTATTAGTCAGTAATTAAATAATTGATTGGCTGCAACATTATTACTATTAGTTAGTAATTAAATAATTGATTGGCTGCAACATTATTAATATCAGTCAGTAATTAAATTGATTGGCTGCAACATTATTACTATTAGTCAGTAATTAAATAATTGATTGGTTGCAACATTATTACTATTAGTTAGTAATTAAATAATTGATTGGCTGCAACATTATTACTATTAGTCAGGAATTAAATTGATTGGCTGCAACATTATTACTATTAGTCAGTAATTATATAATTAATTGACTGCAACATTATTACTATTAGTTAGTAATTAAATAATTGATTGGCTGCAACATTATTGCTATTAGTCAGTAATTAAATAATTGATTGGCTGCAACATTATTACTATTAGTTAGTAATTAAATAATTGATTGGCTGCAACATTATTACTATTAGTCAGTAATTAAATAATTGATTGGCTGCAACATTATTGCTATTAGTCAGTAATTAAATAATTGATTGGCTGCAACATTATTACTATTAGTCAGTAATTAAATAATTGATTGGCTGCAACATTATTACTATTAGTTAGTTAGTAAATAATTGATTGGCTGCAACATTATTACTATTAGTCAGTAATTAAATAATTGATTGGCTGCAACATTATTACTATTAGTTAGTAATTAAATAATTGATTGGCTGCAACATTATTAATATCAGTCAGTAATTAAATTGATTGGCTGCAACATTATTACTATTAGTCAGTAATTAAATAATTGATTGGCTGCAACATTATTACTATTAGTTAGTAATTAAATAATTGATTGGCTGCAACATTATTACTATTAGTCAGGAATTAAATTGATTGGCTGCAACATTATTACTATTAGTCAGTAATTATATAATTAATTGACTGCAACATTATTACTATTAGTTAGTAATTAAATAATTGATTGGCTGCAACATTATTGCTATTAGTCAGTAATTAAATTGATTGGCTGCAACATTATTACTATTAGTCAGTAATTAAATAATTGATTGGCTGCAACATTATTACTATTAGTTAGTAATTGAATAATTGATTGGCTGCAACATTATTACTATTAGTCAGTAATTAAATTGATTGGTTGCAACATTATTACTATTAGTTAGTAATTAAATAATTGATTGGCTGCAACATTATTACTATTAGTCAGTAATTAAATAATTGATTGGCTGCAACATTATTACTATTGGTTAGTAATTAAATAATTGATTTGCTGCAACATTATTACTATTAGTCAGTAATAAAATAATTGATTGGCTGCAATATTATTACTATTGGTTAGTAATTAAATAATTGATTTGCTGCAACATTATTACTATTAGTCAGTAATTAAATAATTGATTGGCTGCAACATTATTACTATTAGTCAATAATTAAATTGATTGGCTGCAACATTATTACTATTAGTCAGTAATTAAATTGATTTGCTGCAACATTATTACTATTAGTTAGTAATTAAATAATTGATTGGCTGCAACATTATTACTATTGGTTAGTAATTAAATAATTGATTGGCTGCAACATTATTACTATTAGTCAGTAATTAAATAATTGATTGGTTGAAACATTATTACTATTAGTTAGTTATTAAATTGATTGGCTGCAACATTATTACTATTAGTTAGTAATTAAATAATTGATTGGCTGCAACATTATTACTATTGGTTAGTAATTAAATAATTGATTGGCTGCAACATTATTACTATTAGTCAGTAATTAAATAATTGATTTGCTGAAACATTATTACTACTAGTCAGTAATTAAATAATTGATTGGCTGCAACATTATTACTAGTAGTTAGTAATTAAATTGATTGGCTGCAACATTATTACTATTAGTGAGTAATTAAATTGATTGGCTGCAACATTATTGCTATTAGTCAGTAATTAAATAATTGATTAGCTGCAATATTATTAATATTATTTAGTAATTAAATAATTGATTGGCTGCAACATTATTAATATTAGTCAGTAATTAAATTGATTGGCTGCAACATTATTACTCTTGGTCAGTAATTAAATAATTGATTGGCTGCAACACTATTACTATTAGTCAGTAATTAAATAATTGATTGGCTGCAACATTATTACTATTAGTTAGTAATTAAATAATTGATTGGCCGCAACATTATTACTATTAGTCAGTAATTAAATAATTGATTGGTTGAAACATTATTAATATTAGTCAGTAATTAAATAATTGATCGGCTGCAAAATATTTACTGTCAGTAAACTGTCAGTTTATAACTTTATGAAAATTAGTGATGGTAATTTTTCAAATCTTTTTATAGAAATTGAACTGACAATGACTATTGTGTTATACTACTTGGTCTCAAGCAACTCTGTGTGCTAAACCACATAGTTTTGTCATCAGAATTTATTTCTTATTCAACAAATTGTGTAAACTGTTATAGGGTTTTAATTTCGATCAGGTCTAATAGAGAAATGTATGAAAAATATTTTCCACATATAAATTTAATTGAGAAATAAAATCTCCTTCATGGTAGAGTATTTCAATAACTTTCTAAAACAGTAACCTTTTCGAGGTTGACAAAATAAATAGATATTTAAAAAAAAGCTTTAAAAAACTTAGAACTAAATAGCAATTTTATGAGGTATGTTAATGTATTGTTTTGTATAAATTAGAAAAATAATTGTTTCAATTAAGATAATATTATTGCAATTTGGGAACATTTAAGGCATTTTATTGACTTATTATCTTAACAAAATTTTATTGACCTATTATCTTAACAAAATAGCATATAGATTAATGTTTACAAAGTTATTGCATATAGATTAATGTTTACAAAGTTATGTTTTCTTTAAAAATATCAGAATTTATCTCTTATTCAACTTCAAGTTAAATTATGATTTAGTCATTAAATTAATTGAATGAAATTAAAATTAAAACCGTACTGAAAATTTTATATGTGTAAGTGAGAGTAACAGCCATGGCATGTTAATTTGTATTAATATGAAACAACTTTACATAACATTTGTATTTAACCAGAAAGAAATCTTAGATATTCTCTTAAAATTTTAATTATTTTTATTCTTCCATTGTCAGGTAACAAACACAGCAGACCATGAGTTTTTAGGAGTATTAGGAACAGCAACGAGGAAAAGGAAAAATAAATTTACATGTAACTGCTTCTCAGATTTTGGAAGGAAAACTGGATCCCGTGGTGACCGTTTGAGAGACATATAATGGCAAGACCAGGGTTCTTCATAAGTCTGAACAGCAAGAAGAACAGTGTTATGAATTTTACCTTAGGCTATAAATAAAAGCACAAACGAAAAACGAAAAACAAAACACAATAGCGTTACAAATAAAACTTGACAAATCCAACAAGATGTTAGAACTTTAAGTGATACATTAATTATCATTTAGTTCTCAAATGTCATTTGATTAAAATATCAATGAAACACAGTGATATTGTTTATTTGGCAAGCAATAAAATAAAGCAGCAGTTATTTATTTTATCAAGCTAGTTTCAACATTTGGGTGAGGGGAATCTAAAAAAAAATGTAGCATTATTTCAAAACATTTTATTATTGTATGAAACCATTATATTTTATGTTCTAGTAAAAAATGTAATATAACTGTTAAAAACAAAAACTTTTTGAGAGACCAAGGGAGGCCATTTTTCAAAATGGCAACATCTAGTTTACATGCTCACTGATATATTATCATTGAATATAAAAGAATCTTAAGGTTATCTGAACATGAACCTAAATAGGTATACATTTTGGATAGAAGTAATTGCTTGTCTTAAATTGCATTTTCCTGTCTTAATATAAAATCGTAAATTATGTTAAAATCCATTTTTTTTTTTTGCCTTTCACAAAAAAGAAAAAAATTTGACCATAATGAAGCTTTGTTGAAAAATAGCCTCTAACAACCTCTTAAATAGCAATGTTTTTTTTTCTTAATTAGATTACATGAATTTTTGTCATTTCATAAATTCCAATATGACCACCATATACACAACTGGGCAAATGCAAACATTGATTTTCTGATTCCTTAGACAATAACCTTTCCAAAAATGTATAGTTTTGCAAGTCTTCAAAAACTTCCCACAAAGGTTAAAATCAAAACATAAGGAACCTGGCTATAGGAAAATCTTAATAAAAATATGCAACTAGATAATAATTGCTGGGGCATTTTGGAATTTTCTTTATGTAACATGCAAAAATTTACAAGTTATTGAACTTAAAAAATGTGTAAAATAAATGAAATTTGTTCTGATGAAGTATAAAAATATTTAAACATGAAAATGGCAAGTTTTATTTATTTTGTTTCTTGAACTTCAGTAATTTCGAAAACAAGAACATTTACTTTTTATCATTATTTGGCATGCCTTGTTGAGGATTAACTTTAATCAAGTATTTGGATATTGATGTATCACATATAAAAATCAAGTGTTAGTCCAAGGAAGAGGTGCCTTGATTTGTGAAATAAAACTCTGCTAAATACTTCATAATAGCAAAACTTGATTTTCAAAAATGTGCCTTAATTCCATTTTTTTAAAACCATTATTTCCAATTCCATCTTAAAATGTATTTGCTATAGCAATTCTTAATCTGATCTGGTAACTTGTTTGAAAATTACTCTCACAACGTTTTAATTGATGAAGTATTTTAAATTTATCTTCCAAATCAAAAATAAATGTCCACTGTAATTAGAAAAAACATTATTTTGAGAGTTTCAATTAAATCACTTTTAATTCATTTCTCTAGTATATATTATTCCCTGTCATTGCTTTGTCACCCTCTTTTGTATGCCTTCCAAACTCAATTTTACATTACAATTTCCATATTTCAAATACTGGTAAAGATTGCAATTGTCTTATATGAGGTCTTTAAATATCTTATAAATAATGTTTCTTTTGAAATAAGATTTCTAACTAATCATTTGATTTGACTTCAATAAAAAATATCTTTTAATTGCAAAATTATTAAAAGCAACTCCCAAATTTCATTTGTCACATACTTTTTGGATCTCTGACCTTAATTAAACCTCATTAAAATCCTGGACGCAACATGTAATACATTGCATTTTTTATGCTTATTTTAACTTTCCAAATAACTTCTTATAGCATTACAAGCGTATGCTGTATTTTCGTGGACAATATTACATACCTAATGTGCTTCAACAAGTCATATCTGTTTTATTTGTTGGTCAGTTTTTAAAAGAATTATATTGATGGAAAGAGAATAAAATAAGCATTCCAATGATGTTAATTTAGTTTTCTTTTATGCGTTCAATGTTTTTATGCTCCAAGTTAAAAATGAAAAATTGGTAAAGAAATGACGACAAAAAGGGAAACACTTTTCATTTTATTGGAGACACATGCGCGGGGTTAAATTTGATTGGATGTGGCTGAAATTTTACAGGCTATATAAGCAAAGGCGTCCATCTCTACTGGTGTTTGATTTTTATTTTTATGACGACAGGAAGCAAAGTTATGACCAAGCAAAGTTGACAAAGAATATTTCAAAATTGATGAGATAAATCTGCATATATCATCCATTTTCATATAAATAATAGTTTCAGAATTATTTTCATGTATAATATGTAAATATTTGATAATTATTAATTGCGCGGAATTTTATTTCAAATGTTATCTTTTTATAGAAATCAAATTCGCTTACGGAAAAACGGTCGCTAAGCATTTTCTTAAAAATAGAAAACCGTTTCTGCTTTCGTCTTACTAGACTAGTCATTTTTTGTTCTGAGTTCGTCAATTTAAAAAATTATTTTCAATTTTTTCAAATTTGATTTCCAAACAATACTATTTTGTTGTTAACGCTTTCAGTACACGTGCAGGCGTGCACTAAAAGCGTTAAAAAACAACAAAATGTATTAAGTACATGCGTTTAACTACTTATTTGTACTTAAGGTAGAATTGTGTTTTTTAGTGGTCAAAAAAACAAAAAAGCATAACAAATAAAAGGCACTTGTGCACTTATGCTACCATGCTGAAATAATAACATTATTTAGAAACCCATTCTTAACATGGGGAAGGAAGGGTGTTTTTTGTTAACTATTCTGTACTTTTACTTAACAATTTAATAAAAAAAGATATTGTGAAACTTGAATTTATTTTTAATTCATTGTCAAGACTATTTTTTTTGAATCTGTAAAACAAACCCGTTTTTTTTTTTACTGAGAATATCTAAATAATAATAATAATAATAATAATAATAATACGAATAATTAGGCGGTTCGATAAAGAATTTGATTGTGATGCATTTTGTAAATTTTTACCTTGTTTCCACCTTAACAGTTTTCTTTAAAATGACTACCTTTATAGATTTTCGAGTATACTGAAAACGAATATCGCATTTAAATTTTCCGCAAATAAGTAGCTTTCCGGATATTAAGCAATGTCATTTCTTACGTTGTTGCTAGTGGCCATTTTGGTATGCGTGTTTGTGCATAGTTTCTCGGTGTTGCGCTTGCGTGTATCAAGATGGCCACCAGCGATAACATAGAAATGACATTGCTTAATATCCTTATTTATTTGCAGAAATTTAAATGCGATATTCGTTTTCAGCATACCTTAAAACCTAAAGAAGTAATTTTAAATGTTAAGGTAGAAACAAGGTAAAACAATTACTGTTTTATTTCTTTGTTTACATAATTGAATTTTCAGTAAAACAACAGAACAGAAATGACAAAAAAATACCATCAACTGGTGAATATATAGTTGTTGCTTATCAGGATTCCTGGTATCCTGGCACTGTGAAAGTTACATCGAGGATTCATGTAAAGTACGATTTATGGTTGCATCGCAGAAAATAGGGGTATATTTTGTGCAATATAGAGAGGATTAACAAAATTAACAATTGGACTGGTCCCAAAATGCATAAATTCTGGTCGACTATGGGAATTTCCATCTTTTACAGAAATCCAAAATCTATATGAAATTTTTTCTTTGATATATTTCTGAGATTAATTCATATCTACTCCATTTTTTTTCTCTGAAGGGAGTAGTAAATACCGGCCATGAATGCTCTTTAGGCATTCAATGGCTACATCCAAGATTAAGCTCTCCTTTAGTGAGGAGGCAGGAAAATGCCTATTCACAATAAAGCTATATTTAAATACCACTATAATACTTAGCTTTGTTCATAAATAGACACCCACTGTATGATACCATGCGCCAGTTTTAAAAAAATTGAAATTTGTACATCTGAATTTATAATTCATGGCTTATGGTAAAGATACATTAGATTTGACTGCATAATCAGAAAGAGCACACAATTTTACATAAGACTGCCAAATTTCATGAGAATAGCTTGAAAAATAAATAAATGGTGGCGAAATTACCAAATTTCTTGAAATGTTGAGGTCCGTAATTTAGCCCACTTTTTCTACAGAAAAATGTCCACAGAAAAGCATAAATTTTGACACTTAAAATTCTCATAACTTTTAAACTACTGATGGTATTTGCATAATTTAAACGGTTTTAAGTATCTTTTACATAGCTCTTTTCATGCAAGTTGATAAAATAACAATTAAAAAATCAACTTGTAATGCTACTTCTTAACAACCTATTTAGATTTATCTGTTATTTCTTTTGATAACTAATAGTTCAACATTAGCAAGGAGTAGTTCTAGTAGTTATTTTTATGGAAAATCTTAAATTAGTCATTCTTGGCTTGCTTTTTTTTTCATTTAAAGAATAAAAATTAAACAAGAGAAAACAGATTATTTATGTCAGTCAGCTATAGACCCCACATCATTTTTGATGAAATTCTCCAAGATTACTGAAAACCAAAGTAAATGCCAGGAGTAACAGGAATAACAAACAGAAATTAGAGGTCTCTAGAAAAGGCAAATTAGTTCCTCAGTCATTGATCATAGAAAGTAAAAACATGAATCATCCACCAGTTTTTTAAAGTCGAGATTTCAGTATGGATAGATGAATCCACGGCAACTCGTGGATGACTGCCAGGATAATTGGTAGAACAGCAAAAAATAACTTTTCACTATTGAATCTGAGAGTTATTGTCTAGTGACCAAATGTTCAGTTTGCCTCAACACTAAAAGAAAATGGTGTAAAATTCAGGTTTCTTTGCCAGGAATGTATTATTTCAGATAAAATAAAAGATTTGTTGATAAAACAAACAATATAATTCACAAAGTCAACGGTTAGCGTGCTACAACACTTTTTCTTTTTAGTTTCAATGTCTGAGAACAAAACTGTTCTGTTCTAAATTTAGAGAATAAACACCTAGTTTATGGTTCTACATTTGAAGTCTTCAGAATCAATTCAATCAGTAGACATGCAGTAGGCTTACTTCCATGTTCCTATTCTCCTAGATTACAGAAAATGTATATGATTTCTCTTCTTGGAGAATCACTACCAGTTAATCTAATATTATCTTCAAAAAGACAATAACAAAACTTGATTTCCTTCTATAACTTAATAAAAAAATGCCTACAATGGTGAACAATAAAAAAAAAGAAGAGAGAAAACTTTTTCAAAGGGATTCTGTTGTCTCCTGTAGAATCTGTAGGACATATATTTCAGTTTAAGACAAAAAACATATCAAAAGCAATTCTAGAACTTGTATAGTTGTTCCATGAAACACTAGTTCTAGTCAATTGCAGATTACTACAATTTCTTTCCAGATTTAAAAAAGGAAACAGATTTGTCTGAGTTTCTGCTTGGTTTATGAAACCACACAGAAACTCAGTTGGAGGAAGGGAGTTAGACTACTAGAATTGTGGAACTTGATTTTTCAGAGGTTTGAGCATCCAAACAGACTTCTTTGCTAAGTTTTTTTTTTTTTAATGTTTCCCCTCGTTATCAAGAAAATGCTGCAAATACATATTTTATCAGCTTTATCTCTGCCAACATTGACTCCCTGGATCCTTAACACGGTGTTGAAGAAAGATTGTATGCTCTGTATCAATTGTAAATAAGCGTTGCAAGAATATTGAAAATGCTATTTTCGAAGGTGGAATCAAATAATTCATTCTGATTCAGCTGGAAAAATATTCAGCAGAAATCCCAAATAATTTCTTCTCTGATTGTGAGTTTGTTTTGAATCCTATATTGGCACTGATATGTCCTGCAAAAAGGATATCGTTTGAAGTAGCTGAGCAGTCTTGTTACAGTTTTGAGTGATAATCTGGTAGGGCACCATACTGCACAAGTGTTTGTGGTCATAGCTGTTAATTGTAGCATAAGGATTTCAATGTCTCTTTTAGATAGCTCTTGGTATTTATGGCTTAACCAATCATAATCTTGTAAAGAAGGAAGAACCAGGATGTACTCATATCTATTACATCAATCTCTTATATAGAAATACAATGTTTTTTTATACATAAATCCAAATATTTTAGAAGGTTGGTTAGTTGTATTTCCAGACGACATGACTATTTACTTGATTTGATCTTGACATAATTTTTAATGAACAGAGAAAATGTAGACTTAAGTTGATGCAACATAAGAAATTTTGAAATTGCAGTACATTATAATATCTTCAATCAAGTAACCTTAAGTAAAAGTGAAATTAAGTAAAAAACAAACTAAGATTAGTACAAAAAAGTAATATTTAATGATATAGTAGGATTTGTCTAAAAAACAAAAAAAAAAAAACATTACAATAAGAAAATCTGCAACATCTTTTTTTGCTATTCAACTTTTGTATCAGATGAAAAAAAAATATGTAACTAAACATTTTTTTTAATAGCAAACGAAAAAAATCTATGTTTTAGAGAGAAAAACATTTATCATGTGATATTTTAAAGAGTTTTGTTTAATTAATGAAACACCCAAGAACTGCATAGAAATTCTTACAATGTGTAGTGTATGAAGCCCTCAGGTTGCAATGGAGAAATGCATTGTGACTTGATTTTTGACACAAGTCAGAATGATGATTTCTGCATCTATGTCACCCAACCCACTAAAGCAGCAGCAGAAAAATCATGATGGAATATATCAAAAAAAATGTTTCTATGATCTGCATGAAGCAGAATTAAAAGCATACAATTGAAGAAAAAAAAAAAAAAAAAAAGAAAGCAACTGAAGCAACCGAATATAACACAACGTCCAAAGAGGAGCAGAATGTAAACTTGCATAACTGCAAGCATTTATTGAAACAAAAACTTAATCAAACGTCATTGTGTTTAACAATGTTGTTTAACAATGACGTTTGATTACGTTTTTGTTTCGATAAATGCTTGCAGTTTTGCAAACATAGACCTTGTATTCAAAACCACCGTCATCCAAGTATCATTTGTAGAACTTAAACAAAAATCTCACAAAAACTATGATAAACTGTGATATTGAAAGAATTAAACCCTGAGAACTTGTATAACAAGCAAAAGAAAGAAAAAAGAGAGAATGGCAGATATTACAAAAATTAAAGCATTAGCATTAGATTGTAAACTCTTTATTGCATGCAAATCCAAAGTGCCAATTCTCAAAATCGTGGAACAAATCATGCAGCTGAACACAATTTGTTGGTAAAATCAACCTTAGAATAGAAATAATTCAGTTTCAACAGCAAAAAAAAAAAAGAAAAAAAAAAAAAAGAAAAAAGCTATCAAGTAAAAGTTAAATGGAAATGGGAAAGATGTTTTAGCAAATTTTAAGAGGATAACAAAAACACAGGAAATGAAATGATTAGATTACTTGGAATGGCTCCTGGAAAGTAGGAGAGAATGAGGCTGGTTCATGTTGCAGCCATTTAGACGAGGTACTATGTTGTGCTGGCCAAACATCTTCATAACTCTGTGCAGTAAGAAGATCACATTAAACAATACAACAGCATTACATTGCCTATATGGATGAATAAACTCTGAACTAGTTTCACTATTAAATCAAAGATATTTGCAGATAAAGAATATGTTTTGAAAGATATTTTTTCAAAAATACCACAGAAAATTTTACTTGAAAAATAAAGTTTTATTTAAATCAATATATTTTTCATTACTGGATTTAAAAAATTTAATTGGACTTTTTTTTTTGCTTTCGTTCACCTCAAACAAGGCACATTGTCACTGAAATCTAAGGAGCTATTGTTGAATTAAGGACCATATCTACAGGGGCATATCTTGCAGTGAGATGTTTATTTACATAGAAAAAAAAAAGACTAATAATTATGATAAAATATATTCACAAAGTTGAATTTGTACAAAAGTTTTCAATTTGAAAACATATTTGACAAGAAATCTAATATGATGGGAGTTGAGAGCAATGCACAATAGAAATTCAGAATATGACATATTTACCAACAACAAAAAAAAACCCACAAAAACTGGGTTTTAATTTGTTTACTTAGAAAACCTAGTGATTATATCAGAAGTTAAATTTAAAATAAAAGAATCCAGTGTTGTCAGATCCACAGCATATACGTAGTATTTAGTTCTTTTTACAAATCGTAACAATGAGGGAAGTTATTTTTCCAGATCTCAAACTGAAAATTTATTACAGCAAGGGCTGAACTTCAACGAAAGATTATTTCATTTATCCAAATAATATCTATGT
Source organism: Euprymna scolopes (assembly GCF_053919585.1). Classification (NCBI taxonomy): domain Eukaryota; kingdom Metazoa; phylum Mollusca; class Cephalopoda; order Sepiida; family Sepiolidae; genus Euprymna; species Euprymna scolopes. Next base: position 559,021 of record NC_136508.1, read on the forward strand.
GTGTTCAGTCACAGATTACTTTCCAGCAAGGAAGCAAAAACTTGGTGAAACTCCATGCTAATGAGCATAAAAACTTGGTGAAACTCCATGCTAATGAGCATGGAGTTTCACCAAGTTTTTGCTTCCTTGCTGGAAAGTAATCTGTGACTGAACACACATAGATATTATTTGGATAAATGAAATAATCTTTCATTGAAGAGAATTATACTAATGTAGGACATGACTTGGCCAACTCCCACCCTGAAGTTATGGAAGAATGAAGAAGTTGGGAACATAAAACATGGCAAGTACAATCCTAGTGTGTGTGATTTATTGAGAATCTTTGTTGATAGAAATGGATTGTTTGTCTCTGAGGAGTATCCTGAAATGGTCCATAATCTGGGAGCGAGGAGGATGGTGGCTACATTCTCTCTTCAACAATCAATTAGAAATGAAATTGAACTTGATTTATATCAATACTAGCAGATATATATATATATATATATATATATATATATATATATATATATATATATATATAGCATTGCTCAGGGCTATAAAAAAACAAAAAACAAAATTGAAGTTAAATTTGTGTAACATTTTTATATTAAAACTTAACTCCTCTTCCTATTTTTTGTCCTTCTCCCCAACACTCTTTTTCCTATGCCCAGCTCATTCCACTCTCTTGTTTAAATGTGTTAAAATAGATAATGTAATTCCTTAACCGTAGCTATCCATTTTAAATGTAATACATTTATACAATCTTACATTTTGCTATTGAACAATGCCCAGTAAAACAAAACAATGACATATTTTATGACAGATAATTCTGTGCTCCTTCCTATTGCTTTCACAATAATATGAAGAGAAATGATGTTGATTATTAAAATTGTCTAAAGAGGTTTAAATGTAATACTATAATTATATTTATTGTTCCTAGTCATCTCCAAATAGAACAAAAGATTCTGTTAACCTCATATCACTTACTATAAATATAAAAGAGCAATGTTAATAATGACAATTTTATTGCTCCTGGACAATCCAGAGTTGAACAAAATTTTCTGTTATGTCACCATCCTCACATAGCAAATACACTACAGTTATCAAAAGTAATACTGTAATCTTACAATTATTTATACCATATAATACTGGGCAGAACAAATAGCTCCAGCAATTCCTCATTGCTTTTCACAACGCCATTTCACAAAAATATGAAATTAAATGAATTTAATGATAAAGATAGAGTACAAAAAAGAAATGAAATAAAAAAATAAAAAAGGAAAATGAATATAAATCTGCATGAAAGAACAAGAAATCCAGAATGAAAAAATGCAAGAGAAAAAAAAAAAAAATGAATGCAAATAAATGAGTGAAAAAAGGAATTTAAAAAATGAATAAAAAAGTTCAAGAAAACTGAATGTAAAAATTGCATAAAAGAAAAAAATATATATATCAAGGAAAATGAAGGAAAAATAATAAAAAAGTGAAAGAAAAATCTGATTGAAAAAGAAATGTGTGAAAGCGAATAAAAGAAAATGACTTAAATAAAAATGAATGAAAAAATGAAGAAAAATAAATGAAGAAAAAGAACTAAATTATTAATGAAAAATAATGAATAGACAATTGAGTGAAAGAAAATGGATGTAGAAAAATATGAATGAAAAATAAATTAAAAAGATATGAATGAAAAATAAATTAAAAAAATATGAATGAAAAATAAATTAAAAAAATATCAATGAAAAATAAATTAAAAAAATATCAATGAAAAATAAATGAAAAAATATCAATGAAAAATAAATTAAAAAAATATCAATGAAAAATAAATTTAAAAAATATCAATGAAAAATAAATTAAAAAAATATCAATGAAAAATAAATTAAAAAAATATCAATGAAAAATAAATTAAAAAAATATCAATGAAAAATAAATTAAAAGAATATCAATGAAAAATAAATTTAAAAAATATGAATGAAAAATAAATTAAAAAAATATCAATGAAAAATAAATTTAAAAAATATCAATGAAAAATAAATTAAAAAAATATGAATGAAAAATAAATTAAAAAAATATCAATGAAAAATAAATTAAAAAAATATCAATGAAAAATAAATTAAAAAATATTTCTATGATATGCATAAGGACACAAACACACACACAGATTTACACTTACTAAATGCAATAATATGACTCATAAGCAATGCCAAGTACTTTTTCTTGTATAAAATAGTAAAATAAAGCAGTTATGCTATTTTCCCCAGCATGGTAACACAATATCCTATCTAGGATATTGAGTACTTTGCACTGACTACCTTTTACTACTTTCTATTATAATAAAGAACAGTAATATTGTTTCTCTCAGGAAACACAACATTTAACTATACCTGCTCTATCCAGGATATTGAGTACTTTGCATTCACTAATTTATTCCACAATAATAATAATAATACAGTATCATATCTAGTTAAATATATCTATCTGGTACCTTATTATTATTATGACTCCAGGACAATGCCATCTTCTTTGTCTAGTATATGGTTTCATAACAAATAAAAGAGATGTTCTTTCTTCCAAGCAACGTTTAAACACACCTACTCTATCTAGGATATTGGGTGCGTTTGGGTTACTGCCTACTCTATCTAGGATATTGGGTGCGTTTGGGTTACTGCCTACTCTAGCTAGGATATTGGGTGCATTTGGGTTTCTGCCTACTCTATCTAGGACATTGGGTGCGTTTGGGTTACTGCCTACTCTATCTAGGATATTGGGTGCGTTTGGGTTATGTCTTACTCTAGCTAGGATATTGGGTGCGTTTGGGTAACTGCCTACTCTATCTAGGATATTGGGTGCGTTTGGGTTATGTCTTACTCTAGCTAGGATATTGGGTGCGTTTGGGTTACTGCCTACTCTATCTAGGATATTGGGTGCGTTTGGGTAACTGCCTACTCTATCTAGGATATTGGGTGCGTTTGGGTTACTGCCTACTCTATCTAGGATATTGGGTGCGTTTGGGTTATGTCTTACTCTAGCTAGGATATTGGGTGCGTTTGGGTTACTGCCTACTCTAGCTAGGATATTGAGCATTTTGGATTATGGCACCCAAACAACACCAACAAAAGTCATAGAAGTTCTTTATTCCGGGCAACACCGTATTTATACATACCTGTTTTTTTTTTTTTTAGGATATTAAGCACTTATAAAATAAGGGTGAGGGGCTCCAGAGCACTACTAAAAACAAAACTTTTTCTTTGTCCAGAAATGATAAGCAATGCTAAATTAAATCTGGAGTTAGCATCTACTAATTTTCAAATTCCAATTTGGAAAAAAAAAAAAAAAAAGAAGAAGAAAAAGAAAAAAAAGAAAAGATCCTGTTCCATCCAAGATATTATGCATTTTGGATTATGTCTAGGGAAACACTAACAAAAGGATAGAAATGTTCTTTATCCTCGGTAACATTTGCTCTATTTTGGATATTGAACACTTATAAAATCAAGGATGTCTCCAGAGTACTACTAAAACCAAGCCCCCTCTCTCTCAGAAGAGAAATTCTTTAAGTGAGAAGTGAAAAAAACACCTTAGTATTATGTCCAGAAGGTGATTTCAATGAAATTCACACTCTAGGTAATATAGACCAAAAATATAAGATTTATCAAACTTTGAGTATATCTAGATAATTTTAAGACCTTCACACTGACTATATCACACTGCTGAAAATATTGCTAAGTTTGCATTTTCATTGCTTGAAATATTTTTGTGTCTGAGCACTTTTCACTTATTAAAATGATTCAATTCAGTATAAAGTAATGAAAATTTAAATCCTGTTTATAATAATAATAATAATAGAGTGAATAAAATATTACATAATATAAAATATATAATCAAATATTTTGCAATATATGTATACAATTTCTTCTAAAAATCTGTAGTCATAACATTAGTTATTATTAGTGTTAATAAGTTTTAGTGAATTTTATTTTTAAATCAACAGTTTGCAAGTGAACAGAAAGTGAAAAGAAAAATTTTGTCTGATTGTAATTAAGCAATTAACAATGATGGCAGGATCTAATGTGATGCATAAACATCTGATTTTGTCTGATTGAAATGGAAAGACAAAAAGGCAAATAATAATCGTGGTGTTTATAATAACCATGCAGCACAGGTGTAATGCCACAGTTAAATGACTTGGACATGCGACAGAAAGACACCAAGCGAAAATGAACATGAAAAAATTGTTCATACTTATTTTGCCAATCAATGAAATTATTGAACAAGGATACTTTGAAATTAAGCAAGATAAAATAAACATTTAAATTTTATTTTTTTTTAAATACAACTAAATGTCAAATTCAATTTAAAACTCAAATTTCATTATAAAATATGCCCCACTACATTATCAACCCAAAACTATTCAAAAATAATTTCATTTTTTTTTTTGAGGTTTCTTGAATATTTCGAGGCTTAAAATACAATTTTAATTATAAGTTGATTGAATGTAAAAATGATGACAGAATTTTACAAGTTTGAGTAAATGTATTTGCTATTAATAGTTAAAATATTTAATGAAATATTAAAAATTATATATTATTCAGCATTTATCTTCTTTTTAAACAGGTAAAGGTATATTTTGTTGGAACAAATAAAATACTAACACTTACGCTTATCAATAGTTTATCATTACTAGATTTTTTTTAATTTGAGAGAATATTTTATTTTCAAAGAAATTCAAAATCATTTCAAAACTGACAAAGTAACATTTTTTCATTAACGTTGTAAAATGTCACATATAAGATGAATAAAAAGCAAGTCAACCGTTACAATATCTGTTTTTCTAAAAAATTTATTTATGTTTCACATGAAATAGTTTCATTTGTTAACTGAAAGAAACACACCCTCCAAACAAGAATAAAATATTTTATTTAAAGAAAATTTCAAAGAAATTTCTTGATAATTTCCTGAGAATTTTTTTTTTCCGGAGCTAAATCTGAAAGAAAATATGTGTAGATTTATAATAAATATTTTCAAATCCAGTTATAACTACATGTATATCTGATAATGAGACTACAAGACATTCAATCAATATCACTTATTTAAGATGTTTAAACTGATATAAATTCCTTAAAATATACATTTCCCAAATTGTCAGACCTTTTTGGATATCACAGATTATTTCATAAACAAAGAAAAAGCAAAAAGCTGAGGAGGCTTCTTGGGTTCTTGGAGAGAGTCAAACGAATGCCATCTTCAAGACATTTGTCATAATAGAATAGTTTGTATACTGAAAGTATGAACAAGAAGTTATCAAGTCAGTTTCAATTGGTTTGCAATCATGTTAGTATTCATAATTCTGGGAGCACAAATATTTTTAGTGTGGAAAAAAATCCTCAAGATGAACAATTTTGGGTTGACTGCTATGAAAGGAAAATATTGCTTATGAGATATTTTCATGGTTTGTACCATATGAACTGCGATGGTAGATAATTGTTCAGCAAGATAAAAATTTTTATTATCTTTTCATTTTTCATCATTTCTTTTTACACTTAAATTGGATCAAGAACTTTCATACACCTTTTTAGAATCGAATTGACATGCAGTACTTTTAATTGCAAATATTCTTATTTAAGGTTTCATTGTTTTAGAAAAGAAATTCCATAAATTAATGCTAAATTGATTAGAATAGTATAATTTGAAATATCAAAAGAAATTTGTTTCAATTTGAACTCAATTTTGACTGATATTATATAAAAAACTTATTTGCAATTTTTTTAGACTAAAAACTAATGATAAAAACACATCAAATCTCATGTTACAAAACAACCTCAATTTAAAAAAAGAAAAGCAATATAGTTTCTGACCCCAATAAAAAGAAAATACAATTTTTTTCATAGAGTAGTTGAGTGTCATAGAATAGTTATACAAATCATAAATAAGTTTGTATGTAGTTGTAAGTGAATGATCACATGATGATTCACGATTAATGATGGGAGGGGAGAATCTAGTAGTCTTTTTAGCTACAATGCAAATTGTCAGATTGGCAGATTAATGAGGTTTAGAAATTCCATTGCATTTAGCATGGATAATGGCAGCATGGATAAACATAGGAGAAAGAGGAGTAAAACCTTCAAAAGTCACCATCCACATGACCAATCTTGTGTATGCAATGGATGCATACTAATAATAATATGATTTGTTTGTCACTGTAATTTTATCAGCTGCACAAAAGACATGGCTGGATGGATGTTAGTGGAAGCAACTCACCATGCTTAAGTTTGGGAGGAGTTCTTTTAACTTATTTTCTCATTTTCTTTTCTTTCTCTTCTTTTTTCATTGTTTTTGTTTTTAGATCCTCTCTCTTTTTCCCTCCACCCAAGAATCATTCTATTTCTGTAAAAATTTGTTTGAAAACATGCATGATCAAAATCACACGCAGCATTAGAATTTTGAAACAGGCTTTGAAAACATTGTTTACATCTCAGATCATAAGTATGACAACAAAAATATTTTCTTTATCATAATCCAGATTTTAACATGAATTTAATAAAAAAAAATAAAATAAAAATTAGCAAGAAAATCTTAAATAAGGCCATGTGTTTTAATGGATTGTGTCCCAATAAACTGCATTGCATTTATATTTTTTAAAGTACAAAATATACAAAATTTAATTTTAACAAATTATACATTTTAATGAACTTTCTATAATCTTACACATTGGAAGTTCTTTTCTTTTATAATTCATTAAAATTATTTATAAACATTTTTCAGTTGTTATCACAGTAATTTATACCTCTTTTAGTCATAAAATTCAAGGGTCAAATTAAATAAATATCTATACTAAGTTTTATAATATATATACTAAATCTATACTAAGTTTTATAATATATATACTAAATCTATACTAACTTTTATAATATCTATACTAAATCTATACTAAATCTTTTAATATCTATACTAAATTTTATAATATATATACTAAATCTATACTAAATTTTATAATATATATACTAAATCTATACTAAATTTTTTAATATCTATACTAAATCTTTTAATATCTATACTAAATTTTTTAACATCTATACTAAATCTATACTAAATCTATACTAAATTTTTTAATATCTATACTAAATCTATACTAAATTTTTTAATATCGATACTAAATTGTTTAATATCTATACTAAATCTATACAGAATCTTTTAATTTCTATACTAAATCTTTTAATATCTATACTAAATTTTTTAATATCTATACTAAATTTTTTAATATCTATACTAAATTTTATAATATCTATACTAAATCTATACTAAATTTTTTAATATATATACTAAATCTATACTAAATCTTTTAATATATATATTAATCTATACTAAATCTTTTAATATCTATACTAAATCTATACTTAATTTTATAATATATATACTAAATCTATACTAAGTCTTTTAATATCTATACTAAATCTATACTAAATTTTATAATATATACACTAAATCTTTAAATATCTATACTAAATCTATACAAACTTTTATAATATCTATACTAAATCTTTTAATATGTATACTAAATCTATACTAAGTTTTATAATATATATACTAAATCTATACTAAATTTTATAATATCTATACTAAATCTTTTAATATCTATACTAAATCTATACCAAATTTTATAATATATATACTAAATCTATACTAAATTACTTCACGTCGATTTGAGACAATGTTTACATTTGTACTTGATAAAAAGCAAACTATGAAAGACCAAACAGGCCAAAAAAAAAACAAACTTATTTTTCAGTGACTAAAATTTCAATGTATTATTAACGCTGAGGCTGGCCAGTACCAGATGTGTGACCATTTGTATGAGTTTTATTTGTAATGTGGATGTGTGGGAGCCAGGCTCCCCAAAATGGGGGGGGGGGCAATTTAAAGCAGAATAAAAATAATTATTTCAGCGCGTTTGGTCCACCCTAGTCGAAAGGTGGCAAACTTTTATAATATCTATACTAAATCTTTTAATATCTATACTAAATCTATACTAAATTTTATAATATCTATACTAAATTTTATAATATCTATACTAAATCTATACTAAATATTTTAATATCTATACTACATCTATACTAAATTTTTTAATATCTATACTAAATTTTATAATATCTATACTAAATCTTTTAATTTCTATCCTAAATCTATGCTAAATTTTTTAATATCTATACTAAATCTATACTAAATTTTATAATATCTATACTAAATTTTATAATATCTATACTAAATCTATACTAAATTTTTTAATATCTATACTAAATTTTTTAATATCTATACTAAATCTTTTAATATCTATACTAAATCTTTTAATATCTATATTAAATCTATACTAAATTTTTTAATATCTATACTAAATTTATACTAAATTTTTTAATATCTATACTAAATTTTATAATATCTATACTAAATTTTATAATATCTATACTAAATCTATACTAAATGAATATTTTGTTTTATTTCTTCTCATTCTAATTTTTATTGAGAATTTTCTAAAGCTATTTCAATGTCACAATATGAAGACAAAAAATTTTCTAATAAAAAATTTATAGGAATTTTGCCTTTTAGATAATTCTCTTCACATAACGCTTAAAATCAAAAAAATATTAAATATTTGTTGCTGAGAGACAACTGTTTTTTAAGTGATTTTTGACTTTGATATTTATAACAAAAAACTCTTTATGAAGCTAATAATGTTGAGTTTCTTTAAAATGATCTACTACTAATGATGCCTTCTGTTCTGTAATTGTCACCATGGCATCTTGGTATCCATTAATACTAGCTTTGTATTGATAGATGGTGTAGGTGATATGTACTAAAAGTACATTTGCTTCAACTTTGATTCACAAGCTATCTCTTTATCAAATTACATCCGATATTTTGCTTTTAAAAAATTGGTGTTTCTAATGCAATTCATGATAAATGAAACATTTAATGTTTATTTGGTATCAAAGAAATATTGTGATAGTCATCATTTTCATTAGAAATATATTAATTCTATTGATGAATCAATACAAAGGGTGCAGATATTTGTACTTTTCAACTTTTCAATGCATATTTTTGATACTTTTGTTGTCAGTCTTGTCTTCTTCAAAACAATAGCTATATTTCCATTTTTTTTTTATTTGCAAAATAATTTATTATGGGCAATTTTGAACCTCCATATTTCTGAAAGAGACACAGAGTTCACTTTGGAATCTATTCCAGAAGGAGAAATAAGATTTTAAACTTCCTCAATAAGGAAAGATCAGAAAAGAATCGATTCAGAATCTGACAACTATAAGATGGTATCAAAGAAAAAACATGTAATCAACAATCTGACAACAATATTATCACCGGTATCTATTGATAAAGTTTACAAGATCATCAACAACAAAACCGCCAAGTTGATTGTATAGGGAAAAAATGCAGATGAAAAGTTTGGATTAGACTGGTGCTAGGTTTCATAAAAAATAAGACAACAATTTTGGTGATGCAAAATAGTGACTGAAGCAAGCAAATAAAACTGATTAACAAGTTGTAACACCTATTAGAGTCAAAAATGTTGTGGTTCTTATCCAAAAAAACAAACAAAAAAACAAACAAAAAACAAGAAGAAATTCCTGTTCTCAAGCAATAGATTAACTTTCGAAACAACCAGTAGCTTGTTGCCTCAAAGACATGCTGAGAAAGTTTCTAGTGATATCATGGTCTTTGGAGTTAATGGTGACAACATGCCACCTCACTTCCTCCCTGATGGTCTCCAGCTGAACAATAATAGCTGTATTCATATTGGTATCGAGGTAGTTAAAACTAAATACAATGAGGTCGTTGCAGGCATGCCATACATGTGATAGAAAAAATAATTTTTTTTATCTATGGCATACCTACAACTACCATACTGCCACACTAGCCGGATTGGTTGGTGTCTTATTTTACTGTGCTCTACACAAAGAAGTTAAAGGGGTTACAAACTTACTGACTGTTAGAGAACTTCATCCATTACACTTTCTTAGCTTCCCAGTTCACCTGTTTGTAACCCCTTTAACTTCTTTGTACAGAGCACAGTTAAATAAGACACCAACAAATCAAGCTGCAACATGAAGATAAGTTACCTACATAACCAGAATATTTCTGGCACAAGCCAGATGACAATGAGGAAAGCAGCCCATTATGAGACTGTTAGGAAAGGCAGATTTACTGAGTGAAATTGATAGAACAAACCAGGAAGACAAACTGATCCAGGTTTGATAAAAAAAACATAATAATAACTACTGTATCATTTTTTCTAAGACAGTAATCTTGTAAACAAATTCTGCACCCTTTAAATAAGATATGTGTGTGTGTGTGTGTGTGTGTGTGTGTATATATATATATATATATATTATATATAATATTATATATATATATATGTATTATATATATATATAATATATATAATATATATATTATATATATATAATATATATATATATATATATATTATATATATATAATATATTTTATATATATATATTATATATAAATATTATATATAAATATTATATATATATATATATATATATATATATATATATATATATATATATATATATATATATATATATTATGCACACAAAGAACTTTCTCTTCCAATACAAATATTTAAGTGTTTTCTCTTAGGTGTTTTTTGTTTCTCAATCATTTGTATCACTTTTATAGAACGATAGGAGATTCAAATAATTTTATTGTTATCAAAGTAGCTTTACTCAGTAATTCATAATATAATCATCAGATAGCATTTTTTTATGTTTAATTTATCCTGTGCTATTCAATTTACAAAAAGAATTTATTGAGCATTCAATGTTTATTTGTTTGTGTATATTGCATGACATTTGACTTGAGGAGTCAAAATGCATCAAAATATTTGTTTTTGTTTTAACAAATTTAACATTAAAAAAGTAAATATGTCCTAAATGTTATGAATATCCAAATAAAGAGTTGATACATAGCATGTGGCAAATGAATAACAAGAATGATATTTCATTTAGTATCATTTTCAAATAATGCCTTCGAATATTGAACATATCTTGATTATATTTTAGATATATGTATTACAAAAACAAAAAAAAACAAAGGAAACAAATAACTTTCCCTGTCCCTAGAAATACTATGTAAATAAAACTGGCTATAAAACAAATGAAAGAAATGCGCTTGTTCTTTAGTACCTGAGAATGGATGTTTTCAAGGCTCTGAAATCAACAGATACATCATGCTTAACTTTAATAAACAATGTCAAAGTAAGAGATTCAATTATATACACACACATTATATATATATATATATATGTATATATATATATATATATATATATATATATATATATATGGGAGAGAGAGAAAGAGAGAGAGAGATGATTAAGTAGATTTGTATCCATGCAAGGGTGATCATATAGTGTGGTTCAGGATGTGAGTTAGCCAAACACTGGCATTAAGAGATTAATATGAAAGATCAGAGTCTGCTGTCAGCGTCCAGACTGTGTTCGATGTTGTCTGTCATACCAGATAAGTGTGGTAATGTTGAGAAAAGCGTACCTTGGAGTTATAAAGTTCATCGTAGTTATCAGAATAACGGTAAAATTCCTTGTTGTAGTCCTGGCGCCATTGGTCCATCAGAGTTGGAGATTCGGACTTTACGTCTTTCTTCTTCTCCATTGTGCTGTCCGAGTCTGTGTAGGAATCAGTACCTGCAGGGTAGAGATTAGACTCTGTTTAGAGTTGACAGTGACTATGGATAAGAATTTGAATCTCCTCACGTAATAGATTCAATTTCTCTCGGGTTAGATGACAATTGAACTTCTACCCTCTTACTCCACAGCATTTACTCACTAGAGTTCATTAAATTTCATAATTTGACACTCACTAGGCAGATATTTGAAAGGTCTTTATATAAAAAAAAGATGGGATTCCCATTTACAGCTTCAGAAATTCCATATAATTTGATTTCAGACAGCAAATGAAAAGGCTTATCCAACAACCATAATGACCAAAATAATAATACAGGTCTTTCAGGGAGGGAAATCCTTTTCAAAGGACTTGGATCTTATAGCAGTTAAAAATAATTTGATTTATTAATTATACACAAACTATTAATTCATTTATAGATGTCTCTGTTTCCATTCAGAGAAGTAACACTCATTTATAAATGCTTAAAATGCCGAGATTACTGACAAGATCTTGATTTTTAAATAAAATCTCTTTAAAATTTACTGCTTCAGAAATTTGTGAAATATCCAAGCCATTTTACAAATAGAAAGCAAAAACAAAAACTAAATAGCAATTTATTACAAAAACTAAATAACAATTTATTACAAGAACTAAATAACAATTTATTACAAAAACTAAACACAACAGCAACAAAAATAAAGAGACTAAAGCAAACACATTACATTTTTTTTTCTTTAATTTCTAAATTAAGTAAATTTTCCTCATTCCTTAGGTTAAAAGTAAAAACTTACCTGAATCTGTATTTTTATATTTGTGATAAATAACACATGCCAGGATAATAATCAATATGACGGCTACACTCCCTACGGCGCCACCAATGATATACGGCATTGGTAAGACCTCTGAAATAAACAAAATTAATATTGATGTATAGTTTTACAAATAAATATGGTGACATAAAAGTTACATTATGCAAATTGAATTATAGCTTACAATACAATTTCAAGGTAAAATTTTTAAAAAATCTAATTTAAAACAAAAAAAAATTGAATATAAAAATTAAATAGGAAACAGAAAATCAAAATATGAAAAATTGAATAACTCGAGTAGCCATTCCATCCAAAGGGATAAAGGGGAATGTAAGAGATTTTAGTAAATCAATTGACGTTGCAAAGAAAAAAGAGCACACAAAACTTCAGCTCACTGCAGCAGCGTCGTCCATCAATACTTTCTGTAGACTCGTTTTCACATCTCTCTCATCTGCTTCAGTGGCTTGTTTTTATAAAAGACAGAGTCCTCTAAATTTGCATATTCGTCGAGACTGCATTGTTATATAATGCCGCAGGCGCCATCTTGGACTCTTTTCAGCATCATGACGCTGCGTCGGCAAAGTGCAGACCGAAGCCGTTTAAGAGGTAAGCCTGCGTTCCCACAATTTTCGCCACACACCCCTGATATCACTATCACAGAGAGGGCAGGGACGCGGTGGCCTTTTTCTTCGGGTGCTTCTTCGGAGAGGGAGACTGGGGGCTTTGTCCTCGCCTGTGCTTTTCTTCTTAGTTTCAGGGTCGGTAAACCTAAGGCTGCAAATCTTGGGGTCGCTGTCCGATGAAGTCGGCGTAACCCAGAATGATAGTTTACTGGTCTCGGATCCAATCTCACTCTCATCGCCGAGTGGCGGCTGCGTGTGTGATGTCAATCGAAGATCCTTGATGTGACGGCGCACCCCGTCAACCCGCACCGATTGTGGGCTGATCACTTAAGTAACATGCCCGGTTCAGTAGCACGTGGTGCACTTGCCGCAGGGGGTCTTAACCCAGACGGCATCCCCCTCTTGGATACTCTCTCTCATCGCCTCCGTCTTGGGCGGTGGGCTGGTCTCCATGCCTCTCACCCAGACGTGTGCAGTGCTTCGGCTAGCACGGTATAGTGTGAAATGTCGTCCTTAGAGGTGACATTATACCAATAGACCGCCTCAGGCACCGTACACCCCTTCCTAGCTGCGATGGTCTTTACAGTCCTGTGGTTTCTCTTGGTAATTCCATTTCTGCTGGGCACAGTGGTGCACCGAAATCGCAGATGTATATCCCAGCTGTCTGCGAACTGTTTGAACTACTTGCTAACAAAGGCAGTGCCATTGTTGGTAAATATCTCAGAGGGGGACCACGCTCGAGGTAACACTTTCCAGCTCACAGACAATGGCGACCGAGTCCTGCCGACGAAGGGGAGGCCACAATGCAAATCTAGATGGTCCGCAATCGATGAGCGTCAAAAAATGCCCGCCGTTGTGGTGAGTTACGTCCATTACGAGCCTGTTGTAATTTCCTCTCACACTCAGTTTTCTCTTCTTCTACCGGATGGGTACTAGGTCGATCGACCGACAGGTCTCGCAGCTCCTCACAACAGATTTCATGTCTCTCTTTGACACATTGGTGTCCACCAGCCTGGCGAAATAAAGGGTTTGGTTTACACCGGGGTGCCCGCTTTCGCAATGGACATCAGCAACACGGTCCGGGTTAAGCCAATGCCCAACCGCGGCGCAATTCACAGGTGCCGGTTCATCCACTTCTTTTGGCAGGTTCAGCCAACGGCGTGGCACTCTGGTCAGGCGATCGGCGTGATTCTGACAGGACTGCACCAGTGTCACATCTACGGCTAGGTTGAATTCCTTGATGATCTCGGTCAAAGTAGCAAGTCGTCTCTGTAATAGCATTTTCGATCGATGCCTTCGTTGTCAACCGTGCTTTCCCACTCAATCCATTGATGCACGTGTTATGTAATGGATGGCTGGAACCATCCGATACATAACTGAAAACAAAAAAACTTCTTTAAAAAAAAAGATAATAAAAGATTTGAAAGGTGGGCATCGAATAATCGATTGTCCACCAGTCGAAACGAAAAAATAATTACGTCGTAAACAGAGAAATCGGACGACGATTTTTTTTTTTTGTTTACAAAACAAGGGAACGTGACATTCCTTGTAAGATTGGAATGTATATGAAGTTAGTGTGAGAAATGGATTCACGTGTATAAATAAAGTCAATAATCGGTCAGCTGAAGAGAAATGGGTCGCGATGTCTCTAGGTCAAGATGCGGCGAAAGATTGTCAAAACGTGACCAGGAGACGCGTGCTCTATTATCGAGCAGAGTGAGTGACAGGTAGCGTGGCGTGGAAAAAACCAAGCAAAAAAAAAACGTGCTAATATAAGAGGTGATTTTTGGAGTCCAGCAGAAGAGAGAAACAGAAGAAGACGAGGTAGAGAAGAGAGAGACGCCGATAGGAGATGTGCGTTGTCGAGAGCATAACGTTTCACCCCCCCTCTCCATCACTGAAACGACAGTAAGCCCCACTGTTAAATTTTGAACTATTAAAAATCTCGATGTACAAGAACGAGAAAAAAATAATTTCAAAACAAAATATATTTTTATATAAAAAGCCAGCGTGTCTTACGTCTTGATTTGGTATGCTGAGTTACGTCTGATCTTTGTGTGCATGTTAATTTTCTTTCAGTCGGAATCGTTATTATGACAAGCAAATGACAGCTGGAGAACCCCGAGAGAGAAAAATGCATAGTCAAGGGGGAAATAACTCTACCGTCTTGGCCGTTACCATAACAACCAGAAAACTAAACAAAATAGACGATCAATAAGACGGCTACTTGGTTTTGTTGCAGCGGGGAACTTACTAATTACGACCGTTCCCAACCTAGGGGTCCTGGCGCTATATAACACACGCATGTAGAGTCTGTGACGATGTGTAACACTCTGGCCTGCCACTGAAGCGCCAGATTTACCCCTTTGAGAGTAGCATCAAGCTCAGCCAGGTTTATGTGCCCAGCGTCATTTTCTGGCCGAAGCAAGCAGGCATCTTCTATGATAAATCCATCAACTGCAAGAGCAACACCAAGGGTGAGTGAGCTAGCGTCCACCTAAACTGTATACTCACTCCTGTCGACGACCAGATCCCTCGGTCACTCTGGCCACAGTTTCCACCAGCATGCTTCGCAGGTAGAAATCGTGCACCTCATCGTCCCATCCTGTTGACATGGAAATCACACGTCGCTTTATGGCCGCCACCTGGAGCCTACCACACACAGGGAAGTGGCCTACCAGTTTTCCACAGATGGAAAAAATGCTCCGACGTGTAATGTTGGATGGAACTTCTGGGATGTCACCACTTCTTCCCCAGTGGAATCCGTCTGCACTGCCACTCACATGCAAACCAAGAACTTTCGCGCCATCTTGCAGGCGCTCTGGCTCCTTGCATGACAGCCCGAAGTTCTCAAAGTGTTCTTTCACCGCTTGGGTAAACATGAGGCTCTTGTTCACAAAAATTTTGTCAATATACGACGACGTTGCCTGTTGCACGGCTTCATCCTGACACCGGATCACCTGCATAATCGCTGTCATCGTAATGTTCAGGGCCACATTCAGGCCGAACCCCAGCCTGGTCAAACAATAGCGAGTGCCTTTGATCTCGACCATCTGGAACGGCCACTGTGATTTCTCAATGCGTATCTGCAGGTCGGACCTTCTGTTTATTCTCTTACCTGACAGCCATCAGGGGGATCAGCCTCCTTGGTGGCCTGGGCTCATCCTCTGAGTACGGAACTAGCCAGCCATTATCCATCCAAACCTGGACTGCCCCCTGAGCCATGCAGGAAGCGGATACTCTGTCATTCGATTTCGCAAGGACACTGGTGGCTGGTCGCCCGACCACTTTCAGGATGCGGTCCACATGTTTGTGCCCTTGTCGTATTCTGCGTGGAAGTTGGGTTCATCAAGAGTGATTGGCACGCAGACCTGTTCCTTTTGTTGGGAAAACCTCATATCACCCCAGCTGTGTAATAGTGTCCATTCCAAGGAGAAGGTCATATCAAAGAAGCTCCTTGTCAATCACCAATGCCTTCACAGCCACCGGGGGTCCATCGCCAATGTTTATATGGAGAACGCTCACCCCTAACACACCAGCGAGCCTTCGCCAACGGTTAATACTGGGACCTTCTGTTTCGTCCATGCGGTGCAATATTTCTTGTGTATGAAGGTTTGTGTGCATCCGGTGTCAACCAGCACTGAGCGCCTACACCCATCAACTTGCACTGACACTACAGGAGGCGCCTTGTTCAGTGTTGCTTTGGGGAGGGTGCTGGCGCCGCAGCTTCCTCCTCTTGCTCGTTTCCCGGACAATTCCATGCTACGTGGCCTGGCTTAGCGTCCTCGTTTTCATGCTCCATAGTTTGGGGTGTGCTTCACACCACTTCTGCAGTCTCTGGCGAAGTGGTTGAAGCCACCATATTTGTAGCACCGTGGGCTCTCTGTAGGCAATTCCAGAGCGTCAACCGCTGCCGAGACCTGCTCCACATCATCCTTTTGGATGTTTCGGGCTCTAGCCAACAACTCCTCCAACCCAAGCTCATTGAGCTTCATCGACGCCCGCAACAGCCGACTGCCGTCATCCGGGAGCCCAGAAAAAAAGCACATGTCAATATTCGATTGCTTGCACTGCTGAAGGGAGCAGCAAGCTTCTTCAGGTCGGCCAGGTAGACGTCCAGTCTCCGCTGACCCAAACCGACGTTCAGAGAATTGCCTTCAGGCAACAAAAGAGTCCGCACTGAATGCTCCGTACAATGCTTGTTTTATCTGCTCCATTGTCGCCTTATCCCCGAGCTGCTGGTACACGGCATAAGCCCCCTTCAATGGGATAACCATAGTTGGATCCTTAATTTTGCACAACTGGCAAATGCGCTCGGCCTTCTCCAGCCATTCAACAACCGAAGGACCAGCTGGGGACCCGTCAAACTCGGGTATCAGCTTCAAGTCAAATCTGTCCACGGTAAAAAATGTATGCTGAAATAGCTTGACGTTGCAAAGAAAAAAAAGCACACAAAACTTCAGCTCACTGCAGCAGCGTCGTCCGTCAGTACTTTCTGTAGATTCGTTTTCACATCCCTCTTATCTGCGTCAGTGGCCTGTTTTTATAAAAGACAGAGTCCCCTAAATTTGCATATTTGCGCGAGAGCACACAAGATTCAGCGAGACTGCATTGTTATATAATGCTGCAGGCACCATCTTGGACTCTTTTCAGCATCATGACGCTGTGTCGGCAAAGTGCACAATTTTTGCCACATCAATCAACCATAAAGAAAAAAAGAAACCCTTTTCTACAACAATGTTTTTTTTTACAAACAATGAACCAGTTATATCATCAATTTCGTTTTAGTGAAATGTATTTTTGAAAAAAAAAAAATGCAATTAGTTTGTGAAATCATAAAAAACAAATTTGTAAACAACATTTATAACAAACTAGCAAACTTGTGCTCCCCAGGAAAGTAACTCATCTAAATCTTCACTTCAACCAAGTAATAAATTATTTGCAGCTGACACAGACCTCAAAATACTTTAAGTATTAAAATTGCAAATCATATAACTTTGTAATGTGCTAAAAAACTACTTTACAACAAGTAATCATTTGGAAATGATTATTCATAATATATGTAAAGAAAAATTAAAATATAATATAAATTTATCTAAGACTTACTTAATTTTATAAATCTAATATATATAATAAAAAATGAGTTAATCAATGCTTGTTTTGCTAATTTTTGTTTTTTCCTATATACTTATCGGAAAGATTAGGAAATATTACTGTCAAACGGTGAAATGACAAAAAAGTCAAGATGTTAGGATCATTCAAATTTCGTGTAGCTTTATAATTTCCAAGAAATATTTCTTGGATTTC
The DNA here is from genome assembly GCF_053919585.1 of Euprymna scolopes. Classification (NCBI taxonomy): domain Eukaryota; kingdom Metazoa; phylum Mollusca; class Cephalopoda; order Sepiida; family Sepiolidae; genus Euprymna; species Euprymna scolopes. The sequence goes on from NC_136508.1 coordinate 577,450, forward strand.
TGGTGTTGTTCTTTCCTCTTTGAGTTTTAAGAATATTCTAAATGTATCCACAAAAAAGAAAGATAATGAAAAAAAAAGAGTTATCTCCCTTTAAACATTATCTGTTCTGATTTACTTGAAAGAGTGAACAAATGAAATAATAACAGTACTCCGTGAAATAGTTTCCCTATGAAAAAGACTTTCTAATGTATTTATGTGGTAGTGGTAGTATATTTGAACATGAGAATAACTTCCTTTGAACCAGAAAAAATGGAAAATATCTTGAAAGTGAATGAAACAAACATATTTTCAAAACAACACTAAAAACTTGGCCTAAATTGCTGCTAAAACAGATTTTCATATGCAGCTTTTGTTTCCAGAAATAATGAATACAATCTGATAAAAATTTTTTTTAAAGAAATTTGTTAAAAATTAAAAAAAAACTTTTTCAATTAATGCCCATTCTACATGCATCTAAATTTCTGTGAAATTTCAAAGCTGCAACTATTAACACAAAGTTTAAAATAGCTGACTTATAATAAAAATGCACTGTGGTTGATATAATTTTAAAATTATATTTCTTTTTTTAAAAAAGGATTTTAATAATTTCATTATTTTTTAAATAGGATTTAAGAGATTTAATTATTTAAAAAAAAATATTGAAAATATTAAAATCTAATATATTTTAATAATTTCATTATCTTTAAAATAGGATTTTTGCAATTTTATTATTAAAAAAAATAATGAAAATATTCAAAATTAATAGACTTCAATAATTTCATTTTTTTAAATAGGAATTTAGCTATTTTATTATTTAAACAAAATAATGAAAGGATTCAAATCTTATAAATTTTAATAATTAAATAATTTTAATAATTTGATTATTCAAAAATATTTTAAAAGTATTAAAATCTTACAGATATTAATAGTTCCATTATTTTTAAAATAAGATTTTAGCATTTTAATATTAAAAAAATAATAAAAGTATTCAAATCTAATAGATTTTAGAATTTCATTATTTTTTAAATAGGATTTAATAATTTGATTAAAAAAAGAATGAACATTATCAAATTTTATTAATCTTATTAATTTAATTATTTTTAATCAGGATTTTAATAATTTGATTATTAAAAAACAATGAAAGTATAAAAATCTAATAGATTTTAATAATTTATTCTTTAAATAGGATTTTCAGAATTTTATTATTAAGAAAAATGAAAGCGTTCAAATCTAAAAGATTTTAATTATTTCATTATTTTTTAATTAAGATTTTAATAATTTCATTGTTTATAAAAATAATGAAAGTATTCAAGTCTAATAGATTTTAATAATTTTATTTTTTAAATAGGATTTTTGCAATTTTATCTTTTAAAAAATAATTAAAGTATTAAAATCAAATAAATTTTATAATTTCATTATGTTTTAATAAATTTTTTTAGCAATTTTATTATTCAAAAAATAATGAATATATTGAAATCTAATATATTTTAATAATTTTATTATTTTTATATAGGATTTTAGCCATTTTATTATTTATCAAAATAATGAAAGTATTTAAATCCAAAAGATTTTAATAAGTTCATTATTTTTTAAAAAGAATTTTAATACTTTTTTATTAAAAAAATAATAGAAGTATCCAAATCTAATAGATTTTAATAGATTTCATTATTTTTTATAAAGGATTTTAATAATATTTGTATTAAAAAAATAATAAACAAATTAAAATCTTATAGATTTTAATTATTTTATCATTTTTTAGAAAAAGATTTTAATATTTTTATTAATTTTTAAATAGGATTTAAGCAGTTTTATATTTAAAAAAATAACGACAGCATCTAAAACATATATTTTTATAATTTTTTTCAATTGTTTTTAATAATTTTATTATTTAAAAAATAATGAAAGTATTAAAATTTAAAAGTTTTAATTATTTTATTATTTTTTATTAATAGGATTTTAGCAATTTTATTATTTAATAACATGATAATAGTATTCATTACTTTAGAATTTTATTATTTTTTAAAAAGGATTTTGATGAATTTGTTATTATAAAATAATAACAGTATTCAAATATAATAGATTGTTATAATTTCATTAATTTTTAAATATAATTTTCGCAATCATATTTAAAAATTAATGAAATTAGATATTATATCATGAAATATTAAAATCTAATACATTCTAATAATTTTATTATTTTTAAAATTAGATTTTAGCAATTTAATTATTAAAAATCTGAAAGCATCTAAATCTTATAGATTTTAATAATTTCATTAATTTTTAAATAGGATTTTAGCAATTTTGGACATTAAAAAATTTAATATTCAAATCTAATAGATTTTAATAATTTCATTATTTTAAAAATAGGATTTTAGCAATTTTATTTAAAAAAAAAATATTGAAAGTATTCAAATCTAATAGATTTCATTATTTTTTATATAGAACTTTAGCAATTTTATTTAAAAAAAATAATGAAAGTATTCAAATCTTAAACATTTGATTAATTTCATTATTCTTTAAACAGTATTTAAGCAATTTTAATAAAAAACGATAAAAGTATTCAAATCTAATAGATTTTTATAATTTCATTATTTTTTAATAGGACTTTAGCAATTTTATTTTAAAAAAATAATGAAAGTATTCAAATCTAATAGATTTTAATAATTCCATTTTTTTAAATAGGATTTTAGTAATTTTATTTAAAAAAAATAATGAATGTATTTAAATCTAATAGATTTTAATAATTTCATTTTTTTAAATATCATTTGCTAATTTTATTATTGTGATCTTTTTTAGTGTCACACTTTGTTAAAAAACATAAAAATCTTTATAATGCATGTACTCATAATTGAACAAAAATGTCATAGTCCAAAACTCACATAAATATTTCAAGTAGTTTTTCTTTTAATTAAGCAAAAATCAAATTTAATCAGGAAGTGAGGAGGCTGGGAATGGCCATATTGTTTTAAATTTTGCCAAAATTCAAAAGCAACAACTCAATTCAACTACAATTTTTTTTTTTTTTCAAAAAAATAATTAAAACTTTTTAACCACTAAAAAATGAAAAAAAAACAAAACAAAAAAAACACTACTTGATCAATTCACATGATTTTTTGGAATATGAATAAATTCAAATCAAGCATTATTGGAAAGAGCATAAAAAAAAAGAAATAATATCTTTAGTTTTTTTTAAATCGGCCTATTAGAACTGGCGTTGTGACTATTCACAGTATTAAGGAATGCATGGTTCACTGGACATTTTACCTTAAGTCAGTCCTATTCAAATGCATATAAGCTTGTGACTTAAAATGGTAGGAAATTTGCACAATTGACAGACTAACCCATTTTTAAAAAATTGTATCTTCAGATCTTTTTAAGATGAAATTTTGAACATATCCTAATACCATGAAGGTTCTGTTGGCTTTTTATGACCATCTCGCTTGGTAAGTTACGGACTAATTAGCATATTCCAGTTTCATTTTAATAGCTTTAAGTAGAAACATCATAGAAACAGCTAAGAACAATGGTAAGTAAGGATTTATCATCATAGGAAGTATTATTCTATTTGTCATTATATCATCATGAAAGATCCAAGATGGCAACCAGGAAATCCAAGATGGCATCATAACACGATTCAAAGAAATTATTAACAAAATATGGCTTGTAGCAGGAAATTTTGTACAGATCAGAATTGTTTTGAAGTACATCATACTAATTAGAATAATTAAGTTTCATTTTAACGACTTTAAGTAGAAGCATCATAAAAACAGTTAAAAAAATGGGAGCTAAGCTTTTATCATCATGCGAAATATTATTCTGATGGACATTATCATTTGTCACCATTACACCATGAAAAATCGGAGATAGCAACTAGGAAATCCAAGATGGCTACCACAACGTTTCTAAGAAATTATTAACAAAATATGGCTTGTAGCAAATCGGATGAAAGGAAATTTTGTACAGATGTTTTCAAGTACATTAAACTAATTAGGATAATTAAATTTCATTTTAACGGCTTCAAGTTACCGTGATGATTATCGGGTGAGTTTCTACCATTATTTTGTATGATTTTTTATTTTTAAGTAATTATTGAAACTTCAAGCGACATTGTGGCCATATTTTCTTGTTCTCAAGTAACGCTCGACACTACTTGTTCTTTTGAATAGAAGAAACATTTACGACACCAAAAATTTATCGAGGTAGGTAGAAGAGTAACTTTCCTCTGGTAACATTTATTTGTTATATATTTGTTTTTTGACCACTTTTTCATACCTCTGTGGATTGTAAAACAAACCCAATAAAAGTTATTCTTTTACTTAACTGGATTAGTGGTTTATGTGTCTTAACTCATTTAAAAGCGTGGTCATTGTCAGTCATTCTTTTTCAAAGAATTTATTTTTTTTTAATATTTTTTTCCCTTCCCATGATTAAAAATTTATGTTTTCTAAATAACAAAAAAAAAATGAATAATTTATGTTCAGAAGTTGACGAACGATTTGTTAACAGATTTTTTTGTGCACGTCTCAGCACACAAAAATTCTCATGTTTAAATGCCGTTGTCACTACTTTTATCTACTTGTACATAAAAAGTTTTATCTAATTCTTTTCAAATTTTCAGACAAAAGAAATTAATATATTCTCTATTAAATAGCGTTCAAACACAGTTTCTATCTTTATTATTTTTGTACAACAAAGCATCAACTTTGAGATGTTCTAACTTTTGACTGGAAAGATGTATGCGTTGTGTTCAAATTTCGTAGCAAAGACAATTCTTTTCTTTAATTAACAATTAGAAACATCGTCGATGTGCACAACTTCTGCTTCAAGTATTTATGTGAACACACTCTGACTGCTTATTAGCAAAAAGTCATCTACCATGAGCGGGCATGCTATGCTGGCATGTTTCGTCATTAATAGTCGGATTTAAATGGTGATTTTTTCAATTATACAAATCACAACAAAAATATTAAAATACCATTTTAAAGTAAATTTTATTGCGAATCCAGTTATATAAGTTTTATTTTGATGGATGTAGGAGAAATGTACTTGTTACTGATATAAAGACTATCAGTGTCAAATTAAGTAGCAGTGTGTGCCTTGTCCAGCGCTGAACGTTATGGTGTCTGGTATTGCTACTTCATTCTGTAACAATATTTTTCTTTATTTTTGTTTTTTTGAAGCAAATGTAACTCTAAATAAGCACCTTCATTATTTTATATTATAAGATTTTAATTATTTCATCAATGAATATAGATTTCAGCATTTACATAATACCCTCTTTCTACATAGCAACATATATGAATGACTTTTTCCTCCCCAAACATGTCTCAAAAGGTCACCCATTTTTTCTTCTGCTAATCTCTCATTTAATTATATAATTGCTTGAAGTTTACAAAAGGAGCATTGGAGAAAAGTTTTTATCACTCAATTAAAAAAAGAAAAAAGGACACTCTCCCCCAATCTTTGGCCTCTGAATGAAGGAGCCATTTTTCAATTGATAATATGCTAAATGTTGATAGTGCAACTCTTACTTTTGTCATTTAAGAAAAACAAAACATTACAGTTCATGAAGATTTTATTTGCAAATTTCCTTAACTAGCCAGCAAAAAAACATTAGTACCTTCTTCCAATAAGGTGATGACGGCCATGTCCTCGCCATATTTGTTGGTTACGCTGCAGTTGTAGCTGCCAAAGTCCTCAGCGTGGACGTTCTTGATCTGCAGAGTACTTTTCATACCATAAGGCAATTCCTCATTACTGGCTGAGAACCGCTCGGAGCTTGGGTCAATAGATTTACCATTTCTCATCCAGTACATATTAACAGGTTTAGGGACGGATATGGCCATGCATTCTATATGTGCCGTCTCGTCTTTTCGTGAATAGAGTTGTTTTTCACTTAGAATTTGTGGTGGTCCTATAAGTATAACCAACAAAAATTATCAAGAATGGAATAGTTTTTGGAAATAAAATATTTTTCATAAATAATGAAACATAAAAAATAAGAAAAGACATGAAAAATTTACCATTTTTGAGAAGGAAGACATCTCTACTAATTTCGTTAAATCCTACAACTGTTGCGGTGCAGTAGTAAGTGCCCAAGTCAGCTTCTCGCACTCTACTGAGCTCTAGTGTTGAACCGCTCCCCAAGATGTGGTGAGAGCCTTTCTTGCGCCAGATGATACTTGGTTGAGGATTTCCCTCGGCCTCACACTTCAGTTTAGCATTTTCTTCAAGGTCTACAGCTACATGACTTGTGGTAGTGATGAAGCGAGGACCATCTGATAAGGATAGAAAAGGATAATTTTTAAGTTTGTTAAATAGATATGAATTACATTATGTTGCATTCTTTTTTTCTTATCAAATCAATCAAATATAATTAATAAAATTATTAAATATCAAATATTAATACTTTATTAGTTATCATCAATTGAACAAATCAAAAAGTCACAACTCTATGTTGTTGGATGACACCAAAACAGATGTGGGCCAAATAAATTTTTGTATCCATTAATACTATCTTGTTAAACTGACAACAAACATTAGATAATGTTTCAATGTTAATGGCAGCAATAAGCTGCCAACATAAATTAACAGCAATTATTGTAGAATATTCACCTTTATTAAACATCAAAATGATTTTATTATAGCTATTTTTTTTTTTTTTTTACATGGTAGTAACCACTTGTCAAGGCCCCGAAGCCACTCGGGGATAAGGGTTATTGCATGTACAGTAATCAATGGGATAATATCGTAGTAATCGTTAGTAATGGAGATTTGATAAAGTGTCTTACTTAAGGCGGTTTATGAAGAATTTGTTTATGTTGGACTTGAAGATATCAAAGTTGTAGTCAGGTGGGAAACAGGCAGAGTTCCACAGGTGTGCACTTCTAAGAAAGAAGCTTTGTTCATGGAAGCTATGTTTTGATTTAGGCACAGATAAAGAGTGGGGAAAATTATTGACAGTGGTTTCAGTTAGTAGGGTGTTTTTCGTGAAATAATCATAGTAACCAGACATCCCTCTTTAGATTCTTTTAAGAGTTTTAATTATGTTCCATTGGTTAAATGTGTTCCAGCCTGTATAGTTAGTTCCATCGTTAAAAATAATAAAAATAAGTTATGTGCAGTACCGATCATTGCACTGTGTAGCATTTTCTTTTTTCTCTAACTAAATGATTGACTGGGTCTGACTCTAGTACCTTTATCAACTATGATTTAACCCAAATACTTAAATTGAAAAATCAAACTTTATAATGTGAACTTTCTCTTGTTCTTTCTACAGAAACATTGATTTCATTGTATTTAAAATTGTTTTGAATTACATTTTTGGCATCATTTTTTAAATTCATTACAGAAAACATTAACAATTGTGAAATCTCTCAAATGTAAGAAAGAATGAGGTTATTAAAAAATAGGCAAAACATAAAATCTTAAATCAAAGGGAAGGAAGGATTTAATTGTAACAGAACAAATAATGCAAACACAAAATATCAATAAATATTTATCAAACACAAAATTGAATAAACAGAGTTCCAGTTAGAAAAATTTCCTTGAAGAAAAAACATTCCGAAATATAAAAAATTAGGACTTACCTCCCTTCTAACATATATAGCAATCCTTTTTTTAACAGTATGTATATTTTCATTTCAAAGATTGATAAAATGTCTAAGTCTCTTTAGAAAAAGACAAAAATTAAATCCTCTTTTTACAGTCTTTAAAGCTTATAAACACATTTCTCTCATTTTTTTTTCACTACTTTACTCGTTTTAAAATTAATCTGACAAAGTTACTTTTTTTTTTTAATTTTCACGGCTTTTTTTTCTTTCAGAGAAGGTGATTATCTTTAATTTAACTCCTTTTATTTTCATTTAAGTCTAGCTCAAGGATAAGTTTTACATTATCTCTTCGATGGAAGGCAGCTTAGATCTTTGTGTCTCTTATTCATTACGTGCCTGGCGTTGCCCGGGTGTTTGAAGGTGTGTGTTGAGCAAAAAAAAGTGGTAATAGGCAGATAGGCTCAAACTTGTACTGCAAAGGAGGAAAAGAACGTGAAAAAAAAAACTGATGTCTTTGCCGTTGCGTCCATCATCAAACCGGAAGTGACGTATGTTTAAAGGCTAGTGAATCAAAGATGGGATGACTTTCGAAAATATCGGCGAAAAAAGTTACCCTCTCCTTGTAGAAAACTGCCCAATTTAGCCAATTTTTCGATATTTGTTGTCCAAACGATACCAATCTCATGAAAATCTGTCACCTCTATCGAAAGTTTTAGGCAGACATACAAACATACATACATTTAAACAGACAGGTGAGATTTATATTATAGACTAGTGGGGCTGTCCAGCGTTGCTCGGGTGTTTGGAACTGTGTGTGTTGTGGGTGGGGGTAGACCAAAACAAATATGATAAAATAAAAAAAAAGATGTTAAACTTCTTCATAAAATCGGAAAAACAAAAAAAACAAAACAAAACAAAACAAAGTTCTGGTAGGTAGGTAGAATTGAACCAGAAGCCTTGAGATGAAGGTGGGAAATAAAGTGTGAAAAAACCCGACACGTTACCACTTGGCCAGTGTAACAAGAGAGTAACAGAAAAACGTTTGAATTAAGAATAAAAAACTGAAATAACAGGTGCGTGAATTTAATGAAGTCAAATAGAAATCCCGCAGTTAACTTTTACTGCGAGGCAGTTTTTTGGGTTTGTTTACCCAACTTTGGCTGGTTTTGTTTCCAAAGATGTTTGGGTGGGGGCGGGGGGAAACCATTTCCCCATAAAAAGGGGAGTGTCCAAATTGAATAGCAATTGTCTGATATAAGGGGGTTCCCCATATTGATGAAAGCTTTATTGCTTTCTGGACGTTCCCAACATGAAAGCCAGAAGTCTTCACTTCAGATTCGCTTTTATACGAAAAAGCGGGACACACACGAGGGGAGCCGAAATAGCAAGAATTTTATAAAAGTCGATGTAAATAAATCTAGATGCAACATGCGTTCACAAATCGTAGATATTACAATCTACACAGTATATAAAAAGTTGCAAGAAATAGTAAACCCATGGAGAACCCCCTGAAAAAATGCCTTTGCTGGACATACAAAAAAATGTACACACACATTTTGCCTTTTATATATATAGAAGATTATTTGAACTGTTTTACAACATTTTTTCCTTTTCTATGTGTGATAGACATAGAGAGGACCTACCTCAGAAACGGGTGAGAATCTCTCGGCAGTAGGCTGAAAAAAAAAAAAAAAAAAAAAAAAAAAAGAGGCCCAAGATTGTCTTTTAAAGCCTCTGGCCACGCATAGATCTCTAGCAATCTTGTGTGATATATGCAAATTAGGTGTGCCCAAAACATTATAAAAGACGAGTCGCTGGGAGGAGTGAGAGAAGCGTTTAAGACATGCGAATAGAGAACGTCTACGTGTATCTAGTGTTGTGAACAACGAACTCTACTTGACTCAACTCGTGATTAGCGAACGTCTGCTGGACGTTTTAGCCAAAAAGTTTTGTTGCTTTGCAGAGACAATTCTGATACAAAAAAATATGGTGAAAACAACTTGGCTCTCTTCTCTCAAAATCTAGTCTGACTTTACTATTTACCAAACAGAATCATTTTGAACAAATTTATACCCCATTTTTTTTCCATCGGTAGAGACAAAAACTTCTACTGCACACAAACTGCTCTTTCTGTTATCTGCAATTGAACTACTAGCAATGTACATGCCAATCAATTTATACAAGTTGACAATTTGCAGTTGGCATGATATCATTAAAAAATTATCAAATCAAACATTTTACATAAAAATCTTACTTACACTCTATATTCAGCTTCTTTTCCTTGCGTGTACTGCCCACACTATTACTGGCTTCACAGGTAATGGTATTAGTGTTATACACATGTGAGATGGACGGTAGATCAAGAGTATTGCTTGTCTGCTTTGATAAATGCTTACCATTACGATACCACCTGTAAATGAAAAGCAACATTTCAAGATTAGCTTAAGAAGCAAATAGTATCTAAATTCAAACAAAATAAATTGCACCCATTTATTGTTATCTATATATCTATAAAAGTGAAATTGTTTGTGTGTGTGTGTGTATCTGTGTGTGTACATTTCCCTACCAAACTACTCTGTCAATTTTCAGTCGGCAGACTCCAGATTTGACATAAGGGGTATTGAGATTTGGAGAAATCTTTTTAATTGGCTTTTGGACAGAAATTTGGCTGTCAAGGGGTCAAAGTTCAACAATTTGACCTTTGAAAACTACCAAACTCCTCTGCTAATTTTGGGTCTAAACATTTAAAATCTTAGATGTAGGTTACTTGGACATGGATGAAACTTTTTAATTTGATTTGAACCCAAAACAATAAATGTTAAGGGGTTAAAGTTAAAAAAAAAAATTGACCTCTGTGGTCTCTACCAAATTACTCAGCCAATTTTTTATCTAAACATTTGAAATTTTACATAAAGTGTATCCAGACAAAAGGCAAGCTTTTTAATCGATTTTTGGCTGAAAATTTTGCTACCAAGGGGTCAAAGTTCAAAAGATTTGACCTTTGCAATCTTTAGCAAACTATTCAGCCAATTTTGGGTTTAAACATTTGAAATTTTACATAAAGGGTATTCAGACATGCAACAAGCTTTTGAATCAGTTTTTCAGTGAAATGTTGGCTGCCAAGAGGTTAAAGTTGAAAGAGTTGACCGTTGCAAACTCTACCAAACTCCTCTGCCAATTTTTGGTTTAAGCACTTGAAATTTTAGATGTAGATTACCTGGACATGAGTCAAACTTTTTAATATGTACATACATATGCACATAAAGTACATAGGGCTAGAGCATAGCCTAGTATATCATTAAAAGGTTCATGGCATTGAACAAGCACAGTTCGTGAACTATGCCAATTCAATGAAATTTAAAAGAAAACATTGTATTTTTTAAATTTTTTTTATGCAACATAAAAATTAAAATACAATGTTTTCTGATCAACCAGCTTTTACAGATAAAATATACTTTAGAGTTTGTTAATCTATTTCTTATTTCATGACTTTCTGTCAAAAAGTTCTTTTAGTTTATTCATTTATAATCATGTTTAAATTTATTGTTAATTAATTGAAGAAATAATCCAATGCAGATGATAGTTGGTTAAATATTTAAACTAGTCTCTCATGTTTTGAACTCCATATAAAGTTCAAATTAATGAGTTCTACTGAGATTTCTATTGCCAGTGAACACACACAAACATGAGAAGCCCTACTGAACTTGACCCAGTACTCAACTTGCTATACCATGACCTGACCAACAATGGAATTTTCAATTTCAAATTCACAGTATAGAAGAGTCTATATTTCATATAAAATGTATTGCCATATAGCATTATAATCATATTGACATATTTTTTGCTTGTGCAATCAAAGAATATGTCAGGTGGGGGGGGGGGCGTAAATGGAAGAACATACAAACTGAAGTCAAAGGCCATGAATAGTAAACAAATAAATATTACAACTCTTCTTCAAATAACATTAACAAACTTTCATTAGTTGTAAAGAATTTTCACTTCCCTTGTACATAGTGTGAGTTTTAAGTCTTGTATAAGCAACGAAAAGAATTGATTTTAGAAACATTTTCCAAAGAAATATTTGTAAATAACCAACCTTTGCACACATCAAACAGGAAAAATGACTTTATATAACTATTGAAGAATGCGCAATTTAAATTAAATTTGTTTTCTTTTTGAGGTCTACTGGCAATATTAATGTATACAATGTTTAGGTGAAAATTACAAAAAAGGACAAAGACAGTGACCAATTTCTGTAGTGCGGTTTGGACCTATATGCTCAAGAAGATGAGTAAAGATGTAAAGTAACAATCATAGCTAAGAAAAAGTAACACTTGTAGCAGTTGGATTTTGTCAAAGACACAAATCTGAACACGTTGATATGATAATTGAGCAGTCCAAGTACATAAATTTAGTGTAGTTTGCATTCAGATTGCCCCTTTTTAGTAGCGGGGTTTTCCCCACAACAAAAACAAGCTTACGTCAAACTTTATCTTCATGGAGAAACAAGCAAAGAGGGAGAGATTGATTTGGAAGGCCACGTATAACTATTGTTGTTGAAGTAGACATAAGTTTTCTTTTAAATGCCACTATTCAAAAATTGATGAATACGATGATGATACTGGCGTTGTCCTTGTATTTGTCAACTCACTATGAGTTCTAACATAGGTTATCATTAGTGATTGCTCACTGATAATAACAGGTGGTGTTCCTTGGAGTCTGAGTAACAAGTCTCCTCAAATTTCCAGTACTCGTCATCTGGGCCCAACTCTCTTCTTTATCTTCGTCAATAATCTCCCAAATCGCACTCTAAGTTCAATCGTCACATCAAAGGCCAGTAACAACCAAAGACTCTCTCCCCAATGTTGAGTACATGGTGCAATAGGGTAAAAGGTGACTGGTTAATTATAATTCATTGAATCTTTTCATCAAACACTATGATCCTCATTCGGCCCAAATTGATATTAATGGTTCCTGTTTTGAAAAACTTCTAGTTTTGACCTTCACTTCTGACCTGAAATTGAAGAGTTACATCAAATCTGACGCCAAGTTTACTGGAAATATGGTTGAGCGATTCTACTGCTTAAGAAGGTATCTCATTTCCAATACAATTCTCATTACGTTATTTACAATATCTCATTTCCAATACAATTCTCATTATTTTATTTACAATATCTCATTTCCAATACAATTCTCATTATTTTATTTACAATATCTCATTTCCAATACAATTCTCATTATGCTATTTACAATATCTCATTTCCAATACAATTCTCATTACGTTATTTACAATATCTCATTTCCAATACAATTCTCATTATTTTATTTACAATATCTCATTTCCAATACAATTCTCATTACGTTATTTACAATATCTCATTTCCAATACAATTCTCATTATGCTATTTACAATATCTTATTTCCAATACAATTCTCATTATTTTATTTACAATATCTCTTTTCCAATACAATTCTAATTATTTTATTTACAATATCTCATTTTCAATACAATTCTCATTATTTTATTTACAATATCTCATTTCCAATACAATTCTCATTATGCTATTTACAATATCTTATTTCCAATACAATTCTCATTATTTTATTTACAATATCTCATTTCCAATACAATTCTCATTATTTTATTTACAATATCTCATTTCCAATACAATTCTCATTACGTTATTTACAATATCTCATTTCCAATACAATTCTCATGTTATTTACAATATCTCATTTCCAATACAATTCTCATTATTTTATTTACAATATCTCATTTCCAATACAATTCTCATTATTTTATTTACAATATCTCATTTCCAATACAATTCTCATTATGCTATTTACAATATCTTATTTCCAATACAATTCTCATTATTTTATTTACAATATCTCTTTTCCAATACAATTCTAATTATTTTATTTACAATATCTCATTTTCAATACAATTCTCATTATTTTATTTACAATATTTCATTTCCAATACAATTCTCATTATGTTATTTACAATATCTCATTTTCAATACAATTCTCATTATTTTATTTACAATATCTCATTTCCAATACAATTCTCATTATTTTATTTACAATATCTCATTTCCAATACAATTCTCATTATGTTATTTACAATATCTCATTTCCAATACAATTCTCTTTATGTTATTTACAATATCTCATTTTCAATACAATTCTCATTATTTTATTTACAATATCTTATTTCAAATACAATTCTCATAATTATGTTTACAATATCTCATTTCCAATACAATTCTCATTATGTTATTTACAATATCTCATTTCCATTACAATTCTCATTATTCTATTTACAATATCTCATTTTCAATACAATTCTCATTATTTTATTTACAATATCTTATTTCAAATACAATTCTCATTATTATATTTACAATATCTCATTTCCAATACAATTCTCATTATGTTATTTACAATATCTCATTTCCAATACAATTCTCATTATTTTATTTACAATATCTCATTTCCAATACAATTCTCATTATTTTATTTACAATATATCATTTTCAATACAATTCTCATTATTTTATTTACAATATCTCATTTCCAATACAATTCTCATTATTTTATTTACAATATATCATTTACAATACAATTCTCATTATGTTATTTACAGTATCTCATTTACAATACGATTCTCATTATTTTATTTACAATCCATTATTTTCAATACAATTCTCATTATGTTATTTACAATATCTTATTTCCAATACAATTCTCATTATTTTATTTACAATATCTTATTTCAAATACAATTCTCATTATGTTATTTACAATATCTCATTTCCAATACAATTCTCATTATTTTATTTACAATATCTCATTTCCAATACAATTCTCATTATTTTATTTACAATGTCACATTTCTAATACAATTCTCATTATGGTATTTAAAATATCTCATTTCTAATACAATTCTCATTATTTTATTTACAATATCTTATTTCCAATACGATTCTAATTATTTTCTTTACAATATCCCCATTTCCAATACAATTCTCATTATGTTATTTCCAATATCTCATTTCCAATATAATTCTCATTATTTTATTTACAATATATCATTTTCAATACAATTCTCATTATTTTATTTACAATATCTCATTTCCAATACAATTCTCATTATTATATTTACAATATCTCATTTCCAATACAATTCTCATTATGCTATTTACAATATCTTATTTCCAATACAATTCTCATTATTTTATTTACAATATCTCATTTCCAATACAATTCTCATTATTTTATTTACAATATCTCATTTCCAATACAATTCTCATTACGTTATTTACAATATCTCATTTCCAATACAATTCTCATGTTATTTACAATATCTCATTTCCAATACAATTCTCATTATTTTATTTACAATATCTCATTTCCAATACAATTCTCATTATTTTATTTACAATATCTCATTTCCAATACAATTCTCATTATGCTATTTACAATATCTTATTTCCAATACAATTCTCATTATTTTATTTACAATATCTCTTTTCCAATACAATTCTAATTATTTTATTTACAATATCTCATTTTCAATACAATTCTCATTATTTTATTTACAATATCTCATTTCCAATACAATTCTCATTATGTTATTTACAATATCTCATTTTCAATACAATTCTCATTATTTTATTTACAATATCTCATTTCCAATACAATTCTCATTATTTTATTTACAATATCTCATTTCCAATACAATTCTCATTATGTTATTTACAATATCTCATTTCCAATACAATTCTCTTTATGTTATTTACAATATCTCATTTTCAATACAATTCTCATTATTTTATTTACAATATCTTATTTCAAATACAATTCTCATAATTATGTTTACAATATCTCATTTCCAATACAATTCTCATTATGTTATTTACAATATCTCATTTCCATTACAATTCTCATTATTCTATTTACAATATCTCATTTTCAATACAATTCTCATTATTTTATTTACAATATCTTATTTCAAATACAATTCTCATTATTATATTTACAATATCTCATTTCCAATACAATTCTCATTATGTTATTTACAATATCTCATTTCCAATACAATTCTCATTATTTTATTTACAATATCTCATTTCCAATACAATTCTCATTATTTTATTTACAATATATCATTTTCAATACAATTCTCATTATTTTATTTACAATATCTCATTTCCAATACAATTCTCATTATTTTATTTACAATATATCATTTACAATACAATTCTCATTATGTTATTTACAGTATCTCATTTACAATACGATTCTCATTATTTTATTTACAATCCATTATTTTCAATACAATTCTCATTATGTTATTTACAATATCTTATTTCCAATACAATTCTCATTATTTTATTTACAATATCTTATTTCAAATACAATTCTCATTATGTTATTTACAATATCTCATTTCCAATACAATTCTCATTATTTTATTTACAATATCTCATTTCCAATACAATTCTCATTATTTTATTTACAATGTCACATTTCTAATACAATTCTCATTATGGTATTTAAAATATCTCATTTCTAATACAATTCTCATTATTTTATTTACAATATCTTATTTCCAATACGATTCTAATTATTTTCTTTACAATATCCCCATTTCCAATACAATTCTCATTATGTTATTTCCAATATCTCATTTCCAATATAATTCTCATTATTTTATTTACAATATCTTATTTCAAATACAATTATCATTATTTTATTTACAATATCTTATTTCAAATACAATTATCATTATTTTATTTACAATATCTCATTTCCAATACAATTCTCATTATTTTATTTACAATATCTTATTTCCAATACAATTCTAATTATTTTATTTACAATATCTCATTTACAATACAATTCTAATTATTTTATTTACATTATCTCATTTCCAATACAATTCTCATTATTTTATTTACAATATCTCATTTCCAATACAATTCTCATGTTATTTACAATATCTCATTTCCAATACAATTCTAATTATTTTATTTAAAATATCTCATTTACAATACAATTCTCATGTTATTTACAATATCTTATTTCCAATACAATTCTAATTATCTTATTTACAATATCTCATTTCAATACAATTCTAATTATTTTATTTAAAATATCTCATTTCCAATACAATTCTCATGTTATTTACATTATCTCATTTTCAATACAATTCTAATTATTTTATTTACAATATCTCATTTCCAATACAATTCTCATGTTATTTACAATATCTCATTTCCAATACAATTCTAATTATTTTATTTAAAATATCTCATTTACAATACAATTCTCATGTTATTTACAATATCTTATTTCCAATACAATTCTAATTATCTTATTTACAATATCTCATTTCAATACAATTCTCATTATTTTATTTAAAATATCTCATTTCCAATACAATTCTCATGTTATTTACATTATCTCATTTCCAATACAATTCTAATTATTTTATTTACAATATCTCATTTCCAATACAATTCTCATGTTATTTACAATATCTTATTTCCAATACAATTCTAATTATTTTATTTAAAATATCTCATTTACAATACAATTCTAATTATTTTATTTACAATATCTCATTTCCAATACAATTCTCATGTTATTTACAATATCTTATTTCCAATACAATTCTCATTATTTTATTTACAATATCTCATTTCCAATACAATTCTCATTTTTTTTATTTACAATATCTCATTTCCAATACAATTCTCATTATTTTATTTACAATATCTCATTTCCAATACAATTCTCATTATTTTATTTACAATATCTTATTTCCAATACAATTCTCATTATTTTATTTACGATATCTCATTTCCAATACAATTCTCATATTATTTACAATATCTCATTTCAATACAATTCTCATTATGTTATTAACAAGATATCATTTCCAATACAATTCTCATTATTTTATTTACAATATCTCATTTCAATACAATTCTCATTATTTACAATATCCCATTTCCAATACAATTCTAATTATTTTATTTACAATATCTCATTTCCAATACAATTCTCATTATTTTATTTACAATATCTTATTTCAAATACAATTCTCATTATGTTATTTACAATATCTCATTTCAATACAATTCTCATTATTTACAATATCTCATTTTCAATACAATTCTCATTATTTTATTTACAATATCTCATTTCCAATACAATTCTCATTATTTTATTTACAATATCTTATTTCCAATACAATTCTCATTATGTTATTTACAATATCTCATTTCAATACAATTCTCATTATGTTATTTACAATATCTTATTTCCAATACAATTCTAATTATGTTATTTACAATATCTCATTTCCAATACAATTCTCATTATTTTATTTACAATATCTCATTTCAATACAATTCTCATTATTTTATTTACCATATATCATTTCCAATACAATTCTCATTATTTTATTTACAATATCTCATTTCCAATACAATTCTCATTATTTTATTTACAATATCTCATTTCAATACAATTCTCATTATTTTATTTACAATATCTTATTTCCAATACAATTCTCATTATGTTATTTACAATATCTCATTTCAATACAATTCTCATTATTTACAATATCTCATTTTCAATACAATTCTCATTATTTTATTTACAATATCTCATTTCCAATACAATTCTCATTATTTTATTTACAATATCTTATTTCCAATACAATTCTCATTATGTTATTTACAATATCTCATTTCAATACAATTCTCATTATGTTATTTACAATATCTTATTTACAATACAATTCTCATTATGTTATTTACAATATCTCATTTCCAATACAATTCTCATTATTTTATTTACAATATCTCATTTCAATACAATTCTCATTATTTTATTTACCATATATCATTTCCAATACAATTCTCATTATTTTATTTACAATATCTCATTTCCAATACAATTCTCATTATTTTATTTACAATATCTCATTTCAATACAATTCTCATTATTTTATTTACAATATCTCATTTCCAATACAATTCTCATTATTTTATTTACAATATCTCATTTCCAATACAATTCTCATTATTTTATTTACAATATCTTATTTCCAATACAATTCTCATTACTTTATTAACAATATCTTATTTCCAATACAATTCTCATTATGTTATTTACAATATCTTATTTACAATACAATTCTCATTATTTTATTTAAAATATCTCATTTCCAATACAATTCTCATTATGTTATTTACAATATCTCATTTCCAATACAATTCTCATTACGTTATTTACAATATCTCATTTCCAATACAATTCTCATTATTTTATTTACAATATCTCATTTCCAATACAATTCTCATTATTTTATTTACAATATCTCATTTCCAATACAATTCTCATTACGTTATTTAAAATATCTCATTTCCAATACAATTCTCATTATTTTATTTACAATATCTCATTTCCAATACAATTCTCATTATGTTATTTACAATATCTCATTTCCAATACAATTCTCATTATTTTATTTACAATATCTTATTTCCAATACAATTCTCATTATTTTATTTACAATATCTTATTTCCAATACAATTCTCATTATGTTATTTACAATATCTCATTTCAATACAATTCTCATTATGTTATTTACAATATCTTATTTACAATACAATTCTCATTATTTTATTTACAATATCTCTTTTCCAATACAATTCTCATTATTTTATTTACAATATCTTATTTCCAATACAATTCTCATTATTTTATTTACAATATCTTATTTCCAATACAATTCTCATTATTTTATTTACAATATCTCATTTCCAATACAATTCTCATTATTTTATTTACAATATCTTATTTCCAATACAATTCTCATTATTTTATTTACAATATCTCATTTCCAATACAATTCTCATTATGTTATTTACAATATCTTATTTCCAATACAATTCTCATTACGTTATTTACAATATCTCATTTCCAATACAATTCTCATTATTTTATTTACAATATCTCATTTCCAATACAATTCTCATTATGTTATTTACAATATCTCATTTCCAATACAATTCTCATTACGTTATTTACAATATCTCATTTCCAATACAATTCTCATTATTTTATTTACAATATCTTATTTCCAATACAATTCTCATTATGTTATTTACAATATCTCATTTCAATACAATTCTCATTATGTTATTTACAATATCTTATTTACAATACAATTCTCATTATTTTATTTACAATATCTCTTTTCCAATACAATTCTCATTATTTTATTTACAATATCTTATTTCCAATACAATTCTCATTATTTTATTTACAATATCTTATTTCCAATACAATTCTCATTATTTTATTTACAATATCTCATTTCCAATACAATTCTCATTATTTTATTTACAATATCTTATTTCCAATACAATTCTCATTATTTTATTTACAATATCTCATTTCCAATACAATTCTCATTATGTTATTTACAATATCTTATTTCCAATACAATTCTCATTACGTTATTTACAATATCTCATTTCCAATACAATTCTCATTATTTTATTTACAATATCTCATTTCCAATACAATTCTCATTACGTTATTTACAATATCTCATTTCCAATACAATTCTCATTATTTTATTTACAATATCTCATTTCCAATACAATTCTCATTATTTTATTTACAATATCTCATTTCCAATACAATTCTCATTACGTTATTTACAATATCTCATTTCCAATACAATTCTCATTATTTTATTTACAATATCTCATTTCCAATACAATTCTCATTATTTTATTTACAATATCTCATTTCCAATACAATTCTCATTATTTTATTTACAATATCTTATTTCCTATACAATTCTCATTATTTTATTTACAATATCTCATTTCCAATACAATTCTCATTATTTTATTTACAATATCTCATTTCCAATACAATTCTCATTATTTTATTCACAATATCTCATTTCCAATGCAATTCTCATTATGTTATTTATAATATCTCATTTCCAATACAATTCTCATTATTTTATTTACAATATCTTTTTTCCAATACAATTCTCTCCCTGTATAAAAGCCAAAATAGATCCTAAAATGGAGTAATATTGCCACATCTGGAAAGGAATTGCTCAGGGACCCTATACTGCCTTTCCAGAGTTTAAAACTGGTTTCAAAACCAAATAGAAGACACCGTTTCCTCCTCTCTGCAACTTTTATATCACGAAAGAGACATTATTTTTTTTCATAGCAAGTGCTAATCTATGCCTACGCCAAAATCTTACTAAAATCACTTGTCTAACTACAATTACTATCAATTTCCCCCATGCTATATCTGTGTTTAAATCTATGAACAGCTTTTTCTCTAGAACTGCCCACTGATGGAACTCTGTTCTGTTGTCCTGCTTCCCAACTGACTACAACAGGGTCGTTTTCAAGTCCAATGGAAACAATTTCTTGTTAAATAATCGAATTTTACCCAATTTTCACCACTTACAATCACTCTGCTGTTGTCTTAGTGACCACGGTACATTCATTAACCCTTATCCTTAAGTGGCCTTAAATAACATATTAAAGCAACTAATCGGTGCAAAATTTGAAGAACACTGGCGGCTGACTGTTAAAGCTTCTCGTAAAAACTGGAATCCAATGTTAGTTCGTTTCATTTAATTAATCCTTTGAATCGCAACCCCCCCCCCAACCACTTACAAAAAGAGAAAAAATATAAAGGGAGGAAAAAGTGAAAAAAAAGAAGAAATTTATAAAATGGCACAAGTAACCCACAGAATAACTGGAATGGAAAGTCGTGTTTCACCTGACGGAAAAATGCCAGTCCATATTTTTTAAGCAACTAAGAACTCCAACCGGTGTTCCTTGTATATTCCCCTGTGGACGTATCCGCAGCGGTGTTAAGTGGTCGCGGGCGGAGTATGAATTGAATAAAGAGAAAAGATTTTACAACTTCCATTGATTCTAACTAATTGTGGCAGTGAACTCTCACCGGAAAAAATATAGAAATGTACGAATATCAAGGAACTGAAAGGGTAGTATGCCTATAGCTACTTTGCTGAAGTGTGGGGACATTACATGTAATGTCGTGATTTTTAATCCTATTATGGTCAAACTCACATGCGAAAAAATGAGTTCATTTTATTTATATAGAGATGCTATTCAGCCCAGCTATAAGCATATCTATAATCAATCATATACTGTATGATATAGATAAAACCAGATTTGTGTATGCAGTATAAATACTATTTGTTTTTAATTATTTTAAAACGATAACTTACTTCCATTTAATTTGCTGAGGATTAGCAAATCCACTGCACGTCAACTGTACATTCATTCCCTCTCGTATTTTTCCTGTCACATTAATTTGCATTTTGATATCTGGGGGAACTTTAAAGAAAAGAAACAAATTTCAAGTTTAAGAAATATTCAATAAAAATTATATCTTAACAATTTATTTTCATATCAGCAATTTTGTATCATGTATTCATTTTTCAATGCATGTTTCAGTGAATGTATTTGCGCTTTTATATTAAGAAAAGCTTGTAATAAAAGCATAAAATTACAATGGAATTGAATGAAGTTAGCAAATCAAAGAAAACAGAACTAGAATAAAAATGAATGTGAACAACAAATTCAATAACTTATAAGCTTCAAAATCAAATATTCTAGTTACTTTTCATTTGTATACAATTAAAAAAACAATACGATTTTACTGTTAATTGAATGAATGAATTTTTTTCTTGATAAAAATCAAAGTTTCCACATGAAGTCACTTTTAATTAAGTTATAGATTGTATTAAAAAATCAGAAATTATAGAATAATTAAGTTATACTCCTTAAAAGAACGAGACACACAATGAGAAAAAGGAAGACAAAAACTTACATTGAACGTCTAATTTGACGCTGGTTTTATGTGGTCGGGTCAGTGCATCATTAATGGCATAGCACTCTAAAATCTTTCCAGAATCTTTACTCTTTGGTACTAGCAAGACACGGCCAATACTATCAACAAGCTTATTTGATTTTTTCCTAACTTCGGTTGAATACAGTTTTCTATTCATTATTTGACCGTTAAGGTACCAAGATATCTTTGCAGCTGGTTTTCCATTTTTGGCTTCACACGTGATGTTCGTTGCTTCACCCAATATAACTGCAGCAATTGGTGCCTCATATATTCGCGGTTGATCTGGTCGAACTGGTAAAATAGCACAAAAATGATGTACATAAAAAAGATTTAAGAAACTTATCTTTTCATTTTATGTGACATTTGTTTAGATTTAATTTCAATAGAAATTCAAAAATAAAATGAAAATTATTAAATGTAATCAAATGTAATGCATATGTGATCTTTTAAATCTTATTCTAAGTCAATCAGAGATATTTCAGTCAAACAAGATCAATAGCTCTGCATTTTCTTAGATTTAAATTGCTCATCAGTGCCTATTTAAAAAACTTCAAAAGTATTTGGCCATCCATTTTTTTGCAAACTGTTATCCTCATCTTCATAGTTGTTGTTGTTTCACCACGTTTCGGCCAACTCATCCTCTGGCTTTCTTCAAAAGTATTGTCTCAAAGAATGTTTGAATATAGATTCAATGTTTTGTCTCTGAGTATATTTTAATTTTTTCAAATATTTTAAAATATCAACTAAATTGTAAAAAAAAATGTCATTTTGAAGAATACTTTAAAATTTCAGAGATTGTTATGCACAGATAACATAATGAATATAAAATACATACATAATGAATGCAAAAATCAAGATAGAAAACTACTTTGGTTTTTGAAAAGAAGAGAAAGATAATTAAAATGGTGGTGAATCAGCTATTTCCGTCAGAAATAATCAATACTTTCGGATTTCATCGTTTTCTGCTAAGTCAGTCCACATTATAGATAATTTATAAAAAA
Organism: Euprymna scolopes; assembly: GCF_053919585.1. Lineage (NCBI taxonomy): Eukaryota > Metazoa > Mollusca > Cephalopoda > Sepiida > Sepiolidae > Euprymna > Euprymna scolopes. The sequence goes on from NC_136508.1 coordinate 600,930, forward strand.
AAAAACACTAAAAATACATGAAAATAAAATTCTAATTTTATTCAACACAAATATTAAAGTTGTAAAATCAGTAGAAAAGTTGTAAAACACAGATAAAATTACTGTATAACAGATGAAAATAAAAGATCAAATCATATTAAAATACGTACATTTACAGTAAATGTTAATATAATCATTATAATAAATCAGAGAAGGAAATATGAAAACATCAGGGAGGAAGATTAAATCTGGGCAGAACAGAGAGATGTGGGCAGCACAGGGGGTTTTGATGATCAGCAGATTGAGTGTGAGACTCTTAACCTGATTATGGTAAAAAAATAGTTACTGTTACCAGGGACCAAATTAGTGCATAGACATGTTTTCCTTTTTACTAGTTAAAAAAAAACACACTGAAACTAGGTTTAAATGTCAGCTTTCTTGTCTTTCTGTTATAGCAAATCAATATTGAGAAAGAAGTAGAGAGAGGGGCAGTTGGATGGTTAGAGAAAAAGGAACCAGAGAAAAGTTTTTTTACAAAATTTGTGAATGTTAGTCATTACATGTATAAACACATTTCAACTCTCTGATTATTTTATGTATTCAAATAACACTATGAAAACCAGAAAAAACATTTTCTATAAATGCAAGTTTCATTACGATAATTAATACTTACATAAAACTGAGAGTTTAACAGTATTACTTCGTATACCAGCAACATCTTTTGTTGGTGTTACTTGGCATTGATAAAGCGCATCATCTTCCATGCTGGCATTTACAATTCTAAGATTGTATTCCACTGCAAAAACAAATATAATATTGGTTTTGAGAAAATAAACCCTTGAAAACTTTTTATCCTGTAAAATTAAGCAGACTTTATTGATTGTCATATGAACAATAGTTGTGGCCGAATCTATTGATCTACTGAGATGTGCCCAACAGACAGTGGTGTGCTTACATAACACATAAGATGATCTGATAGTCAGGATGTTAGATCAAAACTTTGTTTTTCTATTTGTTAAAATATTAAGCTCTGTATTTACTGGAGATTTTATAAAAAATACCAGTTTATAAACCAACCAGAGCATTCATGAGCCTCCCATTTTAGAAATTCATCTGAGAGTGTACAGGTATATGGTTTGTCCGTCAATGCGGAGTGTAACATGTCCTCCGTAAAAAGATTATCTGATCAGCAATTCAAAAATCGTTCAATTATAATTGAACGATTTTTGAATTGCTGATCAGATAATCTTTTATAAGAGGGGATAAAAGACAATAAATAAAATCATACATGGTCATTGTACACTAAGGGTCGGGTCCGTGCACCCCAAGATGGACATGGCTGCAATTAAATACTTGGTGGAGCATACCAAATACAGGAAATCTTATTGTATTACTCTGTGACTAGAGATTGAGATAAACAAACCATTGGGGATAGTTAATGATTATTTGAAACAAACTCTTGATTATATTGAAGTGGTTAACTCTCTAAATAGCTGTCAAATTTTATTTTATTTTCGAAGTGGTGACAGAGCAAACTGTATTAATTTGTTGTCTGATTTTTGCAGGTTTCCTTTTTGTAATTTTTATTTTGCAAACATTAAACTTATTTTCTGATTTTTGCAGATTAAATTGCATTTTTGTAGATTAGTTTACGAGTAAATATTTGTTTTCCGATTTTGTATTTTTTTAATTGTTCTCAACTTATTTAACATGATCTTCAAGAAACAAAGACAAAAGAAATATAGTTTTGGAATTCATACATTAAAAATAAATGTCAAACTTAGAACGTCCTTGTACTATTAAGTTACGAGCCATATATTCACATACCACTATGTTGTGATCTGTATATTCAATCCAATTGAAATTAAGATTTGATTGTACTTTCTTCTTTAGCTGTACGAAACTTAATGGACAATGAAACCCATACTGCAACTGGCCTTTTTTACTAGGAAATTCGGCTTTTCCATAATGTTGTATTTTTTTGTTTCTTCTAAGAGAAAAGTGGTACTTTTGTTGAGATGTTTTTGTTAGCCAAACAAGTAAACTATCAAAAAGTGTCAAAGCAAAAACTTTGACAAAACTGCTAACAAAAAAAAAAAAAGAAAAATATAATGCTTTAACGAAAGAACATACCAAATGCAATTTTTAATGGATAATAACAAATGAAAGAAAATGAATAAAATCCATTAAACCTATGGTAATTTTCAAGAATGAGTATTAATTGATTTTTAATGATAATACTAAAAAACATAAAAAATTATAACAGCAAATGTCAAAGACATTTATTTGTATCTTTTTCTGTAATTGTTATGGATTTGTTTTTTTTTCAAATTTTAGAAGGAATACTGAAACTGAGGCAAAAAATGATCAGAAATTTTTTAGGAGATGAAAGTTTCTTTATTTAAAAAAAAAAAAAATTTTTTTGTTTCATGAAATTTTTCCAGTATTTATGCAGAGAAGGTATTGTGCTGGAGTAATAATACTATTATTTAGAAACCCATACTTAAAATGGGGAAGGGAGGATGTTTTGCACCAAAAAGCAAATTGGCTTATTACCGATTAATCAACCTATGATAATCGGCCAATTAACAGGTTTTCTAATGTCAATTTATCAGCAAAATTTGCTTTCATAAATAGTACAAATATTAATTTAATTATATTGGAAATGAAGACAAGTGAACGTGTGTTCGTTACAACTCTACTTTCAACCGAGTTCTTGTTTGTTTCGTTCACCACACTCTTTTCTTCTACCTCTTCTTTTACACACGTCCGTTTGTTTTCGTGACTCAAACTCGTCTCTCTTCCCGCTTTCCTCCTCTCGTTATTTATGGAATCAGGGTACAAGATTCCCCGAGATTCCACAAGACTTTTTTCCACATAAACGCATGCGGGCGCCATCTTGATTCTTAGTAGCCACTTTCTCCACACTCCCCCCTGATCTCATGATCACAGAGATGACAGGGGGGTGGTGATCGCCGCCGTCGGGTGCTTCTACGAAGGAGGACAGTGCTGCTCTCGTCTTCGCGTGCGCTCTCATCCACCGCCTGATGGTCGGGGAAGGCTTCATTGATAGGGATGGTGCAAACCAAAGCGATGGCCCACTCGTCTCAGAGTCAGAATCACTCTCATCGTTCACTGGAGGTGGTACATGTGTCGCCGGCCGTAGGTCCCTAACGTGACGGGGTACGCCATCAACCTGGACACACTGCTGACTCACCACATCGGTCACTGTGCCTCGTTTATACTTGTCAGTACATCGGTTTCCTGGCGGCTTCACCCAGACAGCATCCTCTTTGGCATATCGATTCCGTTCTATCTCAGTGGCCACAGTTGTATCGGGGTGGATTCCTTTTTCTCGGACACGGTACTGATAGATTGTGTTTGCAGGCGCCGTTCCTGGAGAGATGCCATCCTTTGGCATGAGATTATACCAGTACGCAGCTTCTGCGATGGTGCACTGCTTCCTGGCTGCAATTGTTTTGATGCTGCGATGGCTTCTCTCAGCTATACCATTGCCAGAAGGCACATAAGCGCATCTAAGCCGCAGCTGCACACCTCATTCTTGTAAGAACTGCCTCATCTGATGGCTGCAAAAGGCTGGGTCGTTGTCCGTCAGCACTTCATCGGGCGCACCTCTTTCACAGAACACGGATGACAGCTGGCGAATAATGTTGCAAGAGTCCTGGCGCCCGAGGAGTCTCCAGACTGCGAAACGTGTAGGCCCACAATCGATGAGGGTAAGGAAGTGGTTGCCACCGTAGTGTGTGATGTCCATGCCCACTCTCTGCCACTTACCACTCACTCCTAACTCTCCTTTCTTCCATCGTGCTGGAGCTGGGTCGATGGATTGGCAGGCCTCGCAACTTTCCACCACTCTTCGGATATCTTTTTTTCCTACTCCTGGATCAATCATCTTGACAAAGTACAGTGTCCGCTTGATGGCAGGATGTCCACACTGTCGATGAATGTCCATGATGCGCGCTGCATCCACATTACACACAACTGCTGCACATGTGTTTTGCAGATTATCAGCATCTCTCCGAGCACCAGCCAGAAGCCATCGTTGAGGGACTCTTGTCAAAGCATCTGCTCTGTTGAGCGCAGACCTGATCAACATTACGTCCACGGTCAGGTCGTACTCTGTGATGGTGTCGACCAAGGTGGCAAGCCGTCTTCGAATTAACATCTCACTCGATGCTCGTGTCGTCAGCCGTGCTCTTCCACTTAATGCATCGGTTATCCACCGATGAGTGCATGCCGAGTCAGTCATGATATGTAGAACCTTGGCGTGCCATTGAAGCGCCAAGTTAACGCCCTTCAATGTGGCATCAAGTTCGGTCAGGTTTATGTGCCTCGAATCATTCTCTGGCCGAAGCCAACAGGCATCTTCAATAATGGAATCATTAACTGCAAGGGCAACTCCAAGAGCCAGTGAACTAGCATCCACCCAGACCGTGAACTCATTCCCGCTGACGTACCACTTTCCCTGAACGGGGTCATCACTGGTCACTCTGGACACAGTCTCTGTCAACATGCTCCTTAAGGTGACATCGTGTACTGCATCGTCCCATCCCGCCGACACGGCTGTTGAACGTCTCTTTATGGCTGCCACGGCCACCTTGAGCCAACCGCACACAGGGAAATGGCCTGCCATCTTTCCACAAAGCGAACACACTGTTTGTCGAGTGATGTTTGATGGGACCTTGGGAACGTGACTTCCTCTTCTTCAGCAAAGTCCCTCCTTGTTATTGCGCACGTGCAGGCTAAGAATTTTTGCTCCATCGCACAGACGCTCTGGTTCCTTACATGTCAGTCCAAAGCTTTCAAAGTGCATTCTAACCGATTGCGCTGACATGAGGCTCTCATTGACGAATATATCATCGATGTATGAGGATGTTGCCTGTTACACTGTCTCATCTTGCTGCCGGATAGCATGCATGATTGCTGTCATAATGCCTGGGGCCACATTTAGACCGAACCCTAGCCTGGTTAGACAATATCGGGTTCCTCTAATTTCCACAGTCTGAAATGGCCACAATTTCTTCTCAATGCGTATTTGTAGATAGGCCCTGCGTAGGTCCAGAGTTGCCACATTCGATCCCTGCTGTCGCCACTCCCTTAATTTGAGTGCACACACATCAGCCCTTGCTGTATATGGGTCGACATGCTCATTGAGCTCACGGTAGTCTAGGACGGGGCGGACCTTTTGTTTGGTCTCTTGTACGACGGCCATCAAGAGAATCAGCCCTCGTGGGGGGCCAAGCTCATCCTCTGGGTATGGAAGAAGCCAGCCATTGTCGATCCACATTTGCAGTTCTTCTTCATACTGTTCCCTTAGCCACATAGGTGGGGGATATTCCGATAACCGGTTTCGCAAGAACTGTACCTTGCCGGTTCTGTCCACGGTAATTCCACCCAGTTGTGTAATCAAGTCCATACCCAGGAGTAGGTCGTACCCGAGAAGCTCTCCCTCCATCACCAGGGCTCGCACGGCTACTGCAGGCCCGTCGTTGATGCTTGCGCGGATAATGCTCACCCCACAAGAGGCTAGTGAACCTCCGCCTACAGTTAGTACCGGAATTCTCTCTGCTTTCCAAGTGGCACAGCATATCTTGCTTACGAGAGTCTGGGTGCACCCAGTGTCCACAAGCGCGAGGCGCTCGCTTCCATTAATGTGTATGCTTACAGTGGGTAGCGCCCTGCTCAATGACGATCTGGGGAGAAGACTGGCGCTGTAGCTTCTTCCCCTTACCCGTTTCCCGGACAGGTGCGGGCCAGGTGTCCGCGTTTTTTGCACTTGTAGCACTGCGGCCCGTCAAGTTTCCGAGTTCGTTGACGTGACAAAAGACAATCACGGGCCAAATGGTTGGGTCCTCCACACTTATAGCAGGTTGTAGCTGCGCCCAGGTCCTGCAATCCAACCTGTGATGGTTGTACAGCTGCCACTTGGTCTATAGTGTTAGGGCTTTTCTTTAGTATTGCTCGTGCCCGCGTCAATACTTCTGATATGTCCATCTCGTCCACTTGGGATGAGGCACAGAGCAGATCTTCCACACTCTTAGGTAATCCTCCAACAAAGGCGCACACCAAGCCTTTGTCTGACATCCCTCCAAAGAGGACCGATAGCTTTCTTAGCTCAGCCAGATACACATCCACCGTTTCCCCGGAATGTAATTTTTGGGCCATGAATTCCTTCCATGCAGTAATTGGATCTAATGCAAATGCTGTAAAAAGGGCGCGCTTGATGCAGGCAAAATCTGTTTTTTCCTCATCAGCCAACTGCTGGTATACTGCATATGCTCCCCCAGTGAGGCGCATTGGGACCACGCATTCTATACGCTTCACCCCACTGAGCTGACATATTAATTCTGCTTTTTCCACCCATTCCTGCACTGAGTGATCAGTGCTACTGCCATCAAACAGGGGAATTAGCTTGGGGTCAAATCCTGACATCATGCCGGAATAGCTTGTGTTCGTTACAACTCTACTTTCAACCGAGTCCTTGTTTGTTTCGTTCACCACACTCTTTTCTTCTACCTCTTCTTTTACACACGTCCGTTCGTTTTCGTGACTCAAACTCGTCTCTCTTCCCGCTTTCCTCCTCTCGTTATTTATGGAATCAGGGTACGAGATTCCCCGAGATTCCACGAGACTTTTTTCCACATAAACGCATGCGGGCGCCATCTTGATTCTTAGTACCTATTTACTATGCCTCCCCAGAGTTAGATACCAGGGTCGTTTTTTAACGTAGAGAAAAGGTACAAAAATAAAAATTGTCTCAGTCGTGAAGGATTTCTCCTCCACCGAAAGAGAACAAGAAATAGAAGTGCAGCATCTGAAGAACAGATACTACACTTTGATCGTGACCACCCAGATCTTGATTCTTAGTAGCCACTTTCTCCACAGAACTCCTTTTTGCTTTCTGGTGAAAAGGACATGCACTATCTACACCATATTTTCAAATAACAGGCATGGTGTGCTGCTAACACTTTTTGTGACTCAGCTGCATTTGATACAAATATAAGTACATCGAAAATTTCTCTCCTTTTACTTTACTATCGAATTATTACTTTATTATTTTTGTATACATTAAATCACCCACAAAGAAAATTATTTCTCTTTCAGTTTTCATGTTGAGGAATTGTATGGTAAATTGTGACTTGACAAGTTCCCTAACAATATTAGTCAATAAAATTCAGAAGCAAGTTTGGGAACTAAGCTAACTATTTGATGAGAGGGCAGTAATTCTGTTCATAACAAACATAACTTGAAGGTTTATAAAAACATAAATGAAATGTTCAAGAAAATCAAGGGGAAAAACTCATGTTGAATTATCCCCCTTGGATCTTTTTTTTTTTTTTTTTTTAAATGAGCACACATGAAGTAGCAATAACTTCAGCTTACACCATCAAAAATGATCATGGAAAGTCAATAATTTGATTGAGGAGAAAAATCATCAATCAGACTGCCTCTGAAAAGATTCGAGAGTACTGGAACTTAAGGGTTTCACTTTTCAGAGAACATCAATAGCTGTTAGTGAAAAATCAATGGTAAACGACTGCTACGATAAGGCAAAATTATTAGCAAAGGTTATCGAAAGAGGTGTCCAGTGTTAGAACTCTGAGGAGATTTTTTATCACTCAGATTCCAGAAGAACCTTGCTGGTTTTTGTCACTAATAATAACTTGTGCAAAAACTACTAAAAAAATTAATAAATAAAAATAACAAATGAATATAATAAAAAAAGTTGACAATAATAATGAATATAAAAATATATATATAAAAATGGCACTTGTGCGAAGGTATAACTTTTTTGGTTTTCAGTTTGGACATTTGAAGAGTGCATAGCAGGAACAGACAAATGCAATTTCAGGACAAAATCGAAAATCTTACAACAATAAAGGCATGTTTTTTATTTTTTAAAAATAGATTTAAGAAAATTATAATAACACAAAATATATTTTTGTAAACACAAATTAAAGATTTTAAAATATTTTATTTTGTAATGAAGCCAAAATTCTGAAATTTTTTAATACATTTTTTTTGTTGAGAAAGTTTTTTTTACATATTTATTGAATTAAAACAAATAGATCAAATTTAAACACAAAATAGTTTTCTGCCCTTTATTTATGCTTGTCCACCCCTACTATGCACTCTCCAAATGCCCAAACTGAAAACCAAAAAGTTGTACCTTCATACTAGTGCACAAGTGCCTAAAAAATAGTAAATATGTACGACTAAAAATTATGTACGATCAATGTATGACTAATTGACACTGCTGTTGATTAAAGCAACTTTGACGTAGGTAATCGACACAGGGTCCGTCAGTGTGAAATATCATAAAACAATCTTGTGATAAACAATAAAACGAATTTACTCAGAAGTTTCGAGAGGTCATTTTCGGCAAATATCTTTTAAAGTCCATACTTAAAAAGATACTTACTAAGGAAAACTACCGATTTTTATTAAATATTCCCTCTTACATGAATGATCTACTAAGTCCATCAACGCAAAAAATGTTATTAAAATAAATGATAACATTTTAGTCACAGTCATGATTATTTTTTGGCAAATTCTTAAAAACAGACTTTTTTTTTTTTAATCCAGAGTGCCACTGTTTTTATTTTTTAATCTTTGTTAAAAATAAAAATAAAAAAAAATATATATATACAAGTTTATTTCTTTATCTCCATATATAATATATTGATTTCAGAAATTCCCCTCTGGCCCAAAGTATCGTAGGTTTGCAACAACAGATGCCACGTACAAATTCAATACATCTACTGATAGCCAATATCTTATGTAGCTTACGACCACCATTTCTACCACATTCACTGGTGATAATAAAATGCTGTATTATATCCGATGAGCTAAACCATCACAATCACCACATCTACAGAGGAAGAAATTCCTATTTTTCTCTGTCAGCATTTATTGCTTTCACCGATACCAGTTTTCACTGGGTCCAATTCTATATTTTTCAACTATAGTGTGATTACACCCTCTGTAACTGGCTCACATACATAGAAATAACATTCTTTCCGATTTCTGAATCCTAAACAATAACGGTCCCTAGCCATGTTATGCTCTTTCTGGTTGGCTGAAACCTGCAATTCTCATATTTCAGAATGAAACTAATTTCTAAATAAGCAAATACTTCAAAGGTTTACTAAAATCGTGTAGCTCTCCCCATAACACACTAGCAGTAAAAAAAAAAAAATACAAATATATTAACCGCTCATTAACAGGTAATTAAATACTGATAACCTTATTTACTGGAACCAACATGTACAAATAAAAAACGTCTTCACTGTCTTTGCTTGCACCTCCAGAAAAAAATATAAATATAGCAATGGTCTGGGAATGTAAACGTACAAAATACCAACACGGCTGATCAAGAAAATCTCATTCAAATTTTGTGGAGACAAATACTTATAGAGGTATAAAGACCCGTATTACACACTGTAATTCACTGACTGTATGATATCATTATATATTATATCTCGAAAACTGAAACGTTTAAATGAGATTTTCTGATCCAGCATAGTCGAAAACTTATAAAAGTCATCATTCTAAAGAAAATTTAATTCAAAATTGGTAAAAACACAAGTATATAACAAATAAGTGTTTCCGTATGCAATTAAATTTACGTTAACACTGTAGCATGGGACATCAGAGTAAAAAAATCAACTGGAAATGGAAAAAACAAAAAGCAAAGGAAAACGTTTTGTTTTTATTAGAAAGAGAGGGGGAGGGGCTAGTACCATGTGGGTATTTTGTACATGTTTACATTCCCAGATCATTGCTATGTTTATATTTTTTTGGTGTTCTGGATCAGTATAAAACGTCTTTACCGTCTTTGCTTTCCAGCAAAGACGGTAAAGACGTTTTATACTTATACTTAGATTCAATTACATTAATTATATTCAATTACATTACTTAGATTACTCTGATTCAGTTAAATTACTTGGATTACTTTGATTCAATTACATTACTTTTATTATTTTGATTTAATTACATTACTTTTATTATTTTGATTCAATTACATTACTTTTATTATTTTGATTTAATTACATTACTTTTATTATTTTGATTCAATTACATTACTTTTATTATTTTGATTCAATTACATTACTTTTATTACTTTGATTTAATTACATTACTTTTATTATTTTGATTCAATTACATTACTTTTATTATTTTGATTCAATTACATTACTTTTATTATTTTGATTCAATTACATTACTTTTATTATTTTGATTCAATTACATTACTTATATTACTTTGATTTAATTACGTTACTTTTATTAATTTGATTTAATTACATTACTTTTATTACTTTGATTTAATTACATTACTTTTATTATTTTGATTTAATTACATTACTTTTATTACTTTGATTCAATTACATTACTTATATTACTTTGATTTAATTACATTACTTTTATTATTTTGATTTAATTACATTACTTTTATTGTTTTGATTTAATTACATTACTTTTATTGTTTTGATTTAATTACATTACTTTTATTATTTTGATTTAATTACATTACTTTTATTATTTTGATTTAATTACATTACTTTTATTACTTTGATTCAATTACATTACTTATATTACTTTGATTTAATTACGTTACTTTTATTACTTTGATTTAATTACATTACTTTTATTACTTTGATTTAATTACATTACTTTTATTATTTTGATTTAATTACATTACTTTTATTACTTTGATTTAATTACATTACTTTTATTATTTTGATTCAATTACATTACTTATATTACTTTGATTTAATTACGTTACTTTTATTACTTTGATTTAATTACATTACTTTTATTACTTTGATTTAATTACATTACTTTTATTGATTTGATTCAATTACATTACTTTTATTATTTTGATTTAATTACATTACTTTTATTACTTTGATTCAATTACATTACTTTTATTATTTTGATTTAATTACATTACTTTTATTACTTTGATTTAATTACGTTACTTTTATTACTTTGATTTAATTACATTACTTTTATTACTTTGATTTAATTACATTACTTTTATTATTTTGATTTAATTACATTACTTTCATTACTTTGATTTAATTACATTACTTTTATTATTTTGATTCAATTACATTACTTTTATTATTTTGATTCAATTACATTACTTTTATTATTTTGATTTAATTACATTACTTTTATTACTTTGATTTAATTACATTACTTTTATTACTTTGATTTAATTACATTACTTTTATTACTTTGATTTAATTACATTACTTTTATTATTTTGATTCAATTACATTACTTTTATTATTTTGATTCAATTACATTACTTTTATTATTTTGATTCAATTACATTACTTTTATTATTTTGATTCAATTACATCACTTTTATTATTTTGATTTAATTACATTACTTTTATTATTTTGATTCAATTACATTACTTTTATTATTTTGATTTAATTACATTACTTTTATTATTTTGATTCAATTACATTACTTTTATTATTTTGATTTAATTACATTACTTTTATTATTTCTATTTAATTACATTACTTTTATTATTTTGATTTAATTACATTACTTTTATTATTTTGATTTAATTACATTACTTTTATTATTTTGATTCAATTACATTACTTTTATTACTTTGATTTAATTACATTACTTTTATTATTTTGATTTAATTACATTACTTTCATTACTTTGATTTAATTACATTACTTTCATTACTTTGATTTAATTACATTACTTTTATTATTTTGATTCAATTACATTACTTTTATTATTTTGATTTAATTACATTACTTTTATTATTTTGATTTAATTACATTACTTTTATTACTTTGATTCAATTACATTACTTATATTACTTTGATTTAATTACATTACTTTTATTACTTTGATTTAATTACATTACTTTTATTATTTTGATTTAATTACATTACTTTCATTACTTTGATTTAATTACATTACTTTTATTATTTTGATTTAATTACATTACTTTTATTACTTTGATTCAATTACATTACTTATATTACTTTGATTTAATTACGTTACTTTTATTACTTTGATTTAATTACATTACTTTTATTATTTTGATTTAATTACATTACTTTCATTACTTTGATTTAATTACATTACTTTTATTATTTTGATTTAATTACATTACTTTTATTACTTTGATTCAATTACATTACTTATATTACTTTGATTTAATTACATTACTTTTATTATTTTGATTTAATTACATTACTTTTATTATTTTGATTTAATTACATTACTTTTATTATTTTGATTCAATTACATTACTTTTATTATTTTGATTTAATTACATTACTTTTATTATTTTGATTCAATTACATTACTTTTATTATTTTGATTCAATTACATTACTTTTATTATTTTGATTCAATTACATTACTTTTATTATTTTGATTCAATTACATTACTTTTATTATTTCGATTTAATTACATTACTTATATTACTTTGATTTAATTACATTACTTTTATGACTTTGATTTAATTACATTACTTTTATTACTTTCATTTAATTACATTACTTTTATTATTTTGATTCAATTACATTACTTTTATTACTTTGATTTAATTACATTACTTTTATTACTTTAATTTAATTACATTACTTTTATTATTTTGATTCAATTACATTACTTCTATTATTTTGATTCAATTACATTACTTATATTACTTTGATTTAATTACATTACTTTTATTACTTTGATTCAATTACATTACTTTTATTACTTTGATTCAATTACATTACTTTTATTACTTTGATTCAATTACATTACTTTTATTATTTTGATTCAATTACATTACTTTTATTATTTTGATTCAATTACATTACTTTTATTATTTGGATTCAATTACATTACTTTTATTATTTTGATTTAATTACATTACTTTTATTATTTTGATTTAATTACATTACTTTTATTACTTTGATTTAATTACATTACTTTTATTACTTTGATTTAATTACATTACTTTTATTATTTTGATTTAATTACATTACTTTCATTACTTTGATTTAATTACATTACTTTTATTATTTTGATTCAATTACATTACTTTTATTATTTTGATTCAATTACATTACTTTTATTATTTTGATTTAATTACATTACTTTTATTACTTTGATTTAATTACATTACTTTTATTACTTTGATTTAATTACATTACTTTTATTACTTTGATTTAATTACATTACTTTTATTATTTTGATTCAATTACATTACTTTTATTATTTTGATTCAATTACATTACTTTTATTATTTTGATTCAATTACATCACTTTTGTTATTTTGATTTAATTACATTACTTTTATTATTTTGATTCAATTACATTACTTTTATTATTTTGATTTAATTACATTACTTTTATTACTTTGATTTAATTACGTTACTTTTATTACTTTGATTTAATTACATTACTTTTATTACTTTGATTTAATTACATTACTTTTATTATTTTGATTTAATTACATTACTTTCATTACTTTGATTTAATTACATTACTTTTATTATTTTGATTCAATTACATTACTTTTATTATTTTGATTCAATTACATTACTTTTATTATTTTGATTTAATTACATTACTTTTATTACTTTGATTTAATTACATTACTTTTATTACTTTGATTTAATTACATTACTTTTATTACCTTGATTTAATTACATTACTTTTATTATTTTGATTCAATTACATTACTTTTATTATTTTGATTCAATTACATTACTTTTATTATTTTGATTCAATTACATTACTTTTATTATTTTGATTCAATTACATCACTTTTATTATTTTGATTTAATTACATTACTTTTATTATTTTGATTCAATTACATTACTTTTATTATTTTGATTTAATTACATTACTTTTATTATTTTGATTCAATTACATTACTTTTATTATTTTGATTTAATTACATTACTTTTATTATTTCTATTTAATTACATTACTTTTATTATTTTGATTTAATTACATTACTTTTATTATTTTGATTCAATTACATTACTTTTATTATTTTGATTCAATTACATTACTTTTATTATTTTGATTCAATTACATTACTTTTATTATTTTGATTCAATTACATTACTTTTATTATTTTGATTTAATTACATTACTTTTATTATTTTGATTTAATTACATTACTTTTATTATTTTTATTTAATTACATTACTTTTATTACTTTGATTCAATTACATTACTTATATTACTTTGATTTAATTACGTTACTTTTATTACTTTGATTTAATTACATTACTTTTATTATTTTGATTTAATTACATTACTTTCATTACTTTGATTTAATTACATTACTTTTATTATTTTGATTCAATTACATTACTTTTATTATTTTGATTTAATTACATTACTTTTATTATTTTGATTCAATTACATTACTTTTATTATTTTGATTTAATTACATTACTTTTATTATTTTGATTTAATTAAATTACTTTTATTACTTTGATTTAATTACATTACTTTCATTACTTTGATTTAATTACATTACTTTTATTTTTTTGATTTAATTACATTACTTTTATTATTTTGATTCAATTACATTACTTTTATTATTTTGATTTAATTACATTACTTTTATTACTTTGATTTAATTACATTACTTTTATTACTTTGATTTAATTACATTACTTTTATTATTTTGATTTAATTACATTACTTTTATTATTTTGATTCAATTACATTACTTTTATTATTTTGATTCAATTACATCACTTTTATTATTTTGATTTAATTACATTACTTTTATTATTTTGATTCAATTACATTACTTTTATTATTTTGATTTAATTACATTACTTTTATTACTTTGATTTAATTACGTTACTTTTATTACTTTGATTTAATTACATTACTTTTATTACTTTGATTTAATTACATTACTTTTATTATTTTGATTTAATTACATTACTTTCATTACTTTGATTTAATTACATTACTTTTATTATTTTGATTCAATTACATTACTTTTATTATTTTGATTCAATTACATTACTTTTATTATTTTGATTTAATTACATTACTTTTATTACTTTGATTTAATTACATTACTTTTATTACTTTGATTTAATTACATTACTTTTATTACTTTGATTTAATTACATTACTTTTATTATTTTGATTCAATTACATTACTTTTATTATTTTGATTCAATTACATTACTTTTATTATTTTGATTCAATTACATTACTTTTATTATTTTGATTCAATTACATTACTTTTATTATTTTCATTTAATTACATTACTTTTATTATTTTGATTCAATTACATTACTTTTATTATTTTTATTTAATTACATTACTTTTATTATTTTGATTCAATTACATTACTTTTATTATTTTGATTTAATTACATTACTTTTATTATTTCTATTTAATTACATTACTTTTATTATTTTGATTTAATTACATTACTTTTATTATTTTGATTCAATTACATTACTTTTATTATTTTGATTCAATTACATTACTTTTATTATTTTGATTCAATTACATTACTTTTATTATTTTGATTCAATTACATTACTTTTATTATTTTGATTTAATTACATTACTTTTATTATTTTGATTTAATTACATTACTTTTATTACTTTGATTCAATTACATTACTTATATTACTTTGATTTAATTACGTTACTTTTATTACTTTGATTTAATTACATTACTTTTATTATTTTGATTTAATTACATTACTTTCATTACTTTGATTTAATTACATTACTTTTATTATTTTGATTTAATTACATTACTTTTATTACTTTGATTCAATTACATTACTTATATTACTTTGATTTAATTACGTTACTTTTATTACTTTGATTTAATTACATTACTTTTATTATTTTGATTTAATTACATTACTTTCATTACTTTGATTTAATTACATTACTTTTATTATTTTGATTTAATTACATTACTTTCATTACTTTGATTTAATTACATTACTTTTATTATTTTGATTCAATTACATTACTTTTATTATTTTGATTTAATTACATTACTTTTATTATTTTGATTTAATTACATTACTTTTATTACTTTGATTCAATTACATTACTTATATTACTTTGATTTAATTACATTACTTTTATTACTTTGATTTAATTACATTACTTTTATTATTTTGATTTAATTACATTACTTTCATTACTTTGATTTAATTACATTACTTTTATTATTTTGATTCAATTACATTACTTTTATTATTTTGATTTAATTACATTACTTTTATTATTTTGATTCAATTACATTACTTTTATTATTTTGATTTAATTACATTACTTTTATTATTTTGATTTAATTACATTACTTTTATTACTTTGATTTAATTACATTACTTTTATTATTTTGATTTAATTACATTACTTTCATTACTTTGATTTAATTACATTACTTTTATTATTTTGATTCAATTACATTACTTTTATTATTTTGATTTAATTACATTACTTTTATTATTTTGATTTAATTACATTACTTTTATTACTTTGATTCAATTACATTACTTATATTACTTTGATTTAATTACATTACTTTTATTACTTTGATTTAATTACATTACTTTTATTATTTTGATTTAATTACATTACTTTCATTACTTTGATTTAATTACATTACTTTTATTATTTTGATTTAATTACATTACTTTTATTACTTTGATTTAATTACATTACTTTTATTACTTTGATTCAATTACATTACTTTTATTATTTTGATTTAATTACATTACTTTTATTATTTTGATTTAATTACATTACTTTTATTACTTTGATTCAATTACATTACTTTTATTATTTTGATTTAATTACATTACTTTTATTATTTTGATTTAATTACATTACTTTTATTATTTTGATTTAATTACATTACTTTTATTATTTTGATTTAATTACATTACTTTCATTACTTTGATTTAATTACATTACTTTTATTATTTGGATTCAATTACATTACTTTTATTATTTTGATTTAATTACATTACTTTTATTATTTTGATTTAATTACATTACTTTCATTACTTTGATTTAATTACATTACTTTTATTATTTTGATTTAATTACATTACTTTTATTACTTTTATTCAATTACATTACTTATATTACTTTGATTTAATTACGTTACTTTTATTATTTTGATTTAATTACATTACTTTTATTACTTTGATTCAATTACATTACTTATATTACTTTGATTTAATTACATTACTTTTATTATTTTGATTTAATTACATTACTTTTATTATTTTGATTTAATTACATTACTTTTATTATTTTGATTCAATTACATTACTTTTATTATTTTGATTTAATTACATTACTTTTATTATTTTGATTCAATTACATTACTTTTATTATTTTGATTCAATTACATTACTTTTATTATTTTGATTCAATTACATTACTTTTATTATTTTGATTCAATTACATTACTTTTATTACTTTGATTTAATTACATTACTTTTATTATTTCGATTTAATTACATTACTTATATTACTTTGATTTAATTACATTACTTTTATGACTTTGATTTAATTACATTACTTTTATTACTTTCATTTAATTACATTACTTTTATTATTTTGATTCAATTACATTACTTTTATTACTTTGATTTAATTACATTACTTTTATTACTTTAATTTAATTACATTACTTTTATTATTTTGATTCAATTACATTACTTCTATTATTTTGATTCAATTACATTACTTATATTATTTTGATTTAATTACATTACTTTTATTACTTTGATTCTATTACATTACTTTTATTATTTTGATTCAATTACATTACCTTTATTACTTTGATTCAATTACATTACTTTTATTATTTTGATTCAATTACATTACTTTTATTATTTTGATTCAATTACATTACTTTTATTATTTGGATTCAATTACATTACTTTTATTATTTTGATTTAATTACATTACTTTTATTATTTTGATTTAATTACATTACTTTTATTACTTTGATTTAATTACATTACTTTTATTACTTTGATTTAATTACATTACCTTTATTACTTTGATTCAATTACATTACTTTTATTACTTTGATTCAATTACATTACTTTTATTATTTTGATTCAATTACATTACTTTTAATATTTTGATTCAATTACATTACTTATATTACTTTGATTTAATTACATTACTTTTATTACTTTGATTCAATTACATTACTTTTATTATTTTGATTTAATTACATTACTTTTATTATTTTGATTTAATTACATTACTTTTATTATTTTGATTTAATTACATTACCTTTATTACTTTGATTCAATTACATTACTTTTATTACTTTGATTCAATTACATTACTTTTATTATTTTTATTCAATTACATTACCTTTATTATTTTGATTCAATTACATTACTTTTATTATTTTGATTCAATTACATTACTTTTATTACTTTGATTCAATTACATTACTTTTATTATTTTGATTTAATTACATTACTTTTATTATTTTGATTCAATTACATTACTTTTATTATTTTGATTCAATTACATTACCTTTATTACTTTGATTTAATTACATTACTTTTATTATTTTGATTTAATTACATTACTTTTATTACTTTGATTCAATTACATTACTTTTATTACTTTGATTCAATTACATTACTTTTATTACTTTGATTCAATTACATTACTTTTATTATTTTGATTTTATAACATTACTTTTATTATTTTGATTTAATTACATTACTTTTATTACTTTGATTCAATTACATTACTTTTATTATTTTGATTCAATTACATTACTTTTATTATTTTGATTTAATTACATTACTTTTATTATTTTGATTCAATTACATTACTTTTATTACTTTGATTCAATTACATTACTTTTATTATTTTGATTTAATTACATTACTTTTATTATTTTGATTCAATTACATTACTTTTATTATTTTGATTTAATTACATTACTTTTATTATTTTGATTCAATTACATTACTTTTATTATTTTGATTCAATTACATTACTTTTATTACTTTGATTCAATTACATTACTTTTATTATTTTGATTTAATTACATTACTTTTATTATTTTGATTCAATTACATTACTTTTATTACTTTGATTTAATTACATTACTTTTATTATTTTGATTCAATTACATTACTTATATTACTTTGATTTAATTACGTTACTTTTATTATTTTGATTCAATTACATTACTTTTATTACTTTGATTCAATTACATTACTTTTATTATTTTGATTTAATTACATTACTTTTATTATTTTGATTTAATTACATTACTTTTATTATTTTGATTTAATTACATTACTTTTATTATTTTGATTCAATTACATTACTTTTATTATTTTGATTCAATTACATTACTTTTATTATTTTGATTCAATTACATTACTTTTATTACTTTGATTCAATTACATTACTTTTATTATTTTGATTTAATTACATTACTTTCATTACTTTGATTTAATTACATTACTTTTATTATTTTGATTCAATTACATTACTTTTATTACTTTGATTCAATTACATTACTTTTATTACTTTGATTCAATTACATTACTTTTATTACTTTGATTCAATTACATTACTTTTATTATTTTGATTTAATTACATTACTTTTATTACTTTGATTTAATTACATTACTTTTATTATTTTGATTTAATTACATTACTTTTATTATTTTGATTCAATTACATTACTTATATTATTTTGATTTAATTACATTACTTATATTACTTTGATTTAATTACATTAGTTTTATTATTTTCATTTAATTACATTACTTTTATTATTTTGATTCAATTACATTACTTCTATTATTTTGATTCAATTACATTACTTATATTACTTTGATTTAATTACATTACTTTTATTATTTTGATTCAATTACATTACTTTTATTATTTTGATTCAATTACATTACTTATATTACTGTGATTTAATTACATTACTTTTATTATTTTGATTCAATTACATTACTTTTATTATTTTGATTCAATTGCATTACTTTTATTTCTTTGATTCAATTACATTACTTTTATTATTTTGATTTAATTACATTACTTTTATTATTTTGATTCAATTACATTACTTTTATTATTTTGATTTAATTACATTACTTTTATTATTTTGATTTAATTACATTACTTTTATTATTTTGATTTAATTACATTACTTTTATTATTTTGATTTAATTACATTACTTTTATTATTTTGATTCAATTACATTACTTTTATTATTTTGATTCAATTACATTACTTTTATTACTTTGATTTAATTACATTACTTTTATTATTTCGATTTAATTACATTACTTATATTACTTTGATTCAATTACATTACTTTTATGACTTTGATTTAATTACATTACTTTTATTACTTTCATTTAATTACATTACTTTTATTATTTTGATTCAATTACATTACTTCTATTATTTTGATTCAATTACATTACTTATATTACTTTGATTTAATTACATTACTTTTATTACTTTGATTCAATTACATTACTTTTATTATTTTGATTCAATTACATTACTTTTATTACTTTGATTTAATTACATTACTTTTATTACTTTCATTTAATTACATTACTTTTATTATTTTGATTCAATTACATTACTTTTATTACTTTGATTTAATTACATTACTTTTATTACTTTCATTTAATTACATTACTTTTATTATTTTGATTCAATTACATTACTTCTATTATTTTGATTCAATTACATTACTTTTATTATTTTGATTTAATTACATTACCTTTATTACTTTGATTCAATTACATTACTTTTATTACTTTTATTCAATTACATTACTTTTATTATTTTGATTCAATTACATTACTTTTATTATTTTGATTCAATTACATTACTTATATTACTTTGATTTAATTACATTACTTTTATTATTTTGATTTAATTACATTACTTTTATTATTTTGATTTAATTACATTACTTTTATTATTTTGATTCAATTACATTACTTTTATTATTTTGATTCAATTACATTACTTTTATTATTTTGATTCAATTACATTACTTTTATTACTTTGATTCAATTACATTACTTTTATTATTTTGATTTAATTACATTACTTTCATTACTTTGATTTAATTACATTACTTTTATTATTTTGATTCAATTACATTACTTTTATTACTTTGATTCAATTACATTACTTTTATTACTTTGATTCAATTACATTACTTTTATTATTTTGATTTAATTACATTACTTTTATTACTTTGATTTAATTACATTACTTTTATTATTTTGATTTAATTACATTACTTTTATTATTTTGATTCAATTACATTACTTATATTATTTTGATTTAATTACATTACTTATATTACTTTGATTTAATTACATTAGTTTTATTATTTTCATTTAATTACATTACTTTTATTATTTTGATTCAATTACATTACTTCTATTATTTTGATTCAATTACATTACTTATATTACTTTGATTTAATTACATTACTTTTATTATTTTGATTCAATTACATTACTTTTATTATTTTGATTCAATTACATTACTTATATTACTTTGATTTAATTACATTACTTTTATTATTTTGATTCAATTACATTACTTTTATTATTTTGATTCAATTACATTACTTTTATTACTTTGATTCAATTACATTACTTTTAATATTTTGATTTAATTACATTACTTTTATTATTTTGATTTAATTACATTACTTTTATTATTTTGATTCAATTACATTACTTTTATTATTTTGATTCAATTACATTACTTTTATTACTTTGATTTAATTACATTACTTTTATTATTTCGATTTAATTACATTACTTATATTACTTTGATTCAATTACATTACTTTTATGACTTTGATTTAATTACATTACTTTTATTACTTTCATTTAATTACATTACTTTTATTATTTTGATTCAATTACATTACTTCTATTATTTTGATTCAATTACATTACTTATATTACTTTGATTTAATTACATTACTTTTATTACTTTGATTCAATTACATTACTTTTATTATTTTGATTCAATTACATTACTTTTATTACTTTGATTTAATTACATTACTTTTATTACTTTGATTTAATTACATTACTTTTATTATTTTGATTCAATTACATTACTTTTATTACTTTGATTTAATTACATTACTTTTATTACTTTCATTTAATTACATTACTTTTATTATTTTGATTCAATTACATTACTTCTATTATTTTGATTCAATTACATTACTTTTATTATTTTGATTTAATTACATTACCTTTATTACTTTGATTCAATTACATTACTTTTATTACTTTGATTCAATTACATTACTTTTATTATTTTGATTCAATTACATTACTTTTATTATTTTGATTCAATTACATTACTTATATTACTTTGATTTAATTACATTACTTTTATTACTTTGATTCAATTACATTACTTTTATTATTTTGATTAAATTACATTACTTTTATTATTTTGATTTAATTACATTACTTTTATTATTTTGATTTAATTACATTACCTTTATTACTTTGATTCAATTACATTACTTTTATTACTTTGATTCAATTACATTACTTTTATTATTTTTATTCAATTACATTACCTTTATTATTTTGATTCAATTACATTACTTTTATTATTTTGATTCAATTACATTACTTTTATTACTTTGATTCAATTACATTACTTTTATTATTTTGATTTAATTACATTACTTTTATTATTTTGATTCAATTACATTACTTTTATTATTTTGATTCAATTACATTACCTTTATTACTTTGATTTAATTACATTACTTTTATTATTTTGATTTAATTACATTACTTTTATTACTTTGATTCAATTACATTACTTTTATTACTTTGATTCAATTACATTACTTTTATTACTTTGATTCAATTACATTACTTTTATTATTTTGATTTTATAACATTACTTTTATTATTTTGATTTAATTACATTACTTTTATTACTTTGATTCAATTACATTACTTTTATTATTTTGATTCAATTACATTACTTTTATTATTTTGATTTAATTACATTACTTTTATTATTTTTATTTAATTACATTACTTTTATTATTTTGATTCAATTACATTACTTTTATTACTTTGATTCAATTACATTACTTTTATTATTTTGATTTAATTACATTACTTTTATTATTTTGATTCAATTACATTACTTTTATTATTTTGATTTAATTACATTACTTTTATTATTTTGATTCAATTACATTACTTTTATTATTTTGATTCAATTACATTACTTTTATTACTTTGATTCAATTACATTACTTTTATTATTTTGATTTAATTACATTACTTTTATTATTTTGATTCAATTACATTACTTTTATTACTTTGATTTAATTACATTACTTTTATTATTTTGATTCAATTACATTACTTATATTACTTTGATTTAATTACGTTACTTTTATTATTTTGATTCAATTACATTACTTATATTATTTTGATTTAATTACATTACTTTTATTATTTTGATTTAATTACATTACTTTTATTATTTTGATTCAATTACATTACTTTTATTATTTTGATTCAATTACATTACTTTTATTACTTTGATTCAATTACATTACTTTTATTACTTTGATTCTATTACATTACTTTTATTACTTTGATTCAATTACATTACTTATATTACTTTTATTCAATTACATTACTTTTATTACTTTTATTCAATTACATTACTTTTATTACTTTGATTTAATTACATTACTTTCATTACTTTGATTCTATTACATTACTTATATTACTTTGATTCAATTACATTACTTTTATTACTTTGATTCAATTACATTACTTTTATTACTTTGATTCAATTACATTACTTTTATTACTTTGATTCTATTACATTACTTATATTACTTTGATTCAATTACATTACTTATATTACTTTTATTCAATTACATTACTTTTATTACTTTTATTCAATTACATTACTTTTATTATTTTGATTTAATTACATTACTTTTATTATTTCTATTTAATTACATTACTTTTATTATTTTGATTTAATTACATTACTTTTATTATTTTGATTCAATTACATTACTTTTATTACTTTGATTCAATTACATTACTTGGATTACTTAACACTGGTGAAATAACAAAATCCCAATAAGTGTGTGGACAGAAATGTAAAGTAAGAATATTTAGGAATTTTTTTGTTCTCTTCACTTGGCATGGTTACGACGTTAGGGGCACATCCATAAATACAAAAAAAAAAGAAGAGAAATTCTGAATCATTCGAGTTTTTTTTTCTCATGTCATTTAATAAGTGTGTTAGGAAACTTTTTTTTGGCTTACTTAAAACAAAAAGAAGAAAAGACAGTTTTCGTCCTTTTCTTTTTACTGTCAGGATTTTTTTCTGTTCTAAGGAAGAAAGACATTTTCTTTTAAAAAATATTGAATATTTCTCTTGCCATATAAATATCATATCTAGTCTATGAAAAGTATCCTTTTTGGAAAAAATATTCTTTTCAAGGAAGTTGAAACTGTATTTTCAACGTTTGTTTGCAAAGTTATTGAAGGAAACGAATTACTGTTCCTTTTTCCCCGCATTTGTTCTAAAAATAAAATGGTTTATTAGAACACGGTTTTGATAAATTTCTGAAAATTCTCAATTTTACCTATTATACAATGGCAATAAATCGTTTTTTTTTGCAGGTCACAAGAAAGAATTCTCCTCTGAATAATGAATCCCCCCCAAAATAGAGGTTATTGAAATCGTCTATGACACGTTGGATATTGAGCTTCCCCAAATCACACCAGAACCATGATGTTCAGACAGGAAAAGCGAAGTCACAGTGGCGAAACTAACCTATGTTACCTACTATATATCATTCCAGTCTTAATGAATACCAGAAGACTAAGCCGTAAGGTGTCAGTTGATTTCCGGTGAATCAACCTAGGTTGGCTACAATGAACAACCCACCTATTGTATGTTTTGCAATACATGTTGTTACTTTATTTTTACACCCTGTTTTTCTTTGTAACCTTTTATCAGGGCTATAACAAAGACACAGAAACAGCTATCTATTTCTAAAATCATTTTAAAATGAAAAATATAAATAAAAAATCTATCCCAAACAGCCTGTGGATATATTTCATTAGTCATTTAACAATGGGAAGAGATACCCGATGAAATTTTTTATTCTTCTATTTTCTAAGGTGTAATTTTTTATTCTTCTATTTTCTAAGGTGTAATTTTTTAGTCTTCTATTTTCTAAGGTGTAATTTTTTATTCTTCTATTTTCTAAGGTGTAATTTTTTTAGATTTTTCAAAATTAGCCAAAAGTCAATTATTTTTGTTTACTAAAATTATTTGATTATCAACTCAAATGAGAATAGAAATATCTGAATATATAAAAACGATATCCACTTCAGCCAATATACTTGTTTAATACAGTTGACTTTGATATTTACATAATTATTACAAATCCTGCAAATATAACTACATACAATCTTGTGTTATGCTGAACAGTCTCTAGCAAACTACTCTGTTTATTTTGGGACTTGAAATTTGATATATACATATGATATTTAGGGGATTCAGATCTGTGAACCAAATTTGATTTGCTTTTTAGCTAGTAAAAATAGCTGCTAAAAGGTCAAATTTGAAAAAAAAAAATGGAATTTGGCAGGCTAACTTGACTTTTATGCATGCGCAAATATACATTTATATGTTTAACAATGCTGTTTTTAAAGTTTTGACATGTATATGGACTTAGTTCAGATGGTAACGAATAATGCTGGGGAGCTATATGTTTTGGTTTCAATTCTAGCTGATGGCACTCATATCATATTATATATATATATATATATATATATTAGTAATTTATAAAATATATATGGCGATTAAGCTACACTGAATATTCTGCGTTTCATCCACTATAGGATTCGTCAGGCTTACGCACAAATTTTGTGGTTGCTTCTTGTTTTTATATATGTTGAGGATTTCTAGTTAGCCAATCAGCTTTCTAGTATCCACCGCTCCCCCTCCTATCAGCCAATGGGCATGCATTTTATCGAACAAAGGATCTGTTTTAAAACTACCCCCCCCCCCAACACTTGGTATTATTTTGAATTTATTTCTTGCATTGGCCTGAAAGAAAAGATGAAAAAAATGTTACAAATGTGCAAACAAACAATACAAAAAGTGATATTTTCACTAACATTTATAGAAAACAAATAAAACTGCATCAACAGCAGAATACTTACTAGCATTATCATTTCCAACCATAGAATATCTCTCAAAATTAGGAAGATTACGATCTTTTCCAAGAGCAAAATTATCACGTGTCCATTGCAATGTTCCTTGCTTATTCTTGACTTGACACTTAAAAATTGCAGTGGCACCCTCTACCACTGATATATTCTCTGGCTCAGTAACAAAAATTTGCTCTTCAATGGCTGAAAATGTGGAGAAAGAATAACAAAAAATGAAAAAGATACAATTAAAGGTTCCAATATTTTCATAGACTGAAAAAAAACTTTTTTTCACTAAATTATTAATTATATTTGGAGTTGGACATAAGCATTATGCTTGTGTAGCCTTTGTTTCTCCATAGTCGAGTTAAGCAACTCCATCTGATTCCATGTTCATCACTTCTGTTAATGAGATTTTCCATTTCAATGTGACTTTCTGGATGAATTCCACAATTTCTGTTGTGTAATCACATTTACTTGCCAAAACATGTTTGCTTGGTTTAAAGTCACAGTATCAAGAACTTGGACATAGCCAATCACAATTGTTGATGTTGATTTTCAGTAAATCATATTCCATTTTGCTGCCACCTAAAAAATTCAATGTTATTTTTCTGAGTTTTAACTAATTTGACTATAAAACCCACTGCCAATTACTAACTTTCAAAATTAAAATAAAATAACAAACAAATTAATTTTTAAAAAGTAAGGTTCAGTTTGTTATTAAAGTTCAATGCAATTTGGAAGGAAATCCGGCTGAACTTTTGTACCAGACATATGCGATTCTCTAAGGGGAGGTAACTGTTACATACTATCACAATTCTTTCATATTGTTGCATGCATATACACACTGATAGTAAACAAACATTTTACAATAAATCAAATATGACTGTACACTTGTTGATCGGTGAAGAACAAACCATGCTGACTTTAATAAAGCTGGTAACTCGTAACATTTAACCTTTCTCATCCAAAACTTTCTGCAATGAGAATTTTACTTATCAAATGAACTCTCATAAAATAACTTTTAACCAAATGTAATTTTGTAGTTGAAAGGAGGAGATCTTCGTTATGACTGTTCTGTTCTGTCCCATGGATATTTCAAAATCCTTAATTTGTCAACAAAGCTTCCACATTTGTTCATCTACTGAATTCATTTTTATTTTTCAGACAAACTCTAAACAAACATTATTTCTTTATGTATGCCACTAGGTTATAATATAAAATACATAAAATGGTGAACATGTGTCTTTTGTACAGTTATATTGCGAATAAGCATATGGTGATGAGAAAGAAATAGACAAACACAGAATAGATTTTTAACTGATTGTTATTCAATCATTTACTTCAAGAATGAATTGGATTTGTCAGTTCAATATTCAATTAAAGGGAGTTATCCCAACTGATGTCCTTTTGTAGTAATATGGGCATGCTTTTACCTCGATGTTCAGAGAAACATTTCTATTTGTCAGGATGCCTTGTGGTAATAATGAGTGGGCTAAAATTGCGAGATTCGTCATTCATCTGCTGAGAAAATAAAATATTGGTTTATTGGGTTATCAATTCATTTTGATGAAGATACAGCTTTGTGTAGGTCCAAAGTTGGTTGCTCACTGCTCATCGAAGTTCAAGAAAATATTTTGGTTATAGTTATCGGTTCATTCGTCAATGACAATAACGTTTTTGTACAAATCCAAATGTTTTGAAGTTGGCTGCTCAGTTTCTTGAAAAAAAACAACAAAAAAACAACATTTTCTTGAAATGTTGTTTTTTCAGTGATGTAGATGACTGCGAGTTGTCAAGAACCCTTAGCTTAATGGTCAGGATCAAATTTGGTTGTTCCGTTGTATCTGAGTCATGACCTTGACTGATAGAGATTTTTTTGGTGATCGCCAGCACTTCCCTGAATCTCTGACATCTGCTGTCATAGATGGTCAAATTTATGTGCAACATGAGGCATAGTCATAGACATAAGCTTGCGTGAATGGTGATTCTGCTTTATGTCAGACTAGCGGGGGTGGGGGCCTGGTGTTGCCCAGGTGTTTAGGTGGTGTAGTAAGGATCTCTGGGCCGGGGGGGGGGGGTTAAAACAGTAGCAGCGGGGGTGCCCGGCGTTGCCTGGAAGGGGTGTAGTGGTAGTAGCAGGGGATGGGAGGAATCAAATCAACAGTAGGAAGAGGCGTTAAGAAAAAAAAAGTGGTAGCAGGCAGGCTCGAATCTGTAACGTAAAGGAGAAAAAAAAGGTTAAAAAATGTGACGTCTTTGCTGATATCTCCATCATCTGACCGAAAGTTCAGAACGTTAAAAGTAAGCATAACGTCAAGGATGAGAGTTCATATAGAAACATTGTTTTAATTTGAATAAAATTTAAAAAAAATGAATGAAATGCGCTTGAAAGCTAAATCACAACGTAATATAAGGAAAATAAACAAATATTTTACTTGTTTGAAATTTATCACAAATATATTTCAGAGGTATACTCCATCTTCAGTATTTTGTTTTGTTTCTTTTTTTTTTCTTCTTTCTTGCCATATTGTAAAGTTGGCGAAAGAAGTTTGAACTGTGCGTTGCCTACGCACAGTTCAAACAGTTCAAAATACAACCGTTAGATACAACGTGCAGCTCTTTACAAACAGACTTCTTTCTCCAACTTTACAACATGGCAAATAAAAAGAAAAGGAAAAAAAAACAAAAAATCAACACACTGAAGATGGAGTATACCTCTGAAATATATTTGTGATAAATTTCAAACAAATAAAATATTTGTTTATTTTTCTAATATTACATTGTAATTTGGCTTTCAAGCGCACTTGATGCATATTTCATTTTATTAAAATGAAGCATAGTCAATCGAAAAAAAAGACGATGACTTGCTAAAATGTCAGCAAAAAAGTGGCCCCTTCTCGTACAAAACTTCCCAGTCGAGGGTGAAGGAATTAATGTTTTTACCCAATTTTTCAATATTTGTTGTCCAAAAGGTCAAGCTTTAAAACGATACCAATCTTGTGAAAATCCGTTGCCTCTTTCGAAAGTTTTTGCGAGACAGACAAATGCACACATTTTGCCTTTTAATATTAGGCTAGCATGGGTGCCCGGCATTGCCCGGGTGTTTGTAAATGTGTGGAAAAAGAAAAAAAAGGAAGTGATAGTACCAAGGAGAAGGGGAGGGGTGAGACATCCAAACAACAGTCGGCAGCCCATGTAGACAGAGGTGTTAAAAAATGGTAGTAGCAGGGGGAAGCAAGATGGAGAGAGGTGTTTAAAAAAAAAAAAAAAGTGTTAGTAAGCAGGCAGGCTCGAACTCGTGATGTGAAGGTGGAAAACAAAGTGTACGAAAATCTGACGCGTTACCAATGCCCCATCATCCGACTGTAAGTTCTCAACGTTACAATTAAGAAATGTCAATCAAACTGATACAACGATACAATGACTTGCAAAAAATGGCGACGCACCCCCCCCCCAAAAAAAAACAGAAAGGTGGAGGTGTGTGTGCTCGGGCGGAGGTGGGGTGTTAATCAAAACATAAGAATAAGCGAAGTAAAAAAAAAACAAAAAAGAAAACAGAAAAACGGACGTTAAAACTTATCTGAAAAATAAAGCGGGTGGGGGGGGGGGGTAATCGAAACATAAGAATAAAACAAAAAAAATAACGTAAGGCAAACGAACGATGTTAAATGTAAAAATCGGAAAAACAAAACAAAAAAGAAAACAGAAAAATAAATGTTAAAACTTCTTTAAAGAATCTGAAAAATAAAAACCAAAAAAAAAAAAAAAAAAAAACGTGAAAAATGGCTTAAATAAGCCTGTTTCGATATTAAAAATTAAAAAATCGGTGGGTACCCGGCGTTGCCCGGGTGTTTCTGGGTGTGTGTGGTCAGTCGGGGTGAGGGGGTGTTAAAGAAAACCTAAGAATAAGTGAAGTAAAAAAAAAAAAACAGAAAAACGAACGTTACGTGAAAAATGGCTTAAATAACCCTGCTTCGATATTAAAATTTAAATTTAATTTAAAGATTTAAAAAAATCGAAAAAAAAAAAAAGGAAAGCCATTTCACACCACGATTCGAACCCAAAACGTTTAGATAATAACCCAACGCTCTAACCAACTGAGCTAATACGACGTACATGAAACTGTGTCAGTTCTTCAAATATTTAAACTAAATCAGGTTATGACGTCGTCTGACGCATGCGTAGAACTGATCTCGTCATGAGAGAACGATTTTTGCTGACCCCCCCCCTGTAGAAAAGTGCTGATTTCAGGGAAAAAAATTAACGTTTTTGGTCAATTTTTCGATATTTGTTGGGCGAAGGATAGGGCTTTCATATGAGACCAAGTTTGTGAATTTTTGTTCTGTCTATTGAAAGTTTTTAGCAGACATACAAATACACACACGTACATACATTTTCGCTTTTATATATATACTAGCGGGTGGTACCCGGCAATGCCCGGGTGTCTTGAGGTAAATCAAAACTCGGGGGGGGGGGTGTTAAATAATAATAAAAAAAATGTTTTGGTAGGTGAGTATGAGATTCGAACCCGTACCCTTGAGTTGGAAATTAACGTGTGAAAAAAAAAAAAAAAAAGTGCTACGTCAACCATTGAGCTACGGCGACAGACAACGTTAAACAGGTTTGAAATTATTTATTTAACTATAAAAACAGGCGTGCGCAATAAAAGTTAACTCTGCTACTTCCATTTGACCTAATTAAGAAGGTCAAATAGAGTCACGCTGGACGTTTTTCCCGGTGCAATGCTGAGAACGTCCGTTTGAGTTTAGTTTCAGTTTATTTATACTAAAAAGCCCAATCAACACACGAGAAGCCAAAATAGCAATAATTTTGTAAAAGTCGACGTAAATAAATCTATAAGCTACATGCATTCCCAAATCCTACATATTATTATCTAGAACCTATATACACAGTTTTAAGCAATCGTAACGACCTCGGAACCGTGTGCGAGAAAAACCTTTTGAAGACATACACGAAATGGTCACACACATTTTGCCTTTTATATATATAGACTAGCGGGGCTACCCGGCGTTGCTCGGGACCATATAAACAATGAAAAAATTGAATTTGGTTTTGTAATATATTTATTATTCTTATGAGAGAGGAATTTTGTATGTTTATGTATCATTTGCTATTTCGAGCAAAAGAATATTTTACCTAAATAAGACGGGTATTACACATATGAAATAATTGTATCTTACCTAGGGTAGGTAATTTACAGCATGTATATGCAAGGACAGGTAATATGCAACACATTTATCTCATCAAATTCCAAGCGATGCCAGGTATTTTGCTAGTATATATTCTCACCTATTTCATTCAATCCCGGGCAACGCTGGGTGTTTTGCTAGTACTCATCAATCTCATGAAATCCTGGGCGACGCAAGGTATTCTGTTAGTATATATTTGCATCTATCTCATTACATCCCAGGTGACCATGTATTCTGCTTGCATACATTTGCATGTATCTCATTGAATCCAGGGTGACTCCTGGTAATCTGTAAGTATATATGTTGACGTATCTCGTTGAATCCCATAATTCTTGGATTGTTACAAATTTCGACATTTTAACCCACATTATCGCTCACCTGTCTAAAATAATAACTTTAAGACATTGTCTTAGCTGGTTTTTCATTACAAACACATCATCCAAATAACTCACATTTAATCATTTTTCATAATTTTTGTGATATGTTACTAATTTCAACAACCATGTCACATTATTTAACTTACATTATCGCCTCCACTCTTACTAAAATAAAAACATTGATACATAGGCTATGGTATGTTACTAATTTCTGCTATCATTTTTCATGAGTAAATCCACATTATCGCCCCCTTCTATCACTAAAATAATAACTTTTAGACATTGTATGGCTGGTTATTTCATTACAAACCCACCAACAAAGTAACTCACATTATATCATTTTTCATAATTCTTGGATATGTTACTAATTGCGACGATTATTTTAATGAAGTAACCCAAATAATCGCCACCTCTTGCTAAAATAATAACTTTCATAAATTGTCTGGTATGTCTACTTCATTATGAATATTAAATAACTCACATTTCATCATTTTTCATAATTTTTGGATATGTTGCTAATTTTAAATGTCATTTTTTCTGAGTTCACTCACATAATCTCTCTTTTACTAAAATAATACCTTTGAGACATTTCTAAGCTGTTTATTTCATTACAAACACATCAATAAAATACCTCACATTTCATCATTTTTTCATAATTCTTGGATATGTTATGAATTTCGACAATCAAATTTAATGAGTGCGCACATACAATTCTTACTAAAATCATAAATTTGCTACATTGACTGGGCTGTTTATTTCATTATAAACACACCAATCAAATAACTAAATTTTTCATAATTCTTGGATGTGTTACTAATTTCGACAATAATTTCAAGAGTGAATCCACATTATCGCCACTTCCTCTTACTAAAATAATAACTTTCAGACATTGTATGGCTGTTTATTTTTACGTTACAAACACACCTATCAAGTTACTCACATTTTACCATTTTTCATAATTCTTGGATATGTTACTAATTTCGAGAATTATTTTTAATAAAGTAACCGAAATAATCGCCCCCTCATTAACCGACATGATCCCGTTCCTCTTACAAAAATAACAACTTTGATACATCTTCTAGCCTGTGTATATAATTACGAACACACCAATCAAATAACTCACATTTAATCATTTTTCATTATTCTATGATATGTTACTAATTTCAACAATCATTGTTTAAGATTTAACCCGCATAATCGACCCCTCTTACTAAAATAAAAACTTTCAGACAATATCTGGGCTGTTTATTTCATTATATAAACACACCAATCAAATAACTCATATTTTATCATTTTTCATAATTCTTAGATATGTTACAAATTTTGACAATCGTTTTATTTAACCCACATAATCCCCTCACCTCTTGCTAAACAATAACTTTGATATATTGTCTTGCTGGTTATTTCATTATAAACACATCAATCAAATAACTCACATTTTATAATTTTTCATAATTCTTGGATATGTTACTAATTTCAACAATCATTTTTAATTGTGTAACCCACATAATCGACCCACTCTTACTAAAATATTAATTTTAAGACTATATCTGGCCTATTCATTTCATTATAAACACATCAATCCAATAACTTACATTTAATCACTTTTCATAATTCTTGGATATGTTACTAATTTCGACAATCGTTTTTTATAATTTAACCCACATAATATAATTTCCTTTTGCTAAAATAATTACTTTGTGAGATTGTCTGACTGGTTATTTCATGACAAACACATTAATCAAATACCTCACATTTTATCATATTTCATAAGCTTTGGATGTGTTACTAATTTTGACAATCATTTTTCATGATTTAACCCACATAATCCCTTTTCCTCTTACTAAAATTATAACTTACCGATATTATCTGGCTAGTTATTTTATTACAAACACACCAATCAAATAACTCACATTTCATCATTTTTCATAATTTCTGGATATGTTACTAATTTCAACAGTCATTTTTCATGATTAACCCCACATAATTTACCCCGTCCTTCTAAAGAAATAACTCTGAGGCTTTTTCTCGGCAGTTTATTTCATTACAAAAACAGAAATAAAATAACTTACATTTCATAACTTTTCATAATTCTTGGATATGTTACTTATTTCGACAATCATGAGTTACCCAAGATTATCGCCCACCTCTTACTAAAATAATACATTTGAGAAATTGTCTGGGCTGTCTATTTAATTACAAACATACTAATAAAATTACTCACATGTCATCATTTTTCATAATTCTTGGATATTTTACTAATTTCGATAATCATTTTTCTTGATTTAACACTAATTATAGCCCCGTTCTTACTAAAATTATAACTTTAATACATCATCTTGGCTTTCTATTTTAAGAACACACCAAATAAATAACTTAAATTTACTCATTTTTAATAATTCTTGGATATGTTACTAATTTTTACGATCATTTTTTATCATGTAACCCACATAATTAACCCTGTCTTACTAAAATAATAACTTTCAGTCTATATATAGGTGGTTTATTTCATTATAAACACACATAGCTTACATTTAATCACTTTTCATATTTCTTGGATATGTTGCTCATTTCGACAATCATTTTTTCATGATTTAACCCACATAATCCCCTTCCTCTTACTAAAATAATAACTTTGAGACATTATCTGGCTGGGTTTTTTTTTTCATTACTAAAATACTAACTTTCAGACAATATCTGGGCTGTTTATTTCATTACAAACACAACAATCAAATAACTCACATTTAATCATTTTTCATAATTCTTGGATATGCTACTTATTTGGACAATAATTTTTCAGGATTTTACGACATAATCGCCCCATCATGAAGTTACATTCAGGGGAGCTCACTCGCATATTATAACAATGATTGTATATTTATGTAATGATATTCGACAATGAAGCTACATCCAAGGGAGATCACTTGCATATTATAACAATGATTGTATATTATTCTAATGGTATTTGACAATGAAGCTACATAAAAGGGACATCACTTAAATATTATAACAATGATTGTATATTATTATGATGGTATTCGACAATGAAGCTACACCCAAGGGAGGTCACTTATATAATATAACAATGATTTCATATTAATCTAATGGTATTCGACAATGAAGCTACACCCAAGGGAGGTCACTTACATATTATAACAACAATTGTATATTAATCTAATGGAATTCGACAATGAAGCTAAACCCAAGGGAGGTCACTCGCATATTATGACAACAATTATATATTTTTCTAATCGTTTTTCATGATTTAACCCACATAATCCCCTCTCCTCTTGCTAAAATAAAAACTTTGAGACATTGATACTGGTTATTTCATGATAAACACACCAATCAAATAACTCACATTCTATCATTTTTCATAATTCTTGGATATGTTACTAATTTCGATAATCATTTTCCATAATTTAACACGCATCATCACCCCTCTCTTACTAAAATAACAACCATGCGACATTGTCTAGGGTGTCTATTTCATTATAAATATGCACATCAAATAACTAACATTTCATAATTTTACATAATTCTTGGATATGTTATTAATTTCGAGAATCATGTTTCATGAGTTAACCCATATAATCCCCTTCCTCTTACTAAATTAATACATTTGAGACATTGTCTGTGCTGGTAATTTCATTACAAACACACCAATCACATAATTCACATTTCATACTCTTTCACTTTTCTTGGATATGTTACTAATTTCTACAATCATTTTTAATGATGTAACCCACATAATCGACCCCCTCTTATTAAAATATGAACTTTAAGACTATATCTGGTCTGTTCATTTCATTATAAAACCCCAATACAATAACTTACATTTAATCACTTTTCATAATTCTTGGATATGTTACTAATTTTGACAATCGTTTTTCATAATTTAGCCCACATAATAACCTTTCCTTTGCTAAAATAATTATTTGTGACATTGTCTGGCGTGTTATTTCATTATAAACACACCAACAAATAACTCACATCTCATCATTTTTCATAATTCTTGGATATGTTACTAATTTGGACAATAATTTTTCATGATTTTACGACATAATCACACCATCTTCCTATATGGGGTATTCTGTTAGCACAAATATCCACCCATCTGATCCGATCCCAGGAATGCTCCTAGGAAACATCCCACCCATGTCATCCAATCCCAGGCAACGTCGGGTATTTTGCTAGTACATATATCCATCTTTCTTATACAATCCCCGGCAACGCTGGGTATTATGCTAGTACAAATATCCAGCTATGAAGCCATATCCTAGAGTGTTCACTGGCATAATATTACATTGACTGCATATTAATCTAATGGTATTCGACAATGAGGCTACATCTAAGGGAGTTCACTTGCATATTATAACAATGATTGTATATTAATCTAATTGTATTCGAAAATGAAACTACAGCCAAGTGAGGCCACTTGCGTAATCTAATGGTAGTCGACAATGAAGGTAAAACAAAGGGAGGTCACTCGCATGTTATAACAATGATTGTATATTAATCTAATGGTATTAGACAAGGAAGCTACACCCAAGAGAGTTCACTCGCATATTATAACAATGTATATCATTCTAAAGGTATTCGACAATGAAGCTACATCCAAGGGAGGTAGCTTGCATACTATAACAATGATTGTATATTATTTTAATGGTATTTGACAACAAAGCTACATTCAAGGCAGGTCACTTGCATATTATAACAATGATTGTATATCAACCTAATGCTATTCGACAATAAAGCTACATCCAAGAAGGTCACTTGCATATTATAACAATGATTGTATATTATTCTAATGAAATCTGACATTGAAGCTACATCCAAGGGAGGTCACTTGTATATTATAATAATGATTTTATATAAATGGAATGACATTCGAGAATGGAGCTACATCCAAGGGATGTCACTTACATATTATGACAATGAATGTATATTAATCTAATGGTATTCGAGAATGAAGCTATATCTAAGGGAGGTCACTTGCATATTATGACAATAATTGTATATTAATCTAATGGAATTCTAGAATGAAGCTACACTCAAAGGAGGTCACTTACATATTATGAAAACAATTGCATATTAATCTAATGGTATTCGACAATGAAGCTACACTCTATGGAAATCACTTGCATATTACACCAATGATTTTATATTATTTTAATGGTATTCGACAAAGATGCTACATCCAAGAGAGGTCACTGACATATTATGGCAATGATTGTATATTATTCTAATGAAATTCGACAATGACTATAAGGGAGATCACTTGCATATTATAACAATGATTGTATATTAATCTAATGGAATTCGACTTACATATTATAATGATTGTATTATTCTTATAGAATTTGACAATGAAGCTACATAAATGGGAGGTAACTTACATATCATAACAATTATTTTATATTAATATAATTGTATTCGACAATGAAGCTACATCCAAAGGAGGTCACTTACATATTGTGAGAATGATTACATATTAATCTAATAGTATTTTACAACGAAGCTACATCCAAGGGAGGTCACTTACATATTATGACAATGATTGTATATTAATTTAATAGAATTCGACAATAAGGCTACATCCAAGGTAGTTCACTCGCATATTATAACAATGATTGTATATTAATCTAATGGAATTCGACAATGAAGCTACATCAAAGGGAGGTCACTTGCATATTACCCCAATGATTGTATATTAATCTAATGGTATTCGATAATGACGCTTAATCCAAGAGAGGTAATTTGAATATTATCACAATGATTGTATATTAATCTAATGGTATTTGACAACGAAGCTACATCCAAGGGAGGTCACTTGCATATAATAACTATGATTGTATATTAATCTAATGGAATCTGATAATGAAGCTACATCCAAGGGAGGTTACTTGCATATTGTAATATATATACTGTACAAGCCCCTTCTAAATTTTTCACATCGGACCTTTATTGCACAAGCATCTTCTAAATTTTTCAAAGTGGACCTATACTGCACAAGCACCTTATAAATTTTTCAAATTGGACCTAAACTGCACAAGCACCATCAAAATTTTTCAAATCGGACCTATACTTCACCTATATCATACAATCGCAGGCGACACTTGGTATTCTGCTAGTACACATCCACCTACGTCATACAATCCCGGGCGACACCGGGTGTTCTGCTAGTGCATATACACCTACTTTATCCAATCCTGGGCAATGCCGGGTATTTTGCTAGTACAGATACCCACCTATGTAATCCATCCCGGGCAACGCTGGGCATTTGGCTAGTACATATATCAATTAATTTTTTTCAATCCCAGGCGTCGCTGAGTGTTCTTCCAATCCCAGGCCATGCTGGGTAATCAGCTTGTATATATGTTGTGCTAGTGCTATGTCATACTATTATGGGCGACGCTGGGTATTTTGCTCGTACATATGCACCAATTCTGTCCAATACGCATTTTTTTATTTTACTTGGTCTCTTGGCTAAGATCAAAGTGTAGTATCTGTTCTTAGAAATAAAGCGGTTTCATCTTTCGCCCCCTCCTCTTCGACGAATTCAGCAAGTACAAAGAACATACAAGTGCCTGGTGCCCGCGCTGCGACGAACACAAGCCCGAATCCCTCGAGCATGCGGTTTTTAGTTGCAGCCGGATCCAGGCCCTATTGGAATACGTTGAAGGGGTAACGGCCTGCATCGATGCCGAGTGCCCGCTCGGACTCGACGTAGGGTATTTCGTGTACAACATTGAGCCGCCGTTCCCCAGGGAGGACAGAATGGTTTTCCTGGCGATCCTAGAATGGCGCGCATGGTGATCTGGATCACGCGCCTCAAGTTGGTCCGCGAAGAAATATCTGTTCCGGATCGGGATCTGATCGTTTACTTTAAACATCTGCTTAAAGTAAAGATCAGATGCGATTGGAGGAGGTTGCCTCGAGTGGAGTTTAACAAGAGGTGGGTGCACAACACTAGTCTGTGCATCCGTCGAGGAGCCAAGTTCCAATACGTGTTCCCTCCTTAGGCATGGCACGGGCGGTGCTGGGTCCTTCGGAACCCATCCCGCTTAGATTCTAGCTAAGGCATCTTAAGAAGACTCTTGACTCTTGGTACGATTGAGATCCCGTTCCTGATTTTATTTTTTGGTATTAGAGAACCTCTGAGTCTGCCCACTCCCTCTGCACCACATCTTTGTTTTCTGATACCCCTGGTCACCCCCCTACTCAGAGGTCACCTTCCAACCCCCTCCATCCGTTGCTTTATTTTCTCCCACTTCCATTAAGGTTTCTTCCCCAAACCCCATTAGGGATCGCCCTGCTTGTTTTCGGTTCCCCGGAAAACAGTGGGGGGGGGTCTAGTCACATAGAGTAGTACAGGGGGGGGGGGGCTTCACTAACAACCCAGGAGAATTTATTTTTTATTTTTGACCTGAACTTTTTGGCTAGTTTTTTCCCCACTCCACGAACATTTTACACTGATAATTCAAAAACTTTTTATTTTCTAATGAAATCGAACTTTATTTTCTCACACATGCATATACTAAAAAAAAAAAAAAAAAAAATATGCACACACAACACACAGATAAGTTTATACAAATTGTAAATATGTTTTTTTTTTTACACTGAACGCGGGGGTTCTTAGTTAGATTAGGATCCACAGAGTGAATGAGGTATTTTGGTAAATGTTGCCAGTCAAGAGTAAGACTCCAAAGTCATCATAATTCACAAGATTAGATAGTCACAAAGACCCTGTACCCTCCCCCTCCCAATTTCTTATAGGGCCTTGTGCCTAATTTTGTTTTCAGTAATTGTTTCATGTTTTTTTGTGAAATTTATTTTTTATGAAAATTATATGTACTTTTGCCGGAAATAAAATATATAAATAAGATCAAAGTGTAGTATCTGTTCTTAGAATTAAAGCGGTTTCATCCTTCTCCCCCCCACCCCCACTAAGAAAATAAGGAGAGAAACAAACGTCAATCGAAAATAAGGGTGGCCTTCTAAATAATAACATGTTTAGTTCAGCTGTGATTTTTGGAATATGACATCTAAATATAAATTATGCATATTTTTTTAATAGGAGATAATGCTCGGGAGAAAATTAAGCTGTATAAGACGGTTACTTGGTGTTTTTCATCTTTCGCCCCCTCCTCCCACTAACTCATAATATGCCTCTCACCTTCCTCAAAAATATACAATACGCATTTTTTTTTACTTGGTCGTTTGGCTAAGATCAAAGTGTAGTATCTGTTCTTTGAATTCAAGTGGTCTCATCTTTCGCTCCAACCCCCACTAAGAAAACTTGAAAATAAGGAGGGTTTATATCACCAAATCAATTAACTCCCACTTCGTATTATATTAAAATAGGTTGTAGTGACACACAAACGCTGATTAACTCATGCCTCCCCTTCCTCCCTCTCAATAGAATTAGGTCGTCGTTTTTTTTTTCAAGCGCCCCCCCCTCCAGTTTAACAGAGGTAGGAGGTCACGTGGTAATAATACAAAAAAGAAAATGGCTGCTCATTTTTTAGCTTAAATATAACGATCGGTTTTTTATAGGTGAATATTTTTAAGCTGAATTTTTTTTCCCCCCTTATCATTTTTTCTTGACATTTTTCGTTATACTCTCGTATAATTACTATTTTTAACCCGTTAATGACGGTGGAAACATTTTCATAACGTGTAAGCTTAGATATACAGACATTGTATGATTCTCGCAAATTTATCGATAAGAATTGTTTATTTACAGACATCGCCATTACTGAATGGTGACGTCACGTCACGTGACATGACTAAGCGTTTTTTTAATTACGTATAAATATCATTAGATCATTCCATTATTACTACTTAAATACATTGGAAAAACGAAACAAATGTCACTTTTTGTACCCCCCCTCGGAGGAAAACGCTTAGCTAACACCCTTAGACTGGTCCTAATGGACCAAAAATTCGATATTTGTCGTCCGGAGGGTGGGGCTTTAATATGATACCAAGTTTGTGAATTTTTGTTCTGTCTGTCGAAAGTTTTTAGCAAACATACAAACACATACACTCACACACATTTTGCCTTTTATATATTAGACTAGCAGGGCTACCCGGCGTTGCTCGGGACCGTATAAACAATGAAAAAACAAAAGCAGATATTGAACATATGTTTGATTCTTAGGGGAGAGGAATCTTTCATCTCTATGTATTATTTGTTTTATCTACCCTAGGACTGATATTGTTCATGTTTTATCCCTAGCATAGGTAATTTACAGCATGTATATGAAATTGTTTTACCTTAGGGAGAAGAGAACAGGTAATATACAACATAATGTGTCTATATTACATCCCTGGCAACGCCTAGAAACCAGCTAGAACATGTATTTCAGTCAATCTTTATTATATCCTGGGCTATGCCGGGAAACCAGCTAATCTCTTTTTAGTGACTTGACCACCAAAATACCTCCCTAAGTGTGTCCTTTCTTTTGAACTTATTAGATATAGGTATCTAGAAATGTGTGTGAAATTTTGTTGAATGCATTGTTCACTATGATTTTCTTATTGTTCTACACAATATCAACTGTAGCGAAATAACACAGTAAACTTAGTGTAGTGTTAGAATAAAGAGCAAAGGAAAAAATTAGAATCATATTTTGTAATTGCAAATCTAAATTTGCTAGCATGTACCAGTATTTGCCAGGTTGTGGAAATTTGGAACTTATAACATATGTAGTGGCCTTTTCCTAGATACCTATTGCTAAAAATTATACTTTCATTTTGTTAGAAAAATCTCTCTTCAGATGCCCTGCATCATTCAAAATAAAAACAAATATTTTTATAATTGTTTCAGTATATTGCTACACAATGTGAAAGTTTTTAACGTTTGTAAAAAAAATCATGAATGTGCTTATATTGCAAAAAAGAAAATATCAGTGCACAGTATTGAAAGTGTTTGAGATTCAAAAGTCTGTAACATTTCTACTAACTTCATAAGATGTCATGTGAGAAACTGAATTGAATATCAAGACATTATCTGAAGCGTTTTTATTTTGGTGTAACATATGTGTTTACAGTGAACCTTAACTTTTAATAAACAGATTGGTATGCAATGACATAGGCTAAGAATCTTTAAAATATATATAAATTGGAAAAATGTGTGAACAAATGAAAAAAAAATGATCCGCTCCACTTGATGACATCAAGCACAGTAATATTTTAGTGAAGAAAATATGAAATTGATGTTCAGTGATTAGTTTGGATGAATGAGAAAATGTAATTGTTTGATGCATAAAAATAACTCAGTTGCTGTATTTGATATTAAGCAGCAAAATATAGTGATTTGAATATTTGGGAAAACATCAAACCAGATTATGTAAAAAGAAAAAAAAAAGATGAAATTAGAAAATATATATTTTATGTTTATGAGTTCTGCCAATCAAAATTTTGTGGCAGAAATTGGGTGATTACCATGCAATTTTATTTTGGTAAAATTCTTAAATTATTAGAATGTTTATTATAATTTCTAATTAGTGACTTGTTATAATCAAAATCCGCCCTAAAGAGTGTCCTTTCTTTTATTAGGTATCAGAGTAGGTATCAAGATTTCTACTTCTATACAAATGTGATATTTCAGATCTGTACATAAAAAATTTGTTGAATATATAGGTTGAGAATTGTTCTGTGTCGCTCTCTCTCACACACACACGCATTCTCACTTTTATAGATATAATAGATAGATTACTCTAGATATATTTCCATATGTCTGAATACCCTATATACAAATTTTCAAATCTGTAGATAAAAAAATTTGTTGAGTATATAGGTTGAAAATTGTTCTCTCTCTCTCTCTCACACACACATTCTCAATTTTAGAGATATAATAGATAGATTATGCTAGATATATTTCCATATGTCTGAATACCCTATATACAAATTTTCTAATCTGTAGATCAAATATTTGTTGAATATATAGGTTGAAAATTGTTCTTACTCTCTCTCTCTCTCTCTCTCTGGCTACCTCACACACACATTCTAACTTTTATAGATATAATAGATAGATTATGCTAGATATATTTCCATATGTGTGAATACCCTATATACAAATTTTCTAATTTGTAGATAAAAAATTTGTAGAGTGCATAGGTTGAGAATTGTTCTCTCTATCTCTCACACACACACATTCTAACTTTTAAAGATATAATAGATTATGCTAGATATATTTCGATATTTCTGAATACCCTATATATAAAAATTTGTTGAATGTATAGGTTGAGAACTGTTCTCTCTCTCTCTCTCTCTCTCTCTCTCGCTCACACACACACACACATTCTCACTTTTATAGATATAATAGAAAGATTATCCTAGATATATTTCTATTTGTATGAATACTCTATATACAAATTTTAAAATCTGTAGATAAAGAATTTGTTGAGTATATGGGTTGAGAATTGTTCTCTCTCTCTCTCTCTCTCTCTCTCACACACACACACACACATTCTCACTTTTATAGATATAATAGATTATGCTAGATATATTTCCATATGTCTGAATACCCTATATACAAATTTTCAAATCTGTAGATAAAAAATTTGTTGAGTATATAGGTTGAGAATTGTTCTCTCTCTCTATCACACACATTCTCACTTTTATAGATATAATAGACAGATTATGCCAGATATATTGAAATATGTCTGAATGCCCAATATACAAATTTTGAAATCTGTAGATAAAAAATTTGTTGTATACATAGGTTGACAATTGTCCTCTCTCTCACACACACACACATTCTCACTTTTATACATATAATAGATAGATTATGCTAGATATATTTCTATATGTCTGAACACCCTATA
Source organism: Euprymna scolopes (assembly GCF_053919585.1). Taxonomy (NCBI): domain Eukaryota; kingdom Metazoa; phylum Mollusca; class Cephalopoda; order Sepiida; family Sepiolidae; genus Euprymna; species Euprymna scolopes. Next base: position 644,655 of record NC_136508.1, read on the forward strand.
TACAAATGTTCAAATCTGTGGATAAAAAATTTGTTGAATGTATAGGTTGAGAATTTTTATCTCTCTCTTTTTCTCTCTCTCTCTCTCGCTATCTCACACACACGCATTCTCACTTTTATAGATAAAATAGATAGATTATGCTAGATATATTTCCATATGTCTGAATACCCTATATACAAAGTTTCAAATCTGTAGATAAAAAATTTGTTGAATATATAGGTTTAGAATTGTTCTCTCTCTCTCTCTCACACACACATTCTAACTTTTGTAGTTATAATAGATAGATTATGCTAGATATATTTCCATATGTCTGAATACCCTATATACAAATTTTCTAAACTGTAGGTAAAAAATTTGTTGAGTATGTAGGTTAAGAATTGTTCTCTCTCTCTCTCACACACACACAAACACACGTGTTCTCACTTTTATAGATATAATAGATAGATTATGCTAGATATATTTCTATATGTCTGCCTACCCTATATACAAATTTCCAAATCTGTGCCCAAAAATGTGTGGAATATATAGGTTGAGAATTGTTCTCTCTCTCTCTCTCTCTCACACATATTCTCACTTTTATAGGTTATATAGGTTGAGAATTTTTTGCTCTTTCCATCACTCACATTCACACTTTTATAGATATAATACATAGATTATGCCAGATATATTTACATATGTCTGAATACCCAATATACACATTTTCAAATCTGTAGATAAAAAATTAGTTGAATATATAGGTTGAGAATTGTTCTCTCTCTCTCTCTTTCTCTCTCTCTCACACACACATTCTCACTTTTATAGATATAATAGATAGATTATGCTAGATATATTTCCATACGTCTGAATACCCTATATCCAAATTTTCTAATATGTAGATAAAAAATTTGTTGAATATATAGGGTGAGAATTTTCCTTCCTCTCTTTCTCTCTCTCTCTTTCTCACACACACACAAGCTGAAAATTGTTCTCTCTCTCTCTCTGACTCTCTCTCTCTCTCTCACACACACACACATGGTCATTTTATAGATATAATAGATAGGTTATGCTAGATATATTTCTATATGTCTGAATACCCTATATACAAATTTTTAAATCTGTAGATAAAAAATTTGTTGAGTATATAGGTTGAGAATTGTTCTTTCTCTCTCTCTCACACACACATTCTCACTTTTATAGATATAATAGATTATGCTAGATATATTTCCAAATGTCTGAATACCCTATATACAAATTTTCAAATCTGTAAAGATAGAATTTGTTGAATATATAGGTTGAGAATTGTTCTCTCTCTCTCTCTTTCACACACATTCTCACTTTTATAGATATAATAGATAGATTATGCTAGATATATTTCCTTATGTCTGAATACCCTATATACAAATTATCAAATCTGTAGATACAAAATTTGTTGAGTATATAGGTTGAGAATTGTTCTCTCTCTCTCTCTCTCACTCACTCACTCACTCACTCACACACACACACACACATTCTACCTTTTATAGATATAATAGATTATGCTAGATATATTTCCATATGTCTGAATACCCTGTATACAAATTTTCAGATCTGTACATAAAAATTAGTTGAATATATAGGTTGAGAATTGTTCTCTCTCTCTCTCTTCTCTCTCTCTCTTTCACACACATTCTCACTTTTCTAGATATAATAGATAGATTATGCTAGATATATTTCCATATGTCTGAATACCCTATATACAAATTTTCTAATCGGTAGATAAAAAATATGTTGAATATATAGGGTGAGAATTGTACTTACTCTCTCTCTCTCTCTCTCTCTCACGCACACATTCTCACTTTTATGGATATAATAGATAGATTATGCTGGATATATTTCCATATGTCTGAATACCCTATATACAAATGGTCAAATCTGTAGATAACAAATTTATTGAATAGATAGGTTGAGAATTGTTCTCTCTCTCTCTCTCTCGCAACCTTACACACACAACCACACGCAAACATTCTGACTTTTATAGATATAATAGATCGATTATGCTAGATATATTTCCATATGTCTGAATACCCAATATACAAATTTTCAAATCTGTAGGTAAAAAATTTGTGTAATATATAGGTTGAGAATTGTTCTCTCTCTCTCACACACTCACATTCTCACTTTTATAGATATAATGTATAGATTATGCTAGATATATTTCTATATGTCTGAATACCCTATATACAAAGTTTAAAATCCGTAGATAAAAATACGTTGAGTATATAGGTTGAGAATTGTTCTCTCTCTCTATTACGCACACACACACACACACACACACATTTTCACTTTTATAGATATAATAGATAGATTATGCTAGATATATTTCCATATGTCTGAATACCCTATATACAAATTTTCAAATCTGTAGATAAAAAATGTATTGAATATATAGGTTGAGAATTGTTGTCTCTCTCTCTCTCTCTCTCTCTCTCTCTCTCTCTGGCTACCTCACACACACACACATTTTCACTTTTATAGATATAATAGATAGATTATGCTACATATATTTCCATATGTCTGAATACCCTATATACAAACTTTCAAATCTGTAGATAAAAAATTTGTTGAGTATATAGGTTGAGAATTGTTCTCTCTCTCTCACACGAAACTGTGCGCTCGGCTTCTTCCCCCCCTTCCCACCCCAAATGCTTGGGAAACTGTGCACTGTTTTTGTTGGTTTTCAAGCTGCCTCTTCCCCCCCCCACACACACAGTTTAACAGTAGTAGGAGGTCAAGAGAAAGAGGGTGAGAGAGAGAGAAGAGTAAGTTGGTGAGAGAGAGAGAAAAGAGAAAGAGGGTGTTGGTTTTATATTTTTATTATCGTCTAATATTTTGAAAGCTGAATTTCTAATAAAATGTGCATCTATAGGAGATAATGCCTGGGAATGTGTTCCCCCCCCCCACAGTTTAACAGTGGTGTGACGTCAAGAGAAAGAGGGTGAGAGAGAGGGAAGAGTAAGTGGGTGAGAGAGAGAAAGAGAGAGAAAAAAAAGAAAGACGGTGTTGGTTTTGTGAAAAAAGTTGTTATTTACAATTGTTCGCATTCTTGGCCTTTTGGTCAAGATCAAAGTGTAGTATCTGTTCTTCAGATGCTGCACTTCTATTTCTTGTTCTCTTTCGGTGGAGGAGAAATCCTCCACGACTGAGACAATTTTTATTTTTGTACTCTCTCTCTCACACACTCACATTCTCACTTTTATAGATATAATGTATAGATTATGCTAGATATATTTCTATATGTCTGAATACCCTATATACAAAGTTTAAAATCCGTAGATAAAAATACGTTGAGTATATAGGTTGAGAATTGTTCTCTCTCTCTCTTACGCACACACACACACACACACACATTTTCACTTTTATAGATATAATAGATAGATTATGCTAGATATATTTCCATATGTCTGAATACCCTATATACAAATTTTCAAATCTGTAGATAAAAAATGTATTGAATATATAGGTTGAGAATTGTTGTCTCTCTCTCTCTCTCTCTCTCTCTCTCTCTCTCTCTCTGGCTACCTCACACACACACACATTTTCACTTTTATAGATATAATAGATAGATTATGCTAGATATATTTCCATATGTCTGAATACCCTATATACAAACTTTCAAATCTGTAGATAAAAAATTTGTTGAGTATATAGGTTGAGAATTGTTCTCTCTCTCTCACACGAAACTGTGCGCTCGGCTTCTTCCCCCCCTTCCCACCCCAAATGCTTGGGAAACTGTGCACTGTTTTTGTTGGTTTTCAAGCTGCCTCTTCCCCCCCCCCCCACACACAGTTTAACAGTAGTAGGAGGTCAAGAGAAAGAGGGTGAGAGAGAGAGAAGAGTAAGTTGGTGAGAGAGAGAGAAAAGAGAAAGAGGGTGTTGGTTTTATATTTTTATTATCGTCTAATATTTTGAAAGCTGAATTTCTAATAAAATGTGCATCTATAGGAGATAATGCCTGGGAATGTGTTCCCCCCCCCACAGTTTAACAGTGGTGTGACGTCAAGAGAAAGAGGGTGAGAGAGAGGGAAGAGTAAGTGGGTGAGAGAGAGAAAGAGAGAGAAAAAAAAGAAAGACGGTGTTGGTTTTGTGAAAAAAGTTGTTATTTACAATTGTTCGCATTCTTGGCCTTTTGGTCAAGATCAAAGTGTAGTATCTGTTCTTCAGATGCTGCACTTCTATTTCTTGTTCTCTTTCGGTGGAGGAGAAATCCTCCACGACTGAGACAATTTTTATTTTTGTACTCTCTCTCTCACACACTCACATTCTCACTTTTATAGATATAATGTATAGATTATGCTAGATATATTTCTATATGTCTGAATACCCTATATACAAAGTTTAAAATCCGTAGATAAAAATATGTTGAGTATATAGGTTGAGAATTGTTCTCTCTCTCTCTTACGCACACACACACACACACATTTTCACTTTTATAGATATAATAGATAGATTATGCTAGATATATTTCCATATGTCTGAATACCCTATATACAAATTTTCAAATCTGTAGATAAAAAATGTATTGAATATATAGGTTGAGAATTGTTGTCTCTCTCTCTCTCTCTCTCTCTGGCTACCTCACACACACACACATTTTCACTTTTATAGATATAATAGATAGATTATGCTAGATATATTTCCATATGTCTGAATACCCTATATACAAACTTTCAAATCTGTAGATAAAAAATTTGTTGAGTATATAGGTTGAGAATTGTTCTCTCTCTCTCACACGAAACTGTGCGCTCGGCTTCTTCCCCCCCTTCCCACCCCAAATGCTTGGGAAACTGTGCACTGTTTTTGTTGGTTTTCAAGCTGCCTCTTCCCCCCCCCCACACACAGTTTAACAGTAGTAGGAGGTCAAGAGAAAGAGGGTGAGAGAGAGAGAAGAGTAAGTTGGTGAGAGAGAGAGAAAAGAGAAAGAGGGTGTTGGTTTTATATTTTTATTATCGTCTAATATTTTGAAAGCTGAATTTCTAATAAAATGTGCATCTATAGGAGATAATGCCTGGGAATGTGTTCCCCCCCCCCACAGTTTAACAGTGGTGTGACGTCAAGAGAAAGAGGGTGAGAGAGAGGGAAGAGTAAGTGGGTGAGAGAGAGAAAGAGAGAGAAAAAAAAGAAAGACGGTGTTGGTTTTGTGAAAAAAGTTGTTATTTACAATTGTTCGCATTCTTGGCCTTTTGGTCAAGATCAAAGTGTAGTATCTGTTCTTCAGATGCTGCACTTCTATTTCTTGTTCTCTTTCGGTGGAGGAGAAATCCTCCACGACTGAGACAATTTTTATTTTTGTACTCTCTCTCTCACACACTCACATTCTCACTTTTATAGATATAATGTATAGATTATGCTAGATATATTTCTATATGTCTGAATACCCTATATACAAAGTTTAAAATCCGTAGATAAAAATACGTTGAGTATATAGGTTGAGAATTGTTCTCTCTCTCTCTTACGCACACACACACACACACACACACACACACACATTTTCACTTTTATAGATATAATAGATAGATTATGCTAGATATATTTCCATATGTCTGAATACCCTATATACAAATTTTCAAATCTGTAGATAAAAAATGTATTGAATATATAGGTTGAGAATTGTTGTCTCTCTCTCTCTCTCTCTCTCTCTCTCTCTCTCTCTCTCTGGCTACCTCACACACACACACATTTTCACTTTTATAGATATAATAGATAGATTATGCTAGATATATTTCCATATGTCTGAATACCCTATATACAAACTTTCAAATCTGTAGATAAAAAATTTGTTGAGTATATAGGTTGAGAATTGTTCTCTCTCTCTCACACGAAACTGTGCGCTCGGCTTCTTCCCCCCCTTCCCACCCCAAATGCTTGGGAAACTGTGCACTGTTTTTGTTGGTTTTCAAGCTGCCTCTTCCCCCCCCCCACACACAGTTTAACAGTAGTAGGAGGTCAAGAGAAAGAGGGTGAGAGAGAGAGAAGAGTAAGTTGGTGAGAGAGAGAGAAAAGAGAAAGAGGGTGTTGGTTTTATATTTTTATTATCGTCTAATATTTTGAAAGCTGAATTTCTAATAAAATGTGCATCTATAGGAGATAATGCCTGGGAATGTGTTCCCCCCCCCCACAGTTTAACAGTGGTGTGACGTCAAGAGAAAGAGGGTGAGAGAGAGGGAAGAGTAAGTGGGTGAGAGAGAGAAAGAGAGAGAAAAAAAAGAAAGACGGTGTTGGTTTTGTGAAAAAAGTTGTTATTTACAATTGTTCGCATTCTTGGCCTTTTGGTCAAGATCAAAGTGTAGTATCTGTTCTTCAGATGCTGCACTTCTATTTCTTGTTCTCTTTCGGTGGAGGAGAAATCCTCCACGACTGAGACAATTTTTATTTTTGTACTCTCTCTCTCACACACTCACATTCTCACTTTTATAGATATAATGTATAGATTATGCTAGATATATTTCTATATGTCTGAATACCCTATATACAAAGTTTAAAATCCGTAGATAAAAATACGTTGAGTATATAGGTTGAGAATTGTTCTCTCTCTCTCTTACGCACACACACACACACACACACACATTTTCACTTTTATAGATATAATAGATAGATTATGCTAGATATATTTCCATATGTCTGAATACCCTATATACAAATTTTCAAATCTGTAGATAAAAAATGTATTGAATATATAGGTTGAGAATTGTTGTCTCTCTCTCTCTCTCTCTCTCTCTCTCTCTCTCTCTCTCTCTCTGGCTACCTCACACACACACACATTTTCACTTTTATAGATATAATAGATAGATTATGCTAGATATATTTCCATATGTCTGAATACCCTATATACAAACTTTCAAATCTGTAGATAAAAAATTTGTTGAGTATATAGGTTGAGAATTGTTCTCTCTCTCTCACACGAAACTGTGCGCTCGGCTTCTTCCCCCCCTTCCCACCCCAAATGCTTGGGAAACTGTGCACTGTTTTTGTTGGTTTTCAAGCTGCCTCTTCCCCCCCCCACACACAGTTTAACAGTAGTAGGAGGTCAAGAGAAAGAGGGTGAGAGAGAGAGAAGAGTAAGTTGGTGAGAGAGAGAGAAAAGAGAAAGAGGGTGTTGGTTTTATATTTTTATTATCGTCTAATATTTTGAAAGCTGAATTTCTAATAAAATGTGCATCTATAGGAGATAATGCCTGGGAATGTGTTCCCCCCCCCCACAGTTTAACAGTGGTGTGACGTCAAGAGAAAGAGGGTGAGAGAGAGGGAAGAGTAAGTGTGTGAGAGAGAGATAGAGAGAGAAAAAAAAGAAAGACGGTGTTGGTTTTGTGAAAAAAGTTGTTATTTACAATTGTTCGCATTCTTGGCCTTTTGGTCAAGATCAAAGTGTAGTATCTGTTCTTCAGATGCTGCACTTCTATTTCTTGTTCTCTTTCGGTGGAGGAGAAATCCTCCACGACTGAGACAATTTTTATTTTTGTACCTTTTCTCCACGTTAAAAAACGACCCTGGTGTCTAACTCTGTCCCGTGGGGAGGCATAGTAAATAGGTACAATTGTTCGCCATTAGTGGATGTTGACGTCACGTCACGTGACATGACTAAGCGTTTTTTTTTTTTAGTATGAATAACATTTTTTGTTTTAATTATAAAGTCTACACTTAATTTTATAGAAAATGCTGTATATATAATAGAAAAAAAAAATTACTGGTTTTGTTGGATTCAAGTGGATCCCCCCCCCCTCCAGTTTAAGAGATAGCAGGTCACGTGGTAATATACAAAATGGCTAGCGTAAATATAAAGATCGGTTTTTTTATCGACGAATATTTTGAAAGCTGAATTTTTTTTTATTCCTGTACATTTTTTCCTGATATTTTTCGTTAAAACTCTTGTATAAATACTATTTTTAACCAGTTAAATACGTTGGAGACATTGTCATGGAGTTTAATAATCTCTAGAACAAAGCAGAAGAGAAATTACAAAAGTATCGGTAAAACAAAGTGTTTGTTTACATTTGTTCGCCATTACTGGATGTTGACGTCACGTCACGTGACATGACTAAGCGTTTTTGGATTATGTAATATTAACATTAAAATGACAGGTTTTTTGGGGGGCCCCCCTAGGAGAGAAATGATCAGTTCACCCCCTTTTAATGGTCCGTTTGGTGTGGAATTTCGATATTTGTCATGCGGGTGATCAAGGTTCAATATGATACATAATTTGTCAACTTTGGTTGTGTCTGTCAAAAGTTTGAGCTGACGTCACGTCACGTGACACGTATTGAATAACGTTAAAATGACAGGTTTTTTGGGGGGCCCCCCTAGGAGAAAAACGATCAGTTGACCCCTTTCTACTGGTCCGTTTGACGTGAAATTTCGATATTTGTCATCCGGGTGATCAAGGTGCAATATGATACCAAATTTGTCAACTCTGGTTCCGTCTTTCAAAAGTTTTAGCGTTACAAACAAACATACATACATACATACATACATACATACATACACACCGATTTTTGCCTTTTATATATATAGAAGACTAGCAGGGCTACCCGGCGTTGCCCGGGACCGTAACAACAATGTAATGATGACAGGTTTTTGGAGAGCCCCCCTTGAAGAAAACTGATCAGTTGACCTACTTCTAATGATCCGTTTGACGTGAAATTTCGTTATTTGTCATCCGGGTGATGGGGCTTCAAAATGATAGCAAATTTGTCAAGTTTGGTTGTGTCTGTCAAAAGTTTTAGCGTTACATACAAACCAACATACACACAGATGTTTGGGATTTGAGCCCCCCCCCCTTGAAGAAAACTGATCAGTTGACCCACTTTTAGTGGTCCGTTTGACGTGAAATTTCGATATTTGTCATCCGGGTGATGGGGCTTCAATATGATACCACATTTGTCAACTCTGGTTGTGTCTGTCAAAAGTTTTAGCGTTACAAACAAACATACATACACACAGACGTTTGAGATTCATATATATAGATAATGACAGGTTTTTGGAGGGCCCCCCTTGAAGAAAACTGATCAGTTGACCTACTTCTAGTGATCCGTTTGACGTGAAATTTCGTTATTTGTCATCCGGGTGATGGGGCTTCAAAATGATAGCAAATTTGTCAAGTTTGGTTGTGTCTGTCAAAAGTTTTAGCGTTACATACAAACCTACATACACACAGATGTTTGGGATTTGGGGGCCCCCCTTGAAGAAAACTGATCAGTTGACCCACTTTTAGTGGTCCGTTTGACGTGAAATTTCGATATTTGTCATCCGGGTGATGGGGCTTCAATATGATACCACATTTGTCAACTCTGGTTGTGTCTGTCAAAAGTTTTAGCGTTACAAACAAACATACATACACACAGACGTTTGAGATTTATATATATAGAAGATAATGACAGGTTTTTGGAGGGCCCCCCTTGAAGAAAACTGATCAGTTGACCTACTTCTAGTGATCCGTTTGACGTGAAATTTCGTTATTTGTCATCCGGGTGATGGGGCTTCAAAATGATAGCAAATTTGTCAAGTTTGGTTGTGTCTGTCAAAAGTTTTAGCGTTACATACAAACCAACATACACACAGATGTTTGGGATTTGAGCCCCCCCCCTTGAAGAAAACTGATCAGTTGACCCACTTTTAGTGGTCCGTTTGACGTGAAATTTCGATATTTGTCATCCGGGTGATGGGGCTTCAATATGATACCACATTTGTCAACTCTGGTTGTGTCTGTCAAAAGTTTTAGCGTTACAAACAAACATACATACACACAGACGTTTGAGATTTATATATATAGACTAGCAGGGCTACCCGGCGTTGCTCGGGACCGTATAAACAATGAAAAAACAAAAGCAGATATTGAACATATGTTTTATTCTTAGGGGAGAGGAATCTTTCATCTCAAGTTTTAGCGTTACAAACAAACATTTGTCTTTTATATATATAGATAATGACAGGTTTTTTGGGGGCCCCCCTCGAAGATAACTGATCAGTTGACCAACTTCTAGTGGTCCGTTTGACGTGAAATTTCGATATTTGTCATCCGGGTGATGGGGCTTCGATATGATACCAAATTTGTCAAGTTTGGTTCCGCCTTTCAAAAGTTTTAGCGTTACAAACAAACATACATACATACACACAGACGTTTGGCTTTTATATATATAGAAGACTAGCGAGGGGTACCCGGCGTTGTCCGGATGTTTGGAGGTGTGTGTGGAAACTCCGGGGATGGGGGGGGGGTTAAAAAATATTTTGGTAGGTAAGTATGAGGATCGAACCCGAACCCTTGAGGCAAAGTTGTAAATTAAAGTGTGAAAAAAAAAAAAAAAAAAAAAATGCAACGTTTACCATTGCCCCACCGCGAGATGCAAACGGAAACACGTTTGAAATTATTTAATTACTTGGATTTCGCAGGTGCCCGTTTTAATGACTTAATGAGGTCAAGTTTGACTGCGGGATAGTATTTCATTTACTGCAGGAACGTTTCCCAAGATGTTATAGGAAAAAGACTAACCCACATGCAGCGAGCGACAAATGTTGAATATTTATCTTCCCAAAGTCAAGCAAATTAAATAGACAGGCGAGCTTCGTTGTTAACTGTGAGATATTACGATTTATATGTGATATAAAAAGTTTTACAAAGTTGTGAAGCGAGCGACCGCTTCTTTGAAAAAAAGCCTTTTGTTGACACACAGAAAAAGCGAACACACATACATACATTTTCGCTTTTATATTTATAGATATATATACTAGCGGGGCTACCCGGCGTTGCTCGGGATAGTATAAACAATGAGAAAATTGAATTTGGTTTTGTAATATATTTGTTATTCTTATGAGAGAAGAATTTTGTATGTTTATGTATCATTTGTTATTTCGAACAAAAGAATATTTTACCTACATAAGACGGGTATTACACATATGAAATAATTGTATCTTACCTAGGGTAGGTCATTTATAGCATGTATATGAAAGAATGAGTAATATACAACACGTTTATATATATATATTATTCCTTAATTGGAATTCATTTTTGAGATGAGCATTATATATTAATTTATTTTTATTAATTTATTCTTATCTTTATTAGTTGTTGCTTTTTTGATATTTTTTTTTTATTGGTTTTTTGTTTATTCACAACGTTTTGGCCAACTATTCCTCTGGCCTTCGTCAGGTGGTAACCGCGACGGATAGGAACTTTGAATCTCCTAACTGCATTCTCAGCCTTACTCGATTGTCGCCCTTTTAACTCAGAAGAGCGACCTAGCTACGTCACTTCCTGTTTCTCATATTTCACCCTCTTTTCTACTGAACGCTCAACCAGTCAAGATGTGACAAACACCGCTCCGGTGGGGCCATGAGTCACCACCGTGTTTCTGACTAGCCAGTCAACTGCAAGTAACGTTACTTATCTCTCAATGAACTCTTATTCTTCTTATCACTTCCTATCACTCTTTCCTGTTTATTTATGCCAACTATTCCTCTGGCCTTCGTCAGGTGGTAACCGCGACGGATAGGAACTTTGAATCTCCTAACTGCATTCTCAGCCATCACTGCCATCCGTAGTTGTTGTCGTCTCACCACATTTTGACCAATTAACCTCTGGCACGCTTTGGATGGGATTGAAACCGCTATCTTCAGACAATGTTCATCTGGAACTGTAGAGATTCAACGTCTCTATCAACTGCGCCACGGGCCCCGAAGGCGATCAAGGTTGGATTCTTTGATCTTATAAATCCACGTTTATTTATTATCTGATCTACCATAGTTGGGTCCGTACCGATTGGTATATATATATATTATTCCTTGATTGGAATTCATTTTTGAGATGAGCATTATATATTTATTTATTTTTATTTTGGACTATTATTCTCATCTTTATTAGTTGTTGTTTTTTTTTTTAATCTTTTTTTTTATTATTGTTTTTTTTGTTTATTCACAACGTTTCGGCCAACTATTCCTCTGGCCTTCGTCAGGTGGTAACCACGACGGATAGGAACTTTGAATCTCCTAACTGCATTCTCAGCCATCACTGCCATCCGTCGCGGTTATCACCTGACGAAGGCCAGAGGAATAGTTAGCCGAAACGTTGTGAATAAACAAAAAAAAAAAAAAACAATAAAAAAAAGAAAAAAAAAACAACAACTAATAAAGATGAGAATAATAGTCCGAAATAAAAATAAATTGATACAACACATTTATCTCATCAAATCCCAAGCGATGCCAGGTATTTTACTAATATATATTCTCGCCTATTTCATTTAATCCCGGGCAACGCTGGGTGTTTTGCTAGTATATATATCTCAATCAATCTCATTAAATCCTGGGTGACGCAAGGTATTTTGTTAGTATATATTTCAATCAATCTAATTCAATCCAAGGCAATGCCAAGTATTCTGCTAGTATATATTTGCATCTATCTCATTCCATCCCAGGCGACCGTGTATTGTGCTTGCATACATTTGCATGTATCTCATTGAATCCAGGGTGACTCCTGGTAATCTGTAAGTATATATGTTAACGTATCTCGTTGAATCCCATAATTCTTGGATTGTTACAAATTTCGACATTTTAACCCACATTATCGCTCACCTGTCTAAAATAATAACTTTAAGACATTGTCTTAGTTGGTTTTTCATTACAAACACATCATCAAAATAACTCACATTTAATCATTTTTTTATAATTTTTGTGATATGTTACAAATTTCAACAACCATGTCACGTGATTTAACTTACATTATCGCCACCACTCTTACTAAAATAAAAACATTGATACATAGGCTATGGTATGTTACCAATATCGACTATCACTTCGTGAGTAAATCCACATTATCGCCCCCTTCTATCACTAAAATAATAACTTTTAGACATTGTATGGCTAGTTATTTCATTAAAAACCCACCAAAGAAGTAACTAACATAATATCATTTTTCATAATTCTTGGATATGTTACTAATTGCGACGATTATTTTTAATGAAGTAACCCAAATAATCGCCATCTCTTGCTAAAATAATAACTTTCATAAATTGTCTGGTATGTCTACTTCATTATGAATATACCAATCAAATAACTCACATTTCATCATTTTTCATAATTTTTGAATATGTTGCTAATTTTAAACGTCATTTTTTCTGAGTTCAATCACATAATCCCTCTCCTCTTACTAAAATGATACCTTTGAGACATTTCTAAGCTGTTTATTTCATTACAAACACATCAATAAAATACCTCACATTTCATCATTTTTTCATAATTCTTGGATATGTTATGAATTTCGACAATCAAATTTAATGAGTGCGCACATCTAATCGCCCAATTCTTACTAAAATTATAAATTTGCTACATTGACTGGGCTGTTTATTTCATTATAAACACACCAATCAAATAACTAAAACGTCATTTTTCATAATTCTTGGATATATTACTAATTTCGACAATAATTTTTCATCGCCACTTCCTATCACTAAAATAATAAGTTTCAGACATTGTATGGCTGTTTTTTTTCATTACAAACATACCTATCAAGTTACTCACATTTTACCATTTTTCATAATTCTTGGATATGTTACTAATTTGTACAATTATTTTTAATGAAGTAACCCAAATAATCGCCCCCCCTCTGTAACCAACACGATCCCCTTCCTCTTACAAAATTAACAACTTTGATACTTCTTCTAGCCTGTCTATTTCATTACGAACACACCAATCAAATACTCACATTTAATCATTTTTCATAATTCTTGGATATGTTACTAAATTCGACAATCATTGTTTATGATTTAACCCACATAATCGACCCACTCTTACTAAAATACTAACTTTGAGACAATATCTGGTCTGTTTATTTCATTATAAACACACCAATCAAATAACTTACATTTAATAACTTTTCATAGTTCTTGGATATGTTACTAATTTCGACAATCGTTTTTCATGATTTAACCCACATAATCCCCTCTGCTCTTGCTAAAATAATAACTTTGAGACATTGTCTCTGGTTATTTCATGATAAACACACCAATCAAATAACTCACATTTTATCATTTTTCATAATTCTTGGATATGTTACTAATTTCGACAATCGTTTTTTATAATTTAACCACATAATATCCTTTCCTTTTGCTAAAATGTGACATTGTCTGGTGTGTTATTTCATTACAAACACACCAAAAATAACTCACATTTCATCATTTTTCATAATTCTTGGATATGTTACTAATTTGGACAATAATTTTTCATGATTTTACGACATAATCACACCATCTTCCTATATGGGGTATTCTGTTAGCACAAATATCCACCTATCTGATCCGATTGCAGGTATTCTACTAGGAAACATCCCATCTATTATATCCAATCCCAGGCAATGTCGGGTATTTTACTAGTACATATATCCACCTTTCTTATACAATCCCCAGCAACCCTGGGTATTATGCTAGTACAAATATCCAGCTATGAAGCCATATCCAAGAGCATTTACTGGCATATTACATTGATTGCATATTAATCTAATGGTATTCGACAATGAGGCTACATCCAAGGGAGGTAATTTGCATATTATAACAATGATTGTATATTAATCTAATGGTATCCAAGGGAGGCCACTTGTGTAATCTAATGGTAGTCGCCAATGAAGTTACATCAAAGGGAGGTCACTCGCATGTTATAACAATGATTGTATATTAATCTAATGGTATTCGACAATGAAGCTACATCCAAGGGAGGTCACTTGCATATTATAACAATGATTGTATATTAATCTAATGAAATTCGACAATGAAGCTACATCCAAGGGAGGTAACTTGCATATCATAATTATTTTACATTAATCTAATGGTATTTGACAATGAAGCTACATCCAAGGGAGGTCACCTACATATTATGACAATGATTGTATATAATTCTAGTGGTATTCGACAATGAAGCTACATCCAAGGGAGGTGACTCGCATATTATGACAATGAATGTATATTAATCTAATGGAATTCGACAATGGAGCTACATACAAGGAAGGTCACTCATATATTATAACAATAATTGTATATTAATCTAATGGAATTCGACAATGGAGCTAAACCCTAGGGAGGTCACTTGCATATTATTCCAATGATTTTATATTAATCTAATGGTATTCGACAATGACCCTAAATTCAAGGGAGGTAAGATGAATATCATAACAATGATTGTATATTAATCTAATGGTATTCAAAAATGAAGCCACATCCAAGGCAAGTCACTTGCATATTATAACAATGATTGTATATTAATCTAATGGAATTCGACAATGAAGCTACACTCAAGGGAGGTCATTTGCATATTATAACAATGATTGTATATAAATATAATGGAATTCGACAATGAAGCTGCATTCAAGGGAGGTCACTTGCATATTATAACAATGATTGTATATTAATATAATGGAATCTGATAATGAAGCTACATCCAAGACCCTATACCCTTCCCAATTTCATATAGGGCCTTGTGCCTAATTTTGTTGTGAATAATAATATTGTTTTGTTCAATTTTAATATTGTATAATTCATGTTTTTATCAGCAATAAAATATATAAGATCAAAGTGTAGTATCTGTTCCGGCAGATGCTGCAAGCTATGACTAGCTATGACTAGCAAAGACCAGATGTGGGGGCAACCCCACATGCCTGACCATTAACCAGCTCCCATTTCCCACCTCTCGGGAGCTGGTCCCCTTTTTCCCTTCCCCCTCCCTTCACTCCTCACATTAAAAATCGGCCTTGTGCCTAATTTGCTCGGTGGGGGAGCAAATAAATACCATCTGTTCCGGCAGATGCTGCACTTGGGATAATTTGTACCGGTCAATGGAGGGGAAACCCTCTATACTGGGACAATTATTATTTTTGGTAACCAGAGTGACCCCTTTTAGGGGAGCTGGTTTTTACCTCACATTAAAAACGGCCTTGTGCCTAATTTGCTCAGTGGGGGAGCAAATAAATACCATCAGCAATAAAATATATAAGATCAAAGTGTAGTATCTGTTCCGGCAGATGCTGCACTTGGGATAATTTGTACCGGTCAATGGAGGGGAAACCCTCTATACTGGGACAATTATTATTTTTGGTAACCAGAGTGCCCCCTTTTTGGGGAGCTGGTTTTTACCTCACATTAAAAACGGCCTTGTGCCTAATTTGCTCAGTGGGGGAGCAAATAAATACCATCTGTTCCGGCAGATACTGCACTTAAGATAATTTGTACCAGTCAATGGAGGGGAAACCCTCTATACTGGGACAATTATTATTTTTGGTAACCAGAGTGCCCCCTTTTTGCCTACTTTTAGGGGAGCTGGTTTTTACCTCACATTAAAAACGGCCTTGTGCCTAATTTGCTCAGTGGGGGAGCAAATAAACACCATCTGTTCCGGCAGATACTGCAAGCTATGACTAGCTATGACTAGCTATGACTAGCAAAGACCAGATGTGGGGGAAACCCCACATGCCTGACCTTTAACCAGCTCCCATTTCCCACCTCTCGGGAGCTGGTCCCCTATTCCCTACCCCCTCCCTTCACTCCTCACATTAAAAATTGGCCTTGTGCCTAATTTGCTCGGTGGGGGAGCAAATAAATACCATCTGTTCCGACAGATACTGCACTTAAGATGATTTGTACCAGTCAATGGAGGGGAAACCCTCTATACTGGGACAATTATTATTTTTGGTAACCAGAGTGCCCCCTTTTTGACTACTTTTAGGGGAGCTGGTTTTTACCTCACATTAAAAACGGCCTTGTGCCTAATTTGCTCAGTGGGGGAGCAAATAAATACCATCTGTTCTTAGAAAGAAAGCGGTTTCATCTTTCTCCCCCACCCCCAATAAGAAAATAAGGAGGAGGTCATGCTTTGCATGACATCTTGTACTAATGTAATATACGAAAAATATAATATGCATCTTTTTTTTCCCTTGGTCTTTTGGCTAAGATCACAGTGTAGTATCTGTTCCGGCAGATGCTGCAAGCTATGACTAGCTATGACTAGCAAAGACCAGATGTGGGGGCAACCCTACATGCCTGACCTTTAACCAGCTCCCATTTCCCACCTCTCGGGAGCTGGTCCCCTTTTTCCCTTCCCCCTCCCTTCACTCCTCACATTAAAAATCGGCCTTGTGCCTAATTTGCTCGGTGGGGGAGCAAATAAATACCATCTGTTCCGACAGATACTGCAAGCAAAGACCATATGTGGGGGTAACCCCACATATAAGACCTTGGTCAATGTAGGGGCAACCCTTCATACCAATTGTCACTATCCAGCTCCCCTACTCCCCGGGGAGCTGGTCCCCATTTCCCCTTCACTCCTCACTTTAAAAATAGGCCTTGTGCCTAATTTGCTCAGTGGGGGAGCAAATAAATACCATCTGTTCTTAGAATTAAAGCGGTTTCATCTTTCTCCCCCCCCCCAATAAGAAAATAAAGAGGAGGTCATGCTTTGCATTTCAATCTTTAGAGAAACAAACATCAATCGTAAATATGGATGGCCTTCTAAATAATAATGTTTTTAGTTCAGCTGTGATTTTTGGAATATAACATCTTGTCTCAATTTAGTTATCGATAAATATAAATTATGTATCTTTTTTTAATAGAAGATCATGCTCGGCAGAAAACTAAGCTGTATAAGACAGTTACTTGGTCTTTGGGCTAAGATCAAAGTGTAGTATCTGTTCTTAGAATTCAAGTGGTCTCATCTTTTGCTCCAACCCCCACTAAGAAAACTGGAAAATAAGAAGGATTTATGTCACCAAATCTATTAACTCTCATTTCGTATTATATTAAAATAGGTTGTAGTGAAACAAACACTGATTAACTCATGCCTCCCACCTTCCTCCCTCTCAATAGAATTAGGTCGTAGTGTTACTAATATAAAAAAGAAAATGGCTGTTTCTTTTTTGTTTTGTTTTGTTGTGCAAACAGGCATCGATCGTCTCAAGCCAAATATTTTTAAACGTATTTTTTTTATTTACTTATCATTTTTGCGTATTATTTTTGGTTTAAGTCTTGGATTTTACTATTTTTAACTTGCTAATAACTTTGGTATGGTGTCATAGCGTAGAAGTTCATAGTTTAATTTGTATGAGTGGTACATTTTTTTACCGATAACAACAATATTTTTATATACAGACTGCCATTACAGCTTGCTGACGTCAAGATCACGTGACATGACTCAGCGGTTTTTAAATACAATGTGCCCCGTGTACACTTTATGTAGAAGAGTTGGGGCCCGATTTAAAAATATGTAATGTTTAACATTAAAATGTCACTTTTTGCCCCCCCCCCTCTGCAGAAAATCGATCAGCTGACCCACTTCTGATGGTCCTTTTGGGCCAATTTTTCGATATTTGTCATCCGGAGGGTGGGGCTTTCATATGAGACCAATTTTTTGAATGAATTTTTGTTCTGTCTGTCAAAAGCAGACATACAAACATACATACATACACACATTTTCGCTTTTATATATATAGACTAGCGGGGGTACCCGGCGTTGCCCGGGTGTTTGGAGGTGTGTGTTGGTGGGGAGGGGGGGGTAGATTAAAACAACCCTGCTAAAAAAAAATGTTGGCCGGTTGTTTGGAGGTGTAAAAAAAAAAAAATAGTTTTAGTATAAACGTAGGCTTGAACCCTGAACGTTTGACGCGGAGGTGGAAAGGAAATGGGAAAAAATACCCTGCGACCTAACCATCTCGACCACGGGAACAGATGAATTGATAAGTGTGTTAAGTTGATGTTTATAAACCGAAATTAGCAGGTGCGACAACATCAAGTTGCGGAAGCCAGTTTGTGTTCTCCGCTACGCGGCAATCAAACAATAAAAAAACAAACACAAAAAAAACTAACGTAAGGCAAACGAATAATGAAAACAGAAAAACGAACACGTGAAAAATGGCTTAAATAAGCCTGTTTCGATATTAAAATTTAAAAAATCAGTGGGTACCCGGGTGTTTTTAGGTGTCGTTAAGAATAAGCGAAGTAAAAAAAAAAAACAGAAAAACGAACATTACGTGAAAAATGGCTTGAATAACACTGGTTCAATATTTAAATTTAAAAAAACAAAACAAAAAAAACATCTCACACCACGATTCGAACCCAAAACATTTAGATAATGAACCGAGGCCTTAACTAACTGAGCTAACGTGACGTACATGAAATTTGTTCGGTTTTTCAACTATTTAAAGTAAATCTGGTCATGACGTCATCTGACGCATGCGTAGAATCGGTCATTGTCAAAAATTGTCGATTTCAGGGTGAAAAAGTTAACGTTTTTGGTCAATTTTTCGATATTTTTCGAGCAAAGGATGGAGCTTCGATGTGATACAGAGTTCGTGAATTTTCGTCGCGTCTGTCGAAAGTTTTTAGCAGACATCCAAACATACATACATTTTCCCTTTTATATATATAGATAGAAGATAGACTAGCGGGGGTACCCAGTGTTGCCTGGGTGTTTGGAGGTGTAAAAGAAAAAAAAAGTTTTGGTAAGGTAGGTAGGTAGGCTCGAACCCGAATTTACTTCCGCACCTGATTTTAACTGCGGGATAGTTCTTCTGGGGTTGTTTTTTTACCCAACTTTGTCTGGTTTTGCTTTCCCATTGTGTTGGGGAAAACCAGCTCCCCCTTTATTAGAGGAGTGTGTCCAAATGAAAACCGGAGCCTTGACTCAAAGGTGGAAAAGAAAGGGAAAAAAACCCTGACAACCAACTAGCTTGATCACGAGGGGAGAGGAAGTGAAAACTGTCTTAATTTAACGTCTATAAAGTGAAACTGACAGGTGCGAGAATTTAATAAGGTCAAACATCACGCGACTTAAGCTTGGCGCTGCAATCCAGTTTCTGCATATTTGTTTGTTTCCCTCGCCAAATGAATAGCAATTGTTTGATATGACGGGTTTTTTTTCCTCAGCATTGATCAAACCTTATTTGCTTTCTTGACGTCTCTGCACATAAGGCCGATATGTATTTGCTTCCTCACTGAGCAAATTAGGCACAAGACCGTTTTTTTAACGTGGAGAGTGAAGGGGAGAGGGACCAGCCCCCCTAGGGGGAACTGGATAGTGACAATTGGTATGAAGGGTTTCCTCTACATGGACCAATAACTGATCGCCCCCACATATGCTCTTTGATTACAGTATCTGCTGGAACAGATACTAAACAAAAGTGATTTGATTTTGGCCAAAAGGCCGAGCATGGCACGACGACCGGGAACACAAATTCGTTTTCAGTTTCGCTTTTTTATACTGAAAAGCGAAATGAAGACGTGGCAATCGAAAAAAATCTAAAAAATAGCGCATAACAGTCGGGCGAATTAAAGATAGACATAACCCCCATTCATAACGTATAGATATTATGATTTAGACAGTATATAAAAAGTTTTAAGGAGTGACCCAACCGAGTGCGCCCCCCCCCCAAAAGCCTTGGCCGGACATACACAAAAAGTGCACAAACACACACATTTTCGCTTTTATATATATACTAGCGGGGGTACCCGGCGTTGCCCGGGTGTTTGGAGGGGTGTGTGCTGTTAAATAAAAAAGAAACCGGGGGGGGGGGGGGGAAGTTGTTAGGATCGAACCCAAAGCCCTGAGGTGAAGTTTGAAAATAAAATCGGCTAGCCAGAATGAGTTACTGAAAGATGTTTGAATTTATTTAAGTAAGAACCAAATTGACAGGTGCGCGCACAGAAGTCGTCGAGCGTTATGACGACGATGTAGGTTTGTTTGTTTATAAGTGAAGTAAAAAAAGAAAACAACGTTAAAACTTAAGCCGGGGGGGGGGGGATCAAAACATCGAAAAAAACACAAAAAAAATAACGTAAGGCAAACGAACGATGTTAAATGTAAAAATCGAAAAAACAAAAAAGAAAAATGACTTAAATAAGCCTGTTTCGATATTAAAATTAAAAAAATCAGTGAGTACTAGGGTGTTTTTGGGTGTGTAGTCGGGGGGGGGGTAAGCGAAGTAAAAAAAAAAAACCCCAGAAAAACGAACGTTACGTGAAAAATGGCTTAAATAACACTGGTTCAATATTTAAATTTAAAAAAAAAAAAAAGATATCTCACACCACGATTCAAACCCAAAACGTTTAGATAACGAACCAATGTGCTAACCAACTGAGCTAACGTGACATACATGAAATTTACTCAGTTTTTTTTAACTATTTAAAGTAAATCAGGTCATCACGTCATCTGACGCATGCGTAGAACCAGTCGTCGTCACGAGAGGACCGTTTTTGTTGACCCCCCCCCCGTCAAAAATTGTCGATTTTGGTGTGAAAAAATAAACGTTTTTGGCCAATTTTTCGATATTTTTTGAGTGAAGGATGGAGCTTCAATATGATACCGAGTTTGTGAATTTTCGTTGTGTCTGTCAAAAGTATTTAGCGGACACACAAACACACATACATACACACATTTTCGCTTTTATATATATAGATATAGACTAGCAGGGGTACTAGGTGTTGCCTGGGAGTTTGTAAGTGTGTGTGTTAGAGGGTAAATCAAAAGAAAATGGGCGAAGTAAAATAAAACAAAAGAAACGATGTTTAACTTCTTTAAAAAAAAAAAAGAAAACTTTTGGTAGGTAGGTAGTATCGAACCCGAAGCCTTAAGGCGAAGGTGAAAAAAAAGAGGGTGAAAAATACAAAAACATTTAGATACATAAGACAATTTACAATATTTGTTCAACATCATAAAAACATTTTAAAAAAAAAATACCTTACTACATTTAAACATTTTGCAACAGTTATAACTTCAACAACAAAAAAAAAAATCATCTGTAACAACAACAATTC
The DNA here is from genome assembly GCF_053919585.1 of Euprymna scolopes. Classification (NCBI taxonomy): domain Eukaryota; kingdom Metazoa; phylum Mollusca; class Cephalopoda; order Sepiida; family Sepiolidae; genus Euprymna; species Euprymna scolopes. The sequence goes on from NC_136508.1 coordinate 666,440, forward strand.
AACAGTCTGTCCAAAACAATTGTCCCTTTTTTTTTCAAAAACAAAACAAATGAAACACACAAAAAATAAAAAGCCGAAAAATTCAACTATGAACACAAAATGCATTTCCAAACAGACTTTACACGCTGTTTCAGAGAGTGCATGCGACCTTTGAAAAATTCCTGTTTTGATTGACAGATTAAATTCAACAATTCGTCCAAACGATTTCATATTGACACAATTTTCTAATTGACACTTCATACAAATTTCAAAACAATAATGGGTGACCCCCAATCTCTGCATTTGCGTGTATGTGTGTGTGTGTGTGTTTTTTTTTATCAAACCAATTCATTTATCAATGAATTACGCATGGTGACGTGTTTACTATATTTCCATTCATTACTATGGATTTCTTTTACGGCATATCGGCCTTTTCTTCTTTTTTTTTTAATATTTCTTGTATCTTTTGTTCTCTGTGTGCGTGTGTGTTCAATTTTTTCTTTCTTTTTTTTTTCGCATTTCTGTGATCGTGTAATTTCTTTTTTTCCGTGGTATTATTTATTTATTTATTTTTTAAATTATCTTGGACCCTTTTAAAACGTTGTGTTTCTTTTTCTTTTTTTCGTGGTATCGACCCCAGGTTCAGTTTTTTTTTTTTTTTTTTAAACCACCCTTGCATGAGTGGACTAGTCACGTACACCAAAATATGTATATGTTGCATATCGGGGGGGTCTCATTGAGAGAGTCTTAGGAAGAGATGCTTAGAAAGAGTCTTATTACAGTGAGGGATGTTGTAAGACTCAGAGAGAGAGAGAGAGAGAGAGAGAGAGAGAGAGAGAGAGAGAGAGAGAGAGAGAGAGAGAGAGAGAGAGAAAAGTTCATTATATTGTAATAGACTTAGATTGTTCATGTTATTGTTCGTTTATAACGATTCCTATATATTAAAAATGTTCATTCCTTAATTGTGTTTATGGAAGCAGAAGGGGAAGAAAGCTCTTTGAGTGAGGACATTATGATGTTGAGACGTGTATGTAAAGACATATAACACAAATATATAATAAAATTGGACTTTACCTTTCTTCAGAATCATAAGACACAAGACGAGCTTTACAAAAAACACTTGATGGTTTATTCTTCACACGGCCGTGATTCCATCATCAAGAATTCAAAGTTTCACATTTTTTCTTGAAGTGATGTCTCGCTTCCAGACGTCTGACTGTCCCTGAGTTTTCTCACTGACTGCCTAACTCTAACTAAAGTTTTTCTCTATTCCTAGAACTTTCTATTTTCCGTGACGTCATACACATGTTAAAACATGTGCATTCTTTCACGTGTCCTGGACATATGTGTCCAAAACTTTTCCTATTTCTACAAAAGGAATTTTAACCTATATTCAATATGTTAAAAACATTATCTTATACTGCATTCTTTCAATTTAAAATTTCATAACAAACTTGATAGTTAACATTCTTTCCTTGAAATATTTATCTATTTCTAAACAAATGTTTTGTTTTACATTTTTAAATTCTCACACGTAATCTATTTCTAAACTAGATTACGAGGTTCGAATTTCGCCTATGCCATTTCATTTTCATTTTAAACTAAATTCTCCATTTTTATACTTACATGAAAAGGGGACAGCCCTTATCATGTAACAGAGAGAACTTGGTCGTTTACTGTCTTAGATGTGCTACCATAAATGGTAATGTCGTCAGCATAAATGTCTACAAATGATGTAAGGATGTGATTTGGAAGATCATTAATGTAGATCAGAAAAAGAGTTGGGCCCAGGATGGACCCCTGAGGGACACCAGCATTAATACTGTGAGCTTCTGATTTTTGCCCCTCAACTACGACTCTTATGAACCTTTCAGAAAGAAATGATTTAATAATTGAGAAGACATTTCCATAGCTGGAGATCTTGTGAAGTAAACCTTTATGCCATACCCTATCAAAGGCTTTAGATATGTCAAGAGCAATTGCCCTAAAAAGGTAGCCTCTGTCGAGAGATTTACTAATCCTATGAGATATAACTGTAAGCACATCTGCTGTAGATCTAGCAGAACGGAAACCATATTGAGTGTCACTAAGAAGGTTATTTTTTTTGAGATGGTTGATTACTTCTGTATTTAACACAGATTCCAGCAACTTACTCATGACGCACAAAAGACTTATTGGCCTGTACTGAGAGGGGAATGAGCGATCACCTGAATTCTTAAATACAGGGCATACTGATGAAATTTTCCAGGGTGATGGGAAACTATTCTCCTTAAGACAACGTTTAAACAGTTTTGTAAGTATGGGCGCTAGTTCAGGTTGAAGTTTTTTGAGTACTATAATTGGAATACCGTCAGGGCCAGTTGCTTTACTGGAATCAAGGCTTGGCAACATCACGTACAGATATACGTATATCACATAGCATGTTTTCTGATACAGGAGGAAATATTGGGGGCTGGCGGCCTTGGTCGCAAAGGGTAGAATTAGCTGCAAAGTTCTTGGCAAAGAATTTGGCTTTGTCTGATGCTGACGAGATTACCTAAGGTCCATTGATGATAGTTGGGATAGAGCACACGCTTCTGTTCAGGATTCTGTTTGCTATTTGCCAAAACTGGTGGGAACCAAGCCGCTGCTCAGCTACTTTGGACTTAACGGATCTTCAACGTTCTGAAAAGAAGACATGGTGCCATGGTGCCAGTTTAATGTAGGGGTCTGAGGTTTTAGCCACATTTTCGCATTGCGAAAGACTAGCTCTGCTAGAAAACTGGAACCGATGTTACACGACAATATTCTCCTTTTATGGGCCGATGAATTTAGGTTCGTCATAAAGCATAATTAAAAACTAAATGATGTTTACTTTTTACAATTTATATAAGTTTGAAAACTTGAAATTCACTTCGTTTTTTTTTTTTCTGGAAAAGGAAAAAATAAAAACACAACTAAAAAGGCGCAATTTGTTCACTCATAAAATTAAAAACGTGGATATTTTTTGGATAAGTTTTTTTTTCTTAAGTCGTAACTTATCAAGGATAAAACCCACTTGAGGATAAGGTTTTTTCCCTAAAACAAAATAATAAAAAAAAAACAAATAACTCTTATCCAGAAAAGGCGCACATTGTTTACTTGTAGAAATAAAATTAGTTTTTTTCTACTAATGAGTCGCAACTTATCAAGGATAAAACACGCTCGAGGAGAAGAGTTAATGAGGGAGTTTTTTATCACACTAAACAAAGAGCGTCTTTTCTGGATAAGTTTTAGTTTTTTCTAATGAATCGCTAGTTATCAAGGATAAAACACGCTCGAGGATGAGTTAATAAGGAGTTTAAGCAAAAAATTAGATAGTGATCCCCGACTGTGTATAGTAATACAAACCCCTAAAAACATATCCTTGATATGTTGTGACTCAAGAAAAAAAAACTTATCCAGAAAAACTCACATTTTTAATTTTACAAGTGAACAAAATGCAATTTTCTGGATAAGTTTTAGTTGTTTTTTTTATTTTTAATTTTTTCAGAAAAAAAAAAATCAAAGTGAATTTCAAGTTTTCAAAAAATGTGAATAAAAACTTGCATTAATTGTAAAAGGTAAACATTTAATTTTTAATTATACTTCATGACGAATTCAAATTCATTGGACAATAAAAAAGGAATATTTTTGTGCAACACCAGCTGCAGTTTTCTGGCAGAGATAGTCTTTCGCAATGCGAAAATGTGGCTAAAATCTCAGACCCCTACATTAGACCGGCACTAGACTTTCTTCTCAATCTCTCAAATGAAAGCAAGAAAGTCAGATAAAATCTTTTTCGGGTAAATTTTTATAATTTATTAAAATTTTCTCCAATTTTTAATGAAATATCAAGTCTAAAAAGGCACTTACATCAATAAAAAAAAAAAAAATATATTTTCAGTTTTTGAATTTATGGTGGACATACACGAGTGAGGCCCACATTGCAAAATGTGCACTGACAGACATTATATTGTAATATATAATATATATAATGTTGTAAACAGCGCGTTGTGGGGAGCGTTCCGTTTTTGCTCTGGGGGGGAAAAAAAAAAAAAAAAGGAAAGAATTTTGGTCTGTGTGGCCTCCTTTTTTTTTCTTTTTTTTTAAATTTGGCTTGAACTTTGTGGTTTTCGGATTATTTTGTTATATGTTTCTTTTTTTTTGGCTGGATATTTTTTTTTTAACAAACAAGCAAAATTAAAACAAAATAAAAATTGATGCTTATGCACTTATGTTACCGTGATTTAAAAAAAAAAAATTTTTTTTAAGTGCCTCCCCAATATTTGAAGTGTTTCTAATTGTTTTTAAATGTTTGGAACTTGTGTCCATACCCCCCCCTCCTCATTCGGTCACATACATATTAGGGATACTTTAAGTAGATACCCACCTCCCGCTAATAGTGTGAGAAATTCTGCAGAAATAAGCAGGTACCTCATTGGTCGGTTTGTCTGCCCAGAATTTTGTTTGAATCATTCAGATTGCTTGTTATTACTAACTGCCGAGGGTGTTCTTGGCACCAAATTGATCCTTTCAGAAAACCAGTTTCAACACAGACACGAGTTGAAAATGGACACTCTTCACTCGAGTCTCGCAGCTTCAAAATTACTTTGTCTCTTTGAAACGTATTGATGTCCTAATGTGGGCAAAATGTTATTTTCATTTGCAAACACCAATGCCCTTATGTTGGGCGATTTATATTTATCGCACGCTGCTGTGCTCTGTGAATCAATTGACTTTTATCATTACAATATAATGTCTGTCAGAGAAGGAATATAATGTCTGTTGCAGCATTCTTCGTCAGTGTAGTTTTGTACCCAGTATTTCTCAAAGATGAACTATTACCCCTTTGGGTGTTACTGGCCCACTACGGCAGATAGCTGAAGATGGCGCATCTTTTGTAATATGGATCTTTTTGCTTTAATAAAATTTACGTTGAAGTTTAAAAGGTGAGCCTGTTGTAATTTCTGATTGGTTTTCTTTCATTCTATCAGGAGCAAAACCAATGTGAGAGAATTTCTCACAATAAATGCAGTCGATAATATGGATTTCACATGTACATGTGAAATCACACAACCAATGAGAATGGTTTGCACTTATTGATCTGTGCTGAAATAACATTATCATTTAGAAAGCCATTCTTAACATGGGGACGGGAGGGTGTTGTGTACCTATTCTGTACTTTTACCTAACAATTTAATTAAAACAAATATCATAAAACTTTAATTCAACTTGAAAATACTATTTAAAAAATAGCGTGGATCAATAAGTGCACTTGCACCAAATAAAATTTCAGTTTTCCGAAATGAGAAAAAACAGTGACGACATTGAAATGAAAACTCGGTTTGACATGTGTAGCGTCAGCGACTCGCCACCAATATTAAAAGTGGCTGTACAAGGAACATTTCAATTGCACGTACAGCTGCTGTCTATACTCATGCAATTTCCGTGCACAAAACTAAAAACTTATCTTGTTTCGCCGACGTAGCAGCTCACGTGACAAAGATGTTTTTTCATTCAATCAGATTACGAAGAAAGTGAATTTCAAAAATATTTTTTCTGACAGCTTTGGTTGGAGTTAGTTTGAGACCTATAAAAAAGGCACATGCACCAATCAGTCGCAGTAAAAGCCAGCCAGTGTGTCATAACACCAGAGACTCCATTGGGTCCGACGTAAAACAACCAACATCGTTTCGCGTGCGTCACACATCTAAATTCTCCACATGGAAATACCATATCAGCTAGAATTAACATTTACCGTTCTTGTTTCATTTTGTTTCATATTAACATCCGCTTCGGATTAACAACACTGAATTAATATAACAGATTTTAATACCGTGCGCGAGCCTTTTCTAGTCTCACACAAAAACACGTTCACATCTCAAGCTATATTACTTGTCATATACATACGCGCACACAAACATATGCGCCCATGTCCACACACGTACATATATTCACGTTCGCGTACATACACTCACATTCACGTGTACACGCGCACACATACGCACACAAGGACAACGTCACTTCCCCTTTCAAAGGAAATCCACACATGCGCAAAAGACCAGCAACTTGATTTTTCGGCCATTTTTGGCGGTGTCTAGTATAGAAAGTTTCTGGTATTCAACCACGTGGTCACACTAACAGGCATAAAAAATATGGCTATCGATTGTGGATTTGGATAATAATTATTATAATTGCACATTGGGATAATTTTAATCTAACAAAATATAGTAAGTGAACTAGTTTTTGAACTTTTATTTCTATCGGAGAAAGTTTAATATTTCTTTTTTTTTTATTTTTTTTTTTACTGCAAAACAAAATTTTTATATATTTTTCAGTCCATTCTTTTAATAATAAATAAAAATTTTCACTGAGTATTTCCAAATATTTTAAAGATAGCATTTTTCACAGCAGTTTTTTTTTTTTTTTACGATTGGTGAATTTTCAATATTTTAGCACCGGGCGTAATTTATTTCTTTGAAATATATTTAAAACTTCAAGTTTGTTTTTTATAACATTTAAACTATAAATAATTTACATGACGCGTTTGTCTTACTATACATATAGATTCACAAAACTCGTCAAAAAAAAAAAATAAATAAATGTTACCAAAGGCAAGTTACTTTTTAATCTAACTGAATAAGATTTCAGTGTTTTTATGTAATGTAAAGTGTTTCCTCGAAAAACATACAGTGTTTACCAATGTATTTGAAAAATGCAAATGGTGGCATGCTTGCTGTTGAACACGGTAAGTTTGGGAAAACGAGTTTAAACAAAAAAATTATACAAAATACTGTTAGAAACTTGCTCAATATATGTTACCGTGACATAGACGGACATATATTCGGTGGGTTTCTAACAGTATTTTGTATAAGTTGTTTGTTTGAACTCATTTTCACAAACTTACCGAGTTCAATAGCGAGCATGCCGACATTTTCTTTTTAAAATATATTGATAAACATTGTATGATTTTTGAAGTGATTACACGTTTTAAAGTGAGTAAAACCAGTAAAAACCTTTCCAGATAGGTAGAAGAGTAACTTATCTTTTCTTTGATAACATTTATTTAGTATATATTTGATTTTTGACCACTTTTTCGAATTCATGTGTATAATAATACAAAACCCTAAAAACATATCCAGTTAGGTAGAAAAGAACTTACCTCTCCTTTGATAACATTTATTTGCTATATATTTGTTTTTTTGACAACTTTTTAGAATCTATGTGTACACTAATACAAACCCAAAATTTAATTTAACTTGGAAATACTATTTAAAATACTCGTGCGTACACTGCACAAGCACCCTTATTATTATTATTATGATAATAATAATAATAATAATAATAATAATAATAATAATAATAATAATAATAATAATAATAAAACTGGTGTAGATGACCTCGACTGGCACCACACCAACTAGTTGTGAAGGGTCAGGGAGGGTGGAAAGACCAAGGTGGAAGAGTACTAACCAAATCTCCACTGGAAGTGTGCAGTTCAAATCTGGTACCAGGGGGAGGCATTTTGTCACCCAAACTCCAGAAAACACCAATGGTCAATGCCAACGAGAAATCATTGACAACGGCTGTTGCAATAACATGCAATCATCTGCACAAGTGGTCAAGAGGTGGAGAACACTGGAAATCTGGGAAGACTTGTTGTCACTTGGTCTCCAGGGAACACCACAGGTTACTACCAGTGAGCGATCCCTAATGATGGGCTGTGAGACAACTAATACGCTACACATTTTGATGAAAACCATGGAAAAAAATGGACATAGAAGAACAGAAAACCAAAACTTTAAATATAATTTCTGTATTCAAAGTAATAGTTATTTAAATATTTCAACATATTATCTTGTGGGAAAAATCCAGTTTCCCAATAAGGGTCACTCTGAATATGAACAAAAATAATCTCAGTCATGAAAGATGTCTCCTCCACCGACCGAGGACAGAAAAGGTAAAGTGTAGCATCAAAACAGATACTACACTGTGATCTTGTTCGAAATTCATAATTTAGTTTTATCAGTATTAAATTGTATATTGCTTTAAAATTACTTAATTTTACATAGATAATATTTATATTTTATATTGAATAAAGTTCAGTTTCAGTATTAATCGAACTATGTTCCTTTTTCATTTTAAAATGTTTTATCGCTCTTTTTCAAATGGCTCTCATATAGTACTGACAGTCTGACAAATCTTACCTACATTGCCTGCAGACATTTTTCAGTTAATAGGCCTTCTTCTTAATCTCGGTGGCCGTGATGATACTCCTATTCATCTGGTTCCTATACGCAACACGACCATCTTCATTCTGTGACAGGCCGTACACGAAGGTTTTCCTTTATTTTGGTTTATTTTTGTTTATCGCTAATGCTAATCTGGACTTGCACCAATTTTCCTGTTAATAATTACCTATAACTATAATCTCAGGCAAAAAAACAAAAAACAAAACCATAACAAAATAATACGAAAAGCGCAAAGTTCCTTTTATTTTTATTTATTTATTTTGGCGGAGTTGTACAACCATCCACCCCCATGAGTAATTTCTATACTGATAGGTTTTTGTAATTTTTTCACTGGATTATTATTGATTGGACACTAATTAACCAGATTATGAAAAAAGAATTGGGGGAAAAAAAAAAAAAAATCATTATTTTGACATTCGAAAGGGGTGCTCACTTTTTAGTTACAACGTTCTGGTAAATCGGTCACCCATTTTTTTTTTTTTTTTTTTCTAAATACGGAAGTGTCTTTGGGAGATATGAAACGGTCCCATGTTGACGAATCAATGTATCGGGAGGCGTACGATATGAAACTTGACAACGGGATGGAAAATTACGAAACATTTCTCCAGCATGTTAGTGAAATTTATAATACTTAAAAAAATTACAAAAAAAAAAAACAAAAAAAAACATGCTAGCGTTTGTATACACATAGATCTGAAAAAGTTGTCAAAAAACAAATATATAACAAATAAATGTTATCGAAGGCATGATAAGTTACTTTTCTATCTAACTGGATAATTTTTTAGTGTTTTTATTTAATGTAACATGTTTATCAGCTCAAAAAACATACAATGTTTACCGATGTATTAGGTGTATCAGAATATTGGGGTAATTTTTTACACCCCTAACACGAAACTGCGAATAAAATATAAAAAACTCGTAATTTCTCTTTTAAAAGTGGGTTGTTTATTTTCTTTATGGATTACTAGCATGGATTAAAATTGACAGTTATTGTGTAGGGAAATGTACAAAGACAGACAGACAGACAGACACTGTCACTTTTATAGATATATAGATACTTCCAAAAAACTATTAAAGTTGTATAAAAAGTAATAGAAATATGTTTTTTATTTTTTAAAAAACAATGTTTACAAAGTGCCGGCTAGCGTCCATTCAGCCATTTTTTTTTACATAATGAAATCAACTGAATTTTACAAGTTAAATATTTTTCAATTTTTAAACTTTAAAAATCTATCAAAATTTTTCTATTGATTCAATTTTTACGATATTTTCAGGGTCAATGTGAAATTTTATGCTCTTTCCAATAAACCAAATATAATATTTTAGACAAACGTTTTTTTTTAAATTCACCCTCCCATTTTGAAATGTCTATTAAAAAGAAAATAATTAATTTACTCACCAAATTGTTATATATCACAAATTGAAGATAAAAGATCAATAAATGATATATTCAAATTTAAAACAAAAAAAAGTAGTGTTTTTTAGAAATTTACCTGTAGAGTCCGAAGTTTAAAACCTTTTTTTTTTAAACCACATTGTTTTTTTTTTGTTTTCTTTTTTAAATGAAACTTTATAATCTTTTTATAGTGTACAGAAAGTTTCGTTTTATTACGAAAATTATTTCTATTTCATTCAATGTTTTTTTTTTTTTAGATATAAAAAAAAAAAAATTCACTCCATAAAGTGGAAATTAAATATATTAAAATCAAAAATTCGTGTATTTTTTGAGAAAAGACAAAAAAAATATTTCTTGAACTGTTTTTTTTTTTTTTTAAGGCAAAAAATTATAAATAAAATGTGACCAGTTTTCAGGTATGGAGGCACAAATTTCTTTACGCACAAAGGTAGACGGCTAACGCGAATGTGTGGTTTTTACTTCCTTCTGTCCACCCGTAATTCAAAACAATAAAAAAAAAATAAAAAAAAATATTTCCGGTTTTAAATAAAAACGTAAAATGTTTGCATGATGGCGGGTTTTTCAAATCGGCGTTTAAAAAATTCTTTTATTTAAAAAATAAATGGATTTTAAAATATAAATATGGATAAAATGCAACTAATTTTTAAAGGTAAGTGTTTTTTTTTTTAAATTCATATCGATTTTTTATAATCGACCTAAGTTAAATTTCGTTTATTTTCTTCATATCTTTTAAAGAAAACCGATTTAAAATAACAAATATTGCATAATTTGATATTAAACCCGTTATTCTTAAAAAATTTGGCCCTTGCTCCTTTAATTGAAAAAAAATATAAAATATATTAGTGTTTAAATGGCATTTTTCGAGTAGTTATAAGCTTGGAAAGACAGAGGGTCGAATTATTCAATATTTTTTCATGCATTCGTAAGGTTAGTTTCTGACACATCTACCGATGTATTTGAAAATTGCAAATGGCGAGGCACAGTAAGTTTGGGAAAACGAGTTAAAACTAAGAAAATACACAAAATACTGTTAAAAACCCACCGAATATATATCAGCCTATGTCATGGTAACCTATATTGAGCGAGTTTCTAACAATATTTTTGTTAGTTTTAACTCATTTTCCCAAGCTTACCGTGTTTACCAGAGTGCCCCTGCCCCGCCATTTGCAATTTTCGAATACATCGGTAAACACTGTATGTTTTTCGAGCTGAATAAACATGCTACATTAAATAAAAACACTAAAAAATTATCCAGTTAGATATAAAAGTAACTTATCTTGCCTTTGATAACATTTGTTATAGATTTGTTTTTTTGACAACTTTTTCGAATCTATGTGTATAGTAATACAAACCCCAAAAATCAAATAAGTTTATAAAAAAAAAAAAAAAAAAAAAAAAAAAAACTCGAAACTTATTTTCATAAAAAAAACAATTAAAAAGTCATGTTTATTCTATCTTTTTTTTTTTTCTTTGAGAAACAAAAATATTTCTGACTCACAAATTACTTTCTATGGTTTTGATATACCCGCGTTTTTATTGGTTACAAAATGGGTGACTGATTTACCAGAACGCTATAACTAAAAAGTGAGCACCCCTTTCGAATGTTGAAATAATGATTTTTTTTTTTTTTTCAATTTTTTTTCATAATCTGGTTAATTAGTGTCCAATCACTAATAATCCGGTGAAAAAATTAAAAAAAAAAACAAAAAAAAAAAAAACAAAAAACTATCAATATAGAAATTACGCGTGTGATGGTTGTAACTCCGCCTTTTTTTTTTTTTTTTTCTTTTTTTTTATGCAAAAACGGGACGGTTCCTGCAACGCGTAACGTACAACTTTATAGTCAGTGCGTATTCCGCAATGGGGGCCTCATTTGTGTACGTCAGCCGAATTCCTTATTATAATTTTTATAATGCAATCATCTAAATTTAAAACGTTGCTTATGACAGTCGTGAATTCTGAATCGATGGCAATAAGTACTAATCTTCGTACTAAGCAAAATAGCATTTTAAAAAGTAATTTGCGACAGGCCTCAAGGTAAAATTAGTTCAAATAATTAAAAGCATAAATAAATAATGAAACAATTCTTAGATGGATAGATTATATTTCGTTACTTGATGAAAAAGCTGATTCAAGGGAGATTACTTCAACTTGAAGAATTGCGTCCCCTTATAAAATGAAGTGGATTTTAGATTTAACTACCGAAAAAACAAGAAAAAAAATGTTTCATTTCAGTAGGGACTGCCAAACGATTGTGAAGATTGGACCGCATGTCAGATTTGTGTGTACTATACGAACTATGGAAAAATAGAAGCAACTTAATGATTTTTTAAAACCTTTGTTTATCTTCTTCAAACTGCAATTAATAATTAATCTTTGTTATAATTTTGTTAGGTTTTAAGATTTACACAGTTTAATGATTAATAATATTATAAACATTTGTATATCAAATATGAAATACGAATGTTCTTTTGGTACCTACGGGCTTCCATATTTTGTTCGGTAAAAAGAGACAAACAAAATATGAGAGTGGGGGCTACAAAATGCTTAATATTGTGCGATATTTTCAAATTGGTTTTAATCTGGCGATAAAATAACTGACAAGAGTCATGTTTATATTAAAACTTAATATTAAAAAAAAAAAAATTAAACACAATTAATTAAAAATCTATGTTGTAACGGAACATTTTGAAATAATGGAATTTTAATCATTTAAAAATTAATTAATTTTTACGAAGTTTCCTTTTCTTGGCAGTTCAAGTAGTATATATTAATTCGAAAAAAAAAAACCGCTATTAAAAAAAACATATTAAGTTTATATCAATTTTTTAATTGCAACTTCAAGGTAAATTTTTGTTCAATATGTGTATTTAAATTTTTTGGGTTTGTATTACTGTACACATAGATTCGAAAAAGTTGTCAAAAAACAAATATATAACAAATAAATGTTATTAAAGGCAAGATAAGTTACTTTTCTACCTAACTGGATATATTTTCAGTGTTTTTATTTAATGTAACATGTTTATTTAGCTCGAAAAACATACTGTGTTCACCGATGTATTGGAAAATTCAAAATGGCGCCCGACTCTTTCTTTAACACGGTAAGTTTGGGAAAAGGTGCTATAATTATAAAACTAGACAAAATACTGTTAGAAACTCGCTCAATATATGTTACCGTGACATAGGTTGACATATATTCGGTGGGTTTTTAATAGTATTTTGTCTAGTTTATCATTTATAACACCTTTTCCCAAACTTACTGTGTTAACGAGAAAGTCGGGCGCCATTTTGAATTTTCCAATACATCGGTAAACACTATGTTTTTCGAGCTGAATAAACATGTTACATTGAATAAAAACACGAAAAATATATCCAGTTTGGTAGAAAAGTAACTTATCTTGCCTTTGATAACATTTATTTGTTATACATTTGTTTTTTGTCAACTTTTTCGAATCTATGTGTACAGTAATACAAACCCTATATTTTGTTGGAATTTCGAAAAAATAGAGGGGGGAGGAACAGTGAACACGCACTAAAAAAATATTTCCCCTCGTATATTTTACGAAAAATGCATTTTATATGCAATCTCTTTCTAAAATGGATAAGTATCGAAAATTTCACGAAAATCTGACCATTAGTTGATTTTTGCTAGATTTATTAAATACAGGTATGTTTTCACGTTCGAAATGTCTACTACATGGGAACGTTATTTTAAAGCGCCAATCATGTAAACACGATTTTCGTCTCGCAATTTCATTATTTTCGTTCGATGAAAAAGATTTTTTAAAATTATTACTGATTAATTTTGCTCTACTTTTGAATGGTACAAAAGTTATATCGATTAATTTATAATAAAGTTACAGCCCCTACATTTCAGTAAAAAAACAAACCAAAACACTTATAACCGAACAATAAATTTAAAAAAAAGGAGGGGGGGGGCATAATTTTATTTGTTTTCATTTACCGGTACAAACTACTTATTATTAAATTCCAACTAAGGTTACAATCAGGATTCGATCCTGGGGTCCGGGAAGGATTGGAGTCACTCGCTCGACCACAGCAACAGCACGTTTCTGCCCTCTTCTTTTCCAATCAACCACCAATGTCACACCGTACAATCTGAATGTTAGCAACACGAAATACTTTTCAAAAGAAGATGTTCACGACTCTTCGATTTTTTTTTTCCTAACCATATATACCCCACACGCCCCCCTGATCTTCGAGATCAATAAGACACTTCATAATCCTTCATCCAAGCAGGAGGCCTCCTCCTCTCACGTTGAGGCCTATGGGGGACAACCTTGGGGGTTGATGTTTTCAGGTTCACTACATACATTCTCGTCCAATTGTAAAGAACCACAATGTGGGGCTAAGTCGAATTGAGGTGCATCGTTAGCTACTTGGTGGATATCGACTTCATCCTTTTCACTGTCATCAGTGCGGTGCGCACCGGCAGGGTTACACAACGCAAGTCAAGGATATGCCGGGGAACACCATTCACCATCACGTTGTGATCGTCCACTTCCATCATATTGATCTCAGTGATTCTGCATGTTCGCGGAGATTTATTCTGGGAAGCTGTTAACTATGTATAGCTTTACCGTCATCTCCAGGCTCCTCCCCACATAACCAGCCAATCCTGCCAGTCTCCTGATCTTCGCAGCAAAGACGTCAACAGACTCGCCAGTCCACCTCAAACTTGCAAGCTTGCCGAGAGCTTCAAATGGACTCTCAGTGAAAGCCAATTTCAGTCTCTGCTCCACTGAGGCAAGGTCTCCCTTATCTTCATCGCGCATCTGCTGGTAAATAGTGAGGACTTCCCTCTCTAAGTATAACGGCAGCAGGGTGACCGCGTCTTCGATTTTTTGTAACCTTGCCACCATTTTTAATTTTTCCAGCCATTTAATTAGATCACTCTCCCCAGTGAAAGGTCTCAACATCTTAGTGTACAGTTTCCAGTCAGTCATGTTAACCTGCTTGACAAGCAGAAATAGCTTCTAAGGTTACAATCAGGATTCAGTTCTGGGGTTCGGGAAGGAGTGAGTCACTACTCACTCGCTCGACCACAGCACGTTTCTGCCCTCTTCTTTTCCAATCAACCACCAATATCACACCGCACAATCTGAATGTTAGCAACACGAAATACTTTTCAAGAGAAGATGTTCACGACTCTTTTTTTTTTCTAACCATATATCCCACATTCAGGTTATCTATATCTACTAGGTACGGGCAATTAATGTCTGCGTCGGTTGGGGGTATGTTAACATCGGTTAATCATAATAACTTTTTAAATTTTCAAGTACTTTTTTTTTTATTGTATTTGAAAGATTATAGTTTTAAGTTAATTTCTCAAAGAAAAAAAGTGTGTGAAATAAAAAAATACATGGAATAATTTTATCTCAAATCTGAAAAACCCGAGATTTCATGTAAAAATTCATTGTGACAAAAATCGCGTTTACATTTTTCTGGCAAGAAAAATATAAGTTTTCTGGAATTATTTCCAAGTTAAGTATTAAGTTAAAGTCTTAAGATAATGAATTAATACAATAAATGTACTTAATTTTTGCAAAAAAAAATAAAGTAATAATAATCCAAAAATGTATCAGTGATAAGAACGAGACTTGTTCATCGTGTCAAAAAAAAAAAAAAAAAAAAAAAACACTAGCGGCAAAATTCAAATATATATGGAAGGACAAATTAGACATAATTTATGTCTTTATTTAACATTATTCCGGCATACTGACTGACTTTTTTTTTGTCAAAATATTAAATAAACAATGCTTAATTCAATGACAATATTGGTAGTTCGAGAAATTAATTTTTCTTCGAGTTATATCGAATTCATTAATACGGACTTCATAATGTTCCTGTAAAAATTATTTTATTTTTATTTTATTGTTACAAATTACGATGCTTTATTTACATAAAAAAAGCAAATATAAAATTCTTGTGGTTTTTATTTACTACTGAAAACCATAACTTTTGTAAAGGTATTTTTTGTTTAAACAAAATAGTACATTTTTACTAAGATTTAAATAAAAATAATTAGTTCATTATATTCCGCGATCATTATTTGATAAATATTGAAAATTTCTTTAAAATTGGTTAATTTCCTGATTTTTGGTGAAGGGAGGGGTCAAAATGTTTATACATTTTCAGCATCGGCATTCATTTTGTCCGTACCTAATATCTACACAGCGTTGTCCAGAAGTTTTGTTTTTGTTTTTCTTTACCAAATTATTGTTAAGTGGCACGACAATGTGCAGAAGGAAGTTGAGGCTACACGGCTAGGTGTATCAGAAATTTGGAGGAATTTTTGACACCCCTAACAGAAAACTGCGAATAAAATATCAAAAACTCGTAATTTCTCTTTTTAAAGTGGGTTGTTTATTTTCTGTATGGAAATCCCAAAGTAAACTATTAAAGTTGTTTAAAAAATAGTAGAAATATTATTTTTTATTTAAAAAAAAAAACAGTGTTTACAAAATGTTTACAAAATGCCGGCATGCCTTCATGCAGCCATTTTTTTTACATAATGAAATCAATTGAATTTTACGAGTTAAATATTTTTCAATTTTTAAACTTTAAAAATCTATCAAAATTTTTCTATTGATTCAATTTTTACGATATTTTCAGGGTCAATGTGAAATTTTATGCTCTTTCCAATAAACCAAATATAATATTTTAGACAAACGTTTTTTTTTTTAAATCCCCCACCCCTACATTTTGAAATATCTATTAAAATTTTAATAATTTATGTACCAAAGTTTTATGTATCACAAATTGAAGATAAAAGATCAATAAAGAAAATATTCTAATTTAAAACAAAAAAAAAAGGATAGTTTTTTTAGAAATTTACCCATAAAGTCCAAAGTGTAAAACATTTAAAAAAAAAAAAAAACACGTTGATTTTTTTTTTTTTTTTAATGAAAGCTCATGTTATGCTTATATCGTCAAATAAATACCGGATGCTGACGGCAAATTTTTCTATTTCAGTCAATGTTTTCTTTTTTTTAGATATTTAAAAAAAAAAATTCAGTTGATAAAGAAGTATTAAAATATATCAATCAAAAACTCGTGTATTTCATTAAGAGAATTAAAAAAAAAAGAAAACAATCGGTGAACTGGATTTTTTGTTTTAGGGGAAAAACTTATAAGTGACTGTGTGTTTCTTTTTAACTATGGAGGACGAAAAATACTAATTTTGATTAACACACACAATAAAAAAGAGACATTATTTATGTCCTTTTGACGAATCCATATTTGATAAATTTCATATTAGCAGGAAGAGCTCTTTTAAGCTTGGCGCAAAACATGTTACGAAAATGTGATTTTCTATGAACCTCGCTTCAAAAAATCCTTGTATTTTTTAAATACATGGAATTTAAAATATAAATATGGATTAATTCTTAACAATGAAGAATGGAACTGCCCATTTAATAGTATTTTTTTTAGGTAAGTGATTTTTGGCATTTATATATATACATATATTTATAAGCAAGTCAAAATATGTTGATTTTCTTTATATTTTTTTTAAAGAAAACCACTTTAAAAAACAAATATTGCATAATTTGCTATTTAAACCTGTTATTTTTAAAAAATTTGGTCTTTGCTCCTTTAACTGAAAAAAAAAATTAGGGGTTGAATTACATTTTTCAAGTAGTTATAAGCTTCGAAAAATAGTAAGTTGAATTATCAAAGTTCTGATCATCATTTTTAATGGCTACTTTCTGATACACCTACTACACGGCCAGTGTTAGCAATTTAGTGGTTTTCCCCGCTAGATCTAGAGATTTCGTTTGCTGGTGCTAATGCACTTACTGATGCGCGCTATTTTTTAAAATCGTATTTCCAAGTTTAATTAAAGTTTTAGGATATGTTTTTTCATTCAATTGTAAGGTTAAAGTACAGAATAGGTACAAAACACCCTCCCCTCCTCATGTTAAGAATGGCTTTTTAACTAATGTTATTATTTCAGCATGGATCAATAAGTGCATGAGTACCTGTTTGCTAAATAGTGGGTGAAATTTTGATCTAGCGGGTTCTTTCTATAAAATCTGGAGATTTTTGGGGGTTTGTTTTCGAAAAAGTTGTGAAAAACAAATATATAACAAATAAATGTTATCAAAGGCAAGATAAGTTACTTTTCTACCAAACTGGATAATTTTTTAGCATTTTTATTTAATGTAACATGTTTATTCGGCTTGAAAAACATGCAGTGTTTTCTACCGTCCTACCGATGCAAATGGCGGCATGCTCGCTGGTGAATACGGGAAGTTTGGGAAAACGAGTTTAAACAAAACAAAAAAAAATATGCAAAATACTTGGTACAAGCAAAAATGGATGAATAAAGATAGGGGGACTTAAAAATATTTGTACACGTGAACAAAAAAAAAGTTATGAAAAATGTTTTTTAAAAAAAATTATTGTTCAATATTATATAAAAATTATTTTACGCCGAAAGTTTCACGTTCATTTAAGGAAAGAAAATATGAAAATCTTACATATAAAGATTATGCGAAAACTGTAATTAAAAAAGAAGTAGAAATATTTTTTGCTTTTATAATTTTTTTTGTGTGAAAATATTAAATAATCAATGCTTAATTCAATGATAGTATCGGAAGTTTGAGAAATTCATTTTTCTTCGAGTTAGATTGAATACAGACTTTAGAGGCTTTTATCGTAATGTTCCCGTAAAAATTAAATTTTTCTTTTTTAATAGTTATATTTTATGATGTTTTATTTTCATAAAATGGCAAAAATAAATTAAATCATTTTTTTTTTTACTACTGAAAACCATTTTTTATTTAAACAAAATAAAACATTTCCACTAAGATTTAAAAAAAAATAATGGGTTCAATATATTCCGTCGTCATTATTTGATAAATATTGAAAATTTCATTAAAATTGGTTAATTTCCTGATTTTTGGTGGATTTTTAAGTAAAGGGAGGGGTCAAAATGTTTATTCATTTTGAGCATCGGCATTCATTTTGCACGTACCTACAAAATACTGTTAGACACTCACTCAATATTTTGTTTTTACAAGGGAGTCACCACTTATCAAAACCTGAAGGCCACTCGAGGATAAGAGTTAAGGAGTGTTCCGTGGTCACCAAGACAACAGTATAATGCTTGTTAATAGTGAAAATTGGGTAGAATTTGATTATTTAAGGAGATAGTTCAATAAGAACTTGTTTACATTGGACTTGAAGACAACCATATTGTAGTCAACTATAAAGCAAACCAGTGGAACAAAGTTCCACAGTTTTAAGAAAGAAACTTTGTTCATGGAATTTGCATTTAGATTTAAACACAGAGAGTGGGGGAAATTATTGACAGTATTTGTAGCTAGGCTAGTGCTTTCTGTGAACGTTTGGAAGGGGGGAATGATAAATTGAAGTTCAGACAAGTACTTGCCATAAAAATACCAATAGAGCAGAGACATGGTCGCAACGTCTCTTCTGTAGGAAGGCGGTTTGAGGGAAGAGAAAAAGGCATCATCTACAATTCGGAGTAGTTCCAAATGTCGCATGTGTACAAGAGTACTTTAAGTCGACTTATGCCTGGCAAGTTCCATTTTTTTTTTCAATTTTGACCCCTCAACTGCTATTTTTATTGGCTTTTATATAAAACAAGAGTCCACAAAAAATACAATCATTTGACCTACTTCACACCGCTTTGCAACCTTGCATTTTGGAGATGTAGTTTGAAAGAAAATGGAGACAGACAGAGACATAAACATAGTGATATATATATATATATAAGCCTAAAGAGTCCTAGAGTGGATGAAATGTGGAATATTCAGTGTAGCTTAATCGCCGTGTATATTTTATAACTTACTATATATATATATATATATATATATATATATATATATATATATATATACAGATTATGTTTTTTACAATATCGTGGGGTCGGTATTTGCTTAAAACATCCAAAAACAGCAAAGACAGTCTTGAAAAATAAACTGAATTGATAACATAGGTACAGAAACATTCTTAACAAAGTACGATTAATTTAATGTGTAATTACAAAAATTGTATCGGTTTTATTAACACAATATTTAAATAGAAAGTTTATATGTTACCACGACATAAGCGGACATATAATTGGTGGGTTTATAACACTATTTTGTATAATTTGTATGCTTGAACTCATTTTCCCAAACTTACCGTGTTCAACAGCAAGCATGCCTCCATTTTTCTTTTTAAACACTGTATGATTTCCGAACCGATTACACGAAAATCGATTTTCTCCAAGTACATTTTATGGGGGGGGGGCTTCCAGCCTCTATAGTTTAAAATACGCTATTACTAAAAGATCAGTACATAAAGTGCATCAGGAACACAATGAGGCATCTTCTACAGATGATGATAAGTTATGTGGATTGCATCTCTGCCAAACCCTAACTCACCTGCAAAGGAGAAAAGTAACAAATATCAAGGAATCTAAACAAGGCCATAAAAAGAGAACACTACAGCATCAGACATAATACATGAGATGGGAGGTGCAAAGTTCTTCACTAAGCTTGATGCCTCCAATGCATTCTGGCAGATCAAAGTTGACGAAGAAAGCTCGAAACTTCTTACCTTCAACTTCCGCTGTGGGCGGTACAGATTCACACGACTCCCATTTGGCATACACAGTACCAGTGAAATATGCCATGCAAAAATAGCAGGGATCATCAAAAACATTGAAGAATGCAGAAATTCAGAGAATGATATTTGGGCTGACACTCCAGAACTTTTGCAAAATAGAAGTATTGCAGTTTTGAATGCCATAAGAAAATCAATCATGAAACTAAATCAGTCCAAATGCCAAAATTAAATTGACATTTCTAGGCCACATAATATCCAGTTGTGGAGTTGGGCCTGATGAAAACAAATGCAGAGCTTTCAGAAACATGCCGGATCCAACAAATAAAACTGAACTTCAGCGTTTTCTAGGCATGATAAATTACTTAGAAAAATTCATTCCTAACTTATCAAATGAAACCGCACTTCTTCAATTCATATTGAAAAAAGATGTGGTCTTTTGATAGACCACAAAAGGAAGCTGTCCAATGACTAAAATATTTGGTCACACAGAGTCCAACATTAAAATACTTTGACCCAGCACTCTCAATCAGATGCATCAACATTAAGATTTAGAGCTATGTTGGAACAAAACAATAATAATATATGGGCACCAGTGACATTTGCTAGCCGCTCTCTTACATCTGCTGAAAAAAATTATTGTTGCCTCGAACTGGAAATGTTGTCCATAGTATTTGCCTGTGAACATTTTCATGAATTCTTATATGGACACCACTTTTTAATTAACAACAATCATAAGCCTCTCAAAACTATTGTCACAAAACAAATTGCCAAAACTCCACTCAGAGTACAACGCTTCCTACTACGCTTACAGAAGTATCACTTTGAAGTCGAATATACGATGGGAAAACTAATGCACGCTTTTGACACGCTCAGCTGTGCGGCACAAAAATGCAATACTCCAGAAATCCCAGACAAAGAAATGAACATTTTTGTCCACTCCATAATGTCCTCAATACTCATCAGTGACAAACGTCGACAATAGCTGACAACTGAGACAACCAATAATGAAATATTGCAAGAATTACAACAGCGAATCATGGAAGGGTGGCCATATCATCGACATAACCTTAACACCTGCATCCACCCATATTTTAACTACAGAAATGATCTTACATACCAGGAAGGGCCTCTATTAAAAGACCAACTAATTGTCCCAACTAATATCTGAGCAGAAATATGCAAGATTTTGCATCAGGCACATCTGGGAATTGAAAAACTAAATCCAATGCCAGACAGGTTCTTTTTTGGCCAAACATGAACAAGGAAACAGAAGACACAATAAAAAACTGTGATTCATGTCAACGGTATATCAACCGACAAAATTCAAAGCCAGAGACGCCACATGCTATTCCTGATCAACCCTGGCAAAAGGTTGCCACAAACCTCTTCAGACTGCGGGAGAAAGATTATGTCAGGGTAGTGGATTACTATTCCAAATTTTTTTGATTCAGCCATCTCACTTATATAAGTGTCTCAACTTGATAACTCGAACAAAACATTTTCTTCAAGCACACTAGTAATCTCCGATAATGGCTCTCAATTTAAATCCCATAAATACAAAAAAATTTGCCACTAAATGAGACTTCTCCCATGTAACAAGCAGCTCAGAATACCCACAATCTAATTGTCTAGTGGAAAGAACCATTCAAACAATGAAGAAAACATTACTCAAATGTTTCCAGACTGGAAATTATCCATACCTGGCTCTATTAACTTTACACACAAGACCTGGCAAAAACAACTTTTCTTCACCAGCAGCTAAACTGATGAATTGCCAACTAAGAACACTCCTACCTGTAATGAGAAATTATGGTCATGGTCTTTGCACATAATCCACAAATTACAGAGAGGAGACAAAACAGGATAACAGCAATAATCCCACTAAAGATAGGGGATTATGTTTGAGTACATGATGGTAAAACTTGGTCCAGGCTAAAGTGATAAAACATTGCTGCCAATCAAGATCATATATGGTACTAATAGGAAATGCCGGAAACATATGCTGAAATTTACTGTTAATGCCTCAGTCAAAGATACCAGCAACACAACCCTACCCTGAAACATTATTTAGCTCACCTAAGCAGGTTTATCAACCAGGGTCAGGAACACCAAACCCAGCAACTCCAGAAGCAGGATCTCAATCAAGATCAGGACGACTAATACGTTAACCAAGATGGATGCAAGACTACACAAGTTAGGAAAGCTTGTCTTTCATCATTAAAGGACTTGAGAGGGGGGGGGATGCCATATATATGATGAACAGTTACTGTGGACTTTCTTTTTTAGGACGGTTAGTCCGGAGTCGGGTCTTCCAGTAATGGCGTTCTTGGAATAAAAACTTATGTAAACATTCTCCGATATCTATCTACTTCTTTTTACCTGTTGTAAAGACATGATCTCTTCTTTCTTTCAAGAACAAGTAATCTCATCTTCCAACAGTAAGATTATTTATTTCATCTACACATCACTCATAAAGTTACCATGTGTTGAATGACGTATACTCTAGTAAAGACAGCTAAAAAAAATGAAATAAAAAGAATGTAAACACAGTTTTAGCACATATAAAAGATACTTAAATTTTAATGCATTTGGTATAAGGTATTTTTTGATTTTCGTTATTGTTTATTAACTTAACTATTCTACATTTTAATGAATAACTGTGTTCCTACTACTTGTTTCCACAAAAAGTTAATATTCATGATTTTACTTATTTTTACTAATTTTTTCAACGTTTATTATTACATTTAATTATGAACGTCAACCACCTTTTCTAAGACGCAGCATATGTTAAGTTTATTGCATTTATTTTTGAGCAAACACTAAAAACAGAAAATTTTCCACATGTGAAAAAATATATATTTACTTGCCTTCCTATGATGGCAAAATTCGGCACAAAGTTGGTTTTTAATCTAGTGAAAACCCCACTACCTCCAAAAAGAGGCACTCTGGATTGGGACAACATTTTTGTAATCCTCTATTTTATGGATTTCTCCTTCATTGACCAAGGACAGAAAAGATAAAGTATAGTATAAGAATAGATACTATATTTTATCGTTAATTTTATTTAGAAAAATAAAAAAATAATACAAATAAACCAAAAATAAAAAGATTGTAAAATCGACAAATATTCAAATCATAATTTTTTTGTTCATTTTTAAAACATTCAGCGCAGACAAAAATATATACAATTGTGAATGGTGATGCCCAATTTAATGTAATTTAACACCTTTATTTTCAGGGCTTTTTAACGGTTTAGGATTCAAGACTTAAGCATTTTTTTTCCCTGCTGTAGGAGATAAATTCTGTATGTTTTAGTTTTTAACATGATTTCATGTTTTGCGACATTGTGAGTCAGACATAGGGTTGGACAGATATTAATATATTGGCTGAAAAAGTGAGAATGGCTTAGAAATGAGGAATCATTTTAATAAGAATTTATATGAAAACTTGATCCCCACTTTAAATTCTAAAATATTTTTTTCAGAATAATCACACGTAATCGCGTAAAAAAAAAAAAAAAAGCAGAATGTCATTTTTTTTTTGGGGGGGGGGGTTAGCTAATGGTCCTCATCTGCTTTTAAATAATGATAAAATTATTGACAAACTTCTTAATGCTTTCCCTTTAAATATATTCTCAAAGATTTTCATCTTGAGCTATTTTTCCCATTTATACATTTATGCCATTTTTACCTACCCTTCCAATCTCTCCTTCAGAATGGTTCTAAAATCTATTAATTAATTCACATATAAATTTGGTGAATGTGTTTTGTGAATTTCTTAATTTTTATTTTGCAAATATTAATTTTTCTGACATTTGCAAAGAATTTATTCAATATTTAGGTACACCATAATTGTGATATTTAGGTACACCATAATTGTAATGTTTAATGTGTAATATATTTCAATTTAACTTTTATTATAAAAACACTGTTTGATTTTATGATTTGTTTCTTACAAAATAGAATATACTCTCTCCAAAAAACTGCTGAAACCAGCTGATAAAATTTGAAAGCTACTTCAATATAATTTAAAAAATTAGTAAGAAAACACAAAATATTTTGTATATTCATAATATTTTTGTATAGGGTAGAAAGTTAAAATATAGTGGTTTTCTTTTTTGGAGATATTTTTTGTTTTGATCTACCAGGTTTTGAAAATTTCAGATGGCAAAAGTTATAAATCTAGCAATTTTCTGGAGATTTCTTTTCCCTGATCTAGCGGATTTTTAAAATCTCAATTGGCAACACTGCATACAGCTGGTGTCACAAGGAAGATGAGCTCTACATAGTTCATCGACACACTGGGCATCCAGACAGACATATTTTGCATGCAGGAGCAACCTAACAAAGGCTGAAATGAAGTTTGTTGTTCGGAATTGTGAGGACTGTAGACCCAACTTCAGTGCAATAGCAGAAGGGGTGTAGTCTGCTTGAAACATAGAATCAGCTAGGAATGGACATCACGCAATACAGCAGTTGCCAGTCTTGATATTGAACGATTGTTTTCAATTTGGTAATTGAAAGAGTATTTTAAACTTTGCTCCCTAATCGAACAATAACACTGCCTTCTGCAGTTGACAATTTAGAAAGTTTGTGGATGATTAAGATGTTTGGTTCTATACTATCCGAAAATGGCGTAGGGGAGAAGCATTATCACACAATAAAACAAACTGCCTCATAAAAGAATTGCATTATCATATAGGTCATACAACATCACCCCATGGATGATGTATTTGCCTCATCTGCCGTCTTATGAGGTGCCTTCAATAAGTTTCCAGACTTTTTTTGTATTGGCACTTTTATTGATAGTACACACATGAAATTTTAGTCTCTTTCAAAGTAATCTCCTCCGGCTGCAATGCACTTGTACTGTTCCAACAACTTCTGGAAGGCCCCATGTGTCAAGGACCCTCATCACAGCCTCTTTTATCTCAATTGTCTCACAACGGCAGCCTCTAAGGTTTTCCTTGAGCTTAGGGAATAACCAAAAGTCATAGGGAGCAAGGTATGGACTATAGAAGGGTGAGGAACTGTCTTAATGCCCATCTTGCTCAAATAGTCTGTGACAAGGATGGACTGGTGCATTGTCCTGGTGGAAATGCCACTGACCCGATTTGAAGAGTACTAGCCTCTTCCGATGGAATCTCTTCCTGAACTTCCTTGAAACCTCAACATAATATTCCTTGTTGACTCTCTGTTGGAACTCAGTGCATGCAAATCATGCTTGTGCCATCAAAGAAAAAAAAAAGATCATCATAAGTTTCTGGGTGGATTTGTTTTGTCTACCCTTCTTGGATCTGGGAGAGTCAGCCTGGGTCATAGCAGTAGATCCAGCTTTCATAGCAGGTCACCAGAGCATCAAGAACTGAGGGATCTAAATTGATCAGCTCCACTATCTCCCTGCTGTCATGACAATGTCTTTCTGATCTATTCCGAATACCATTGGGGCAAACTTTGTGCAATTCTACTGCATGAATAATTGTGTGTACAGATCCCACACTGTCCCCAGTATTGTTCCTCATGAATAATTGAGTGTACAGTTTCCACTGTTTCTGTCACTATTTTTCTTTTATTATTCAACAAACAAATGGGCATTTTTGAGGCAAGTAATTTTCCGACTCATTACAATTTTATTTACAGTCTCTAACAAAACTAAATATTATTCAAAAAGAATATGGTCATTTATGTGGTCATTTATATGGTACATTTATGTAACTGTGTAATTATTTAACTTTAAAACGTTTTTTTTTTATGTATTTTGTGGTTTTGCCATAAAGTCAGGCCAAGTCAATTAAGATTTGTTTCATTAAAAGATGTCAATGTGCCTCATAATGTGGCTGCATGCAATCAACTCTTTTGTCCCTCCACACCTAGTGGGGTGGACGAGACTTATTTTCAATACTACCAGCTGCTTTCTATCTGAAAATATAGTATCTGTTCTCTGATCTCAGTAATGCATGTGCTGTCTTTACTAGCTACTTTCTCTGATTATCAAATTACAGCAATTTCTCTCTTTTCTAGTTATCTTCTTTTTTCTTTTCTGTTAACTTCTGCCTAACGGAATCGGGGCACAAAACCTGGAATCTTAGTTGAGGGTTGTTGTTTGCTGATTCAAAAAGATAACTCCTGGTCAACCTGCATAAACTGCAGCCCTAGCTTCATCTCCAGTTCCAACCTACACTATAGCAGAATCAAAACTGATGCAAACATAGCAGGCTGTGTCACTAAAAATCATGTGATCTGCCAACATCGCAGCTGTAGTCCTATGTACTGACCATTACGAAGGATTGTTTTCTTCTGTTTCAGTTCTTAAAGACTTGCCATGTGATTCATAAAAATAGTCCAAAAATTAACTGTATTTTATTTTCTTAAAGATAAAAAAATATTTTACATTTGTACATGTACAATTAAAAGGGAATATTTTTGCCAGGAAAATACTGTAAAGTTTTATATTTGTTCGTTTTGAAAAAAATTTTAACGACCTTTTTGTACAATAAATTTTTCTTGATAATACAGCAATATTGAATTATCTTTTAACTGTATATTTTCTTATAATAATCTAAAAGAAGTGAATTTTTGGTCAGAAAGTTGAAGTTTTTTTTAATTTTTAAAACTGTTAAACAGATAATTTTTACAGATCTTTTCCATTCTGCTCTCTTAATAATAAATAAACGTGTCAGTATTATTGATACATTTTGGAGAGATCTTTAGTTTTCAATAGTAGTCAATAAGCATAACAAACATTTAGTGTTTTAACTTGTTCATTTCTGCTTTTAAACTTTTAATTCTATTAAAAGTGTTTTTTGCATAAAAAGAATGCTTCAAATTAATTATTTATCTGAGAAAGTTTTTTTGTATAATATTTTTTAAAAAGTAATGTTTATTCTCATTCAAAAGTATAAGTTAAACAAAAATATTTCCATAAAAAAAGTGTAAACGAAAAGTGTTTATATATTTTGAAATAGTTTTGAATTTTTGCATCAACAAGTTTTATAATACTTACAAGATTCTTATTTAGAATTAAACTTAATTTAAAAAAGTACAGAAAAATCTTTATGATGTATGTACTCGTCATCAAGCAAAGATGTCATATTTCTAAAACCATGTAAATTGATCAAATCATGTTTTATAATTAAAAAAAATTAAAAATTTATAGTTTTTAGCAAAATAAAATATTTTAATTATTTTGAATACAAAGAAAATATCAGTAGTCGAACTGAGTTGCCCCATTACTTTCATAATAGCCATATTTATGGTTGCTCACCCTTATTAAACTGAATTCTAAATTAAAAAACAAAAACAAATTTATTAATTAATCAGTTTTGGGTATTTATGCTATGCTAAAATCATAACTTTATTATTTAGAAACCCATTTTTAAGTAAATTATCCAAAGGATTTTTCTATAAGTTGGATTTAAAAAGATGTACTTATGCATTAGTAATTTTATATTTAAATTATTTCTTTGTATTTGAATCGTTTTCATTTGAAAAATTATTTAGCACCCGATTTTAATTTGTTTGATTATTGTATGTTTATTTCTTAAATTCATAAATAATTATTTTCAGTATTTGATTGTCTCTTGCTTTCAAATGTGTTTTACACACACAATTCTTGTTTTTACTTTGTAATTTCTATTAGATAAATTTCAATATGAACCAAATCATGTTCCCTTCTTTTCTTTGTATAATGCAATTTTGTAAGTAAATAAAACAACAAGATGTTTATTTACAGAAAGTTAGAGAAACAAACCTTTTTTTAATTCTCGTTTTTCTTTTTTTTTAAATTAATCTGAAATAAGTTCAGTTTCAGTATAAATCGTGTTTCTTATTTTTTCCTTTTTCAATGAAAGTTTTTAAGTTTGCTAATACTTTAGTAAAAAAAAAATCTCATTCATTATCAAGTCTAACTTTTCGACAAATGCTTGCTAGGGCATATGTGTGACATCATTTTTTAATGCTTGGATCTACTATTACGAAGGTCACAGCAGAGTCCAACACTTCTACACCAGCTGCCTCTCAAGAAAAAAAGCAAAGAAAAAATAAAACTGTGGTAAGCAGGTGGCAGAAGTACACAATCTACTACACTATTATTCCATTATCTGCACAACTGACAGAGCCGCAGTGGAAATTAACAGAAGAAATATAGCACTGTCCATTGAAGACTGCAACAGAAAGAGATAAGAGGAAGTATGAAAATTCCACTGATAAGGGAAAAGGAGTGATTGTTCATAACTATGCTGAACTAAGGAAAAGATGGAATAAAGCACAAAGGGAAAAAAATTCCAACTCTAAACTCTTTATAAAGGGCAAACTATCTCCTCTACACTACCCTCCTCTACACACACGTATGCAAAACATTAAATCAACCCTGAAACAAAATCCTCCCCATCATCATCAAAACTAACCCCTGCAATATCATCTCCTACACCACCAAACCCAACAAAAACATTCTCCCTTACACCATTAACGTTCTATATCACACTACTAACCAATATCCTTCCTTCCACTACAAACACCTGAAGTTTTCATTTCAATTAGCATTACAAGCGTATGCTATATTTTCGTTGACATCGGCATTATTACATACCTAATGTGCTTCAACAAGTCATATCTTTTTTATTTGTTGATCAATTTTTAAAAGAATTATATTGATGGAAAGAGAATAGAATAAGCATTCCAATGAAGTTAATTTATTTTTCTTTTATGCGTTCCATGTTTTTATGCTCCAAGTTAAAAATGAAAAAGAAAAAAAAAAACGGTAAAAAATTACGACAGCAAAAAGGGAAACAGTTTTTTTCAATGTTTTCATTTCATATGTTACGTTTGGATACATATGCGCCGGGTTAAATTTGATTGGATATGGCTGACATTTTACAGGCTATATAAACAGAGAAGTCCATCTCTATTGGTGTTTGATTTTGATTTTTACGACCACAGGAAGCAAAGTTATGATCGAGCAAAGTTGATGAAGAATATTTCAAAATTGATAAGATAAATCGGTATATATCATCCACTTTCATATAGATAATAGTTTCAGAATTATTTTCATGTAGAATATGTAAATATTTGATAATTATTAATTGCGCAAAATTTTCTTTAAAATGTTATCTTTTATAGAAATTCAAATCGCTTAAAGGGAAACGATGAAGAAAAAAAAGTTTCATTTTTTATTCCCGGTTTGTCAATTTAAAAAAATTATTATCAAGCTTTTTAAATTTGATTTCCAAACAATACTATTTTGTTGTTTTTAACGGTTGCAGTACACATGTACTAAACGCATTAAAAAAACAATAAAATGTACTAAGCACATGCGTTTGTTTTTTAGTGGTAAAAAAAAGAAACAAACAAACTATAACTCAACAACTTCAAAATGAACGACTCTCTCAAAAATCAACCCTCTTTTATCTCCAACCAGGAGCATCTCATTTGCATATCGGGTGGTCACATTGCAGGCATATAAAGAGATAAGGCAGCCATTTTTGTTTCTTTCTTCTTCATTCATTTCATTCCATGACCGACCCATTTAATTATGCACACGTGCTAATTAAGTAAGTCGCACGTTTCCCTACACTCCCCCCTGATCTCATGATCACACACAGGGCAGGGGGGGGGGCAGTCGTCTTTGTCGGGTACTTCTTCGAAGAATCGGGGGAAGCACTTCCTCATTACCACCGTTATTGCCACCAGTCTATTCCATTATCCCCTCTTGTAGTTCCCTCTGCGGTGTTTCACAATCAGGGCAAGGGGGCAGTATCCGTCTTTGTCGGGTACTCCTTCGAATAATCGGAGGCATCACTTCCTCGGTTCCATCTTCCTCATTATGTTTCATCATTCCCTCTTGTGGTGCTATAGGCGGTGTTTTACAATCACGGCGGGTGGGCAGTGTTCGTCTTTCTCGGGTACTTTGATGAGGAACTAGTGGTATTACTTCCTCATGTCCATCGTCCTCATCACTATTGCCACCAGTATGTTCCATCATTCCCTCATCTGGTTCTGTAGGTAGTGTTTCTATGCTCACCTGTAGGGGCAGTAGGCGATCAGGATCATCCCTGAACTGTATGTGATCTTCCTCATTATCCTCAGAATCAGAAGAGGTATAACAGGGGTGGATATCTTTTACATGACGTGGTACACCATTAATCAACATGGTCTGAAGACTTATGATCTTGTCTATTTTTCCTCTGCAAAATTTTACAGTTCACCCAGCATTTGGGGGTTTTACCCAAACACAGTCTCCCACTTGATATGGTGTATTGACAACGCTAACCACTGATGGTGTGACATCAATTCCTTTTATACGCTGTTCATAGCGGTAAATCCCATTAGCTGGTGCAGTTTCTGGTGTTGCATCGTCCTTTGGTGTCACATTATACCAGTACACAGCTTCTGGAATAGAACACTGTGTCCTGGCTGCAATTCTTTTAATGGTGCGGTGACACCGCTCCGCTATACCGTTACCTTCTGGAAAATATGCACATCGGTAACGCATTCTAATACCCCATTCCTGCGTAAATTTCTGAAATTCTTGACATCGAAATGTAGTGGCGTTATCAGTCAGAATTTCCAGCGGGGCACCACGTTCAAAAATGACAGCTCTCAACTGTCGTATAATGCTAGATGCATCCTGTCCTATCAACAGGTGCCATATCGTGAAACATGTCGGACCACAATCTGTCAAGGTAAAAAAATGCTTGCCCTCATAATGCGTTACATCCATTTCTACTCGATACCAGTTGTCCTCCACCTCAAGCTTCCCTTTTTGCCATTGGGATGGTGCCGGATCAATTCGCTGACACTCTTCATATGAGCGTATAGCTGCCTTGATTGATGCTCTTGTAGTTGAGGGACACACTCTTCGGACAAAATATGTTGTCCTCCGAATTATTGGTGACGGGCGGAAGAAATAAAACTCAAGTTATTGAGTTATAAGCTATTTCGGCTCTCGGTGTGCGGTGACTCGAAAGGCAGAAAATGGACAGATTCAACCTTCGCTTGATACCTGAGTTTGATGGATCTACCACTGGACCATCTGTCGTCGAATGGGTGAAAAGATCTGTACACTGTGCAGAATTAAAGAACCATCCACAGCCATTCCTTTGAGTTTAACCGGAGGGTCCTATGCAGTCTACCAGCAACTCGGAGATGAATCAGACTGGGATACAATCAAACACAGCCTGTATACAGTGTTTGGTACAGATCCGTTTGTTGCATGGCAACAGTTCACGAGCTGGCGACTTCACCCCAAGGAAACCGTTGATGTGTACCTAGCCGAAATAGCTTATAACTCAATAACTTGAGTTTTATTTCTTCCGCCCGTCGCACCAATAATTTCCTGGGTAAGGTTAACACTTTTGTCCAAACTTCCAACTTCTGTACACGTAACGCACTTTTTCTCAACTCCCAACGTACTTCTGCTAATTCAACTTATTGCTTTGAAATCCAACTTCAAAATGAACGCCCCTCTCAAAAATCAACCCTCTTTTATCTCCAACCAGGAGCATCTCATTTGCATATTGGGTGGTCACATTGCAGGCATATAAAGAGATAAGGCAGCCATTTTTGTTTCTTTCTTCTTCATTCATTTCATTCCACGACCGACCCGTTGAATTATGCACACGTGCTAATTAGGTAAGTCGCACGTTTCCCTACACAAACAAAAAAAAAAAAAACAAATATAAAAGGTACTTGTGCAAGTGCACAAGTACCTTTTATATTTGTTTTTTTTTTGTTTGTTTACCACTAAACTACATGCTACCATGCTGAAATAATAACGTTATTATTTAGAAACCCATTCTTAACATGGGGAAGGAAGGGTGTTTTGTTAACTATTCTTTACTTTCACCTAACAATTAAATAAAAGATATTGTGAAACTTGAATTTATTTTTAACTCATTGTCAAGACCATTTTTTTGAATCTGTAAAACAAACCAATAATCATAATAATGATAATAATAATAATAATAATAATTAGGCGGTTCGATAAAGAATTTCATTGTGATGCATTTTGTAAATTTTTACCTTGTTTCCACCTTAACATTTTTCTTTAAAATGACTATCTTTTAAAGTTTTTGGGTATGCTGAAAACGAATATCGCATTTAAATTTTCCATTTATTAAGCAATGTCATTTCTTATGTTATTCCTGATGGCCATCTTGGTATGCATGTTTACGCATAGTTTCTCGCGTGTACCAAGATAGCCACCAGCAATAACATAAGAAATGACATTGCTTAATATGCAGAAAACTACTTATTTGCAGAAAATTTAAATGCAATATTTGTTTTCACCATACCCAAAAACCCTAAAAAGTAATCATTTTAAATGTTAAGGTGGAAACAAGGTAAAAAATTACCGTTTTATTTCTTTGTTTACATAGTTGAATTTTCAGTAAAACAACAGAATAGAAATGACAAAAATTACCATCAACTGATGAATATATAGTTGTTGCTTATCAGGATTCCTGGTATCCTGGTACTGTGAAAGCTACATCAAGGATTCATGTAGAGTACGATTTATGGTTGCATCTCAGAAAATAGGGGTATATTTTGGGCCAGATAGAGAGGATTTATAAAATTGAAAATTGGACTGGTCCCAAAATCTGGTTGACTATGAGAATTTCCATCTTAAAAGAAATCCAAAATCTATATGAAAAATTTTCTTCAATTTATTTCTGAGATTAATTCATAGCTACTCAATTTTTTTTTTCTTTGAGGGGAGTAGTAAATACCGGCTATGAATGCTCTTTAGGCATTCAATGACTACACTCAGATTAAGCTCTCCTTTGGTGAGGAGGCAGGAAAATGCCTGCTCTCAATAAAGCTATATTTAAATACCACTATAATACTTAGTTTTGTTCATGAATAGACCACCACTGTATGATAGCATGCGCCAGTTGAAAAAAAATTGAAATTTGTACATCTGAATTTATAAGTCATGACTTCTGATACATCAAATTTGACTGCATAATCAGAAAGAGCACACAATTTTACATAAGAGATGGTATTTGCATAATTCAAACGGTTTTAAGCATCTTTTACATAGCTCTTTTCATGCAAGTTGATAAAATAACAATTATCTAAAAACAAAAAAATCAACTTGTAATGCTATTTCTATGCCATCCCCATACAGCAACAACACCTTAAAAACTTATGCATCACCTCCTTGCTCAAAGTCTTTGGTAGGATTTTTGTTTGGGGAAGTTATTTTGGAGGGGGGGGGGAAGAGAACCAGTTTTAGAAAAACATTTTTAATGAAAATTTTTTTAGCTTATATTAACTGTGAGAGAATGAAGTAAATGTTATATAATAAACAAAAACAAAATAATAAGTTCAAAAACATAAGTTCACTGAATAGATATTTTATATTTAAAATGGAAGTTTACAAAGAATGTTTGTTAATCTGAGAGTCCTTGTAATTGAGCTACTGAGGAAGTCTGAGTCAATAACTTAAGAGTCATGAATTATTTATATGATTTAGAGTTTTTTATGCTGTTAATAATTCAGGCGAATTCAGAAATATACGCATATAAACGATTTTAAGTATTTTCATTTTGTATACCCTTCGTCACTTCATTACAAGTAAAGATATGAACAAGAAGGAGCCTCACCTCAAGGGAAAAATCAAGGGAAAATGTCCTCACCTCAAGGGAAAAACCTCCTCTCTCTTTAAATAGGGAGTAATATCTGCAAGAATGACCCCCCATCACCACCAGTTGGTATGGGATTATTCTTCTGCCAAAGAAGGAGCTTGAAATCTCCCTTTGACGGCTGTTAGATGAGGAGAGAGGCATTACAGACCCCACTAACTTTCCAGATACCCTTCTTATTGCAACCTTTGTAAGCCCCTAAAACATAATCTGGGAAATGCTGGAAGCCACAAAAGGAGCCCTGGAAGAAATTAAACTGGAGGTCATGAAAAACCCCTTCTGGAAGCCCTATTTGAATGTAAGGAAAGATCCCAATTTTTGTTCACTGTATGAAATTGGGTAGTTCACTTTCAGAGAGATCTTTTATTTGTGGGAGTGGATATAGCTGCAAAGGAATCTACCACATTTTGTCTGGAGATTTCAGACTTAGCTAGTTGTGTTTTTCTGTTTCTTAAATGAATCTTGTCTGTGTTAAGTGTTAATACATTATGTTGAACAAAGATGGCGGTGAAGAATCACTGCAGTTCTGATCCTGATTGTTAAGTAATTCCAAGTAACAAAGATGGCGGCAAAGATTCAGTGCAGTTCCGATCTTCAGTGTTAAGTAATTCCTAGTAACAAAGATGGTGGCAAAGAATCAAATGCAGGTTCGTGACAGACACGACGGCGAACTGATTGAATCCAAAATTTGACAATTTTTATAGTAACTTTGGAAGCTGGTTGGTTATTATAACTTGTGGTTATAAAAACAAGCGTCGAAATCATTGATGTCATACCCCCATGAGGAGTTAAAAACATTTAACACACACCCTTTTTTTGATATAATGGAAAAATCCTTTTGGATTCAATTTGGTTTGACTTGAGAAAAGGAAAAAAATAAATAAATAAATAAATAAAATAAAAATGAACAAATAAAATAATTTTTTGTTTTTTCTTTGTTTTTTGTTTTGTTTTTTTTTGTTTTGGGGAATTTGTCTTTATTCTCACTGGTCAAAAAGAATGATTAATATACTAGCATTTCAACCCGGCGTTGCCCGGGTGTTTAAGGTGTTTGTTGAGCAAAAAAAAAAAAGTGGTAGTAGGAAGGCAGGCTTGAACCTGTACTGCGAAAGAGGAAAAGAACGGGGAAAAAAATGTGACGTCTTTGCTGTTATGACCACCGTCAAACCGAGAGTGATATAGATTTTAATTAAGGCTAGACAATTGAAAAGAGGGGATGACTTTCGAAAATATTGGTGAAAAAACGCGACCTTTCCCTTTAGAAAAGTGCCCGGTTGAGGGTGAAGAAATTAATGTTTTTAGCCAATTTTTCGGTATTTTTTGTCCGAAGGGTTGAGCTTCAAATGATACTGATCTTGTGAAAATCCGTCGCCTCTGTCAAAAGTTTTAGGCAGACATGCAAACATACATAAATAGATTTATATATTGATAGCTCAAATTTTCGACCCAAACCAATTAAAAAGCTTGCCCTATCTCTGAATACCGTTTATGTAAAATTTCAAATGTTTAGACCAGAAATTGTCTGACTAATTTGGTAGAGACCGCAGAGGTCAATTTTTTTTTTTAACTTTGACCCCTATTATAACCCCTTAACATTTTATTATTTTGGGCTTAAATCAAGTTATTAAGTTAGATCCAAGGAACCTATATCTAAAATTTCAACTGTTTATACCCAAAATTGATGGAGGAGTTTTGTAGAGTTCTCAAAAGTCAAATCGTTGAACTTTGACCCCTTAACAGCCAAATTTCTGGCGGAAAACGGATTAGAAAGAATTTCCCAAATCTCACTACCCTGTATATCAAATTTTGAGTCTGTAGACTGAAAATTGACAGTTATTGCGTAGGGAAATGTACAGACACACAGACGTTCACTTTTATAGATAATAGATAGATAGATTGGTATAACATGTGCAAAAAGAAGCCATTTTTTTTTTTTTTTTGTAAATCACTTTTTTCTTTTAATGTGATTTCGACTGTTCATGCTTCTCTTTTTGGGTTTCTGAAAAGAGATTCATTCATGATTAGATTCCAAGAAGTTTGGCTATAAAATGTTTTAATTTTATCCTTTTTATAGGTTAGTGAAAATGTCGGCTATATATTATTCTCAGGCGTTATATAACTAAGAGTAATAGATTTTTTACTTATTTTATCCCTTATGAAATGATATCGGATATCAATATGTTTCGACCTTTGATGAATCATAGAATTATTTGCTAATAAGATACTAGTCTAGTTGTCACAATGAATTACTATAGTGTTTTTTGCTTAGATCTGGTTTTAAAAATAAATTTTAGAAAAATTGCCTCCTGCATTGAATGGATGAGGGCCACAAATTCTACTTCACAAGTAGAAAGGGCAACAATTTGTTGTTTTTTAGTTTTCCAAGAGATCATAGGTTCAGTCTTGACAGTTTAAAACAGTATCTCGTTATACTTTTTCTATCCTCAGAGTTACCCCAATCTGAATCTTCTAAATTTAGAGGATATGTCGACTTTTTAAATCTTAAAGATTGTTCCTTGGTTCTTTTTAGATAATGAAGGATTTCATTTATTGAGATTGTCGGACTGACTTCCTCATCTTGGTTGTTATAGTCACAACATTTCGGCCGTTTTGCCCTCCGGCCTTCATCAGGTGTTTTGTATCGAACTGGGGAACCGTTTGTTAGGAGTCTTGAACCCAACTCTTTATTATTATTATGGGGGTACCGTGTTTGGACTCCAGCTAGGCTCTGGGACATAGTTGCTGATTCTCTGTTTTGAATGTTACTTTTCACTGCCTTCGTTCAGGATTGAACTCAGCACCTTTGGGTAACTGTAAACTTTGATACAACGTCTAGGATCACTCGGCCATATGTCACTAACTAAGGATTTGTTTTGTACGATTTGTTTTGCACGATTTTGTGAGAGAGAGGTTGCAGTGAAGAAGAAAGGGTGGGCCAATTAAATTACAAATATGTTTCTGTAATTCAAGAACCTTCAAATGGGATGCTAATTCACCAGCCCAAATATGGCAACAATATGGTTTGATAGTAGATTTGTAGAGATCGAGAAGTCTCAGGTGGGAGAAAGTGTTTAGAGTGATAGAGAGAATCGATTTTGTTAGAATCAAAAATAGCAATGGACTCCAATTTGATGAGAAAAAAAGACTAAGAAGTTTTAGAATTGATTTCTCATTGAGGGCAGAGCCATCCATAAGAATCTCAAGAAAAAAAAGGGACAAGTCTGCGATTGAAACACAGTAGCTGAGTTTTAACAGGATTAAATGAAAGAAGCCATTTCTTACGCCAATCCATATCTGAACCCAGAACAACTTCTAGATCACTTACATATTTCAACTGATATGAGAAAGATGGGCAAGAAGCAGGGTGGTGTCATCAGCATAAATATTAATTTTGTAAATAATATTCTTTGGGAAGTCAGTTACATAACGAAGTGCCCTGAGGAACATCGGCATTGGTAAGAAAAGAAGATGAAGATACTCCATCAAGAGTTACTTGCAATCTTCGATCAGAAAGAAAAGACCTAAAAATGTTAAGAACTTTATCACCAATATCATAACATCAAACTTTATCACCAATATCATAACATCAAACTTTATGTCGAAGACAAGGATGTCACACGCTTTAGAAATGTCAAGTGCAGTCACTCTATCCTCCCCTGAATTATCAATGAACTGATAGATCCTTTCAGTTAAAACAGTTAATAGATAAGCTGTTGAATGAAAGCCACGAAAGCCATACAAGATACTTAGTTGGGTTAGACCGATCACCAGCATTTTAAAGCTAGGAACAACAGATGGCTCTTACCAACAAGAAAGGAAACATGATTTTGATAAACAGAGATTGAATAATTTGAAGAGAATAGAAGAAAGTTCAGAAGCAAAACGTTTGAGATCAACAACTGGAATTGAACCAGGACCAGAAGTCTTAGACTGGTCAAGACTAGCAAGAGCCCTAGCAACCATTGATAATTATAAAATCAAGAGACATCAGTTTTCCAAAGAAATTAAGGAATTACAGCACTGGAATTATCGATAGAAGAATTATCAAAAAAAAAAAAGATGAGTTTTATCCTTAGAAGATGAAATTGACCAATATATATATATATATGCATGCATATGGACGTGGTTTAGAGGCTAAGGAATGAGGGTGGAAAGTTGTGTTTTGGTTTCAATTAAAGCTGAAGGCACCCAAGTCATTTCTAGATATTTTTAGTTTTGATCTCACAACTATATATTAAGTTCCATAAAATAATTGATAGCGAATTGTCTCTATAATAATAAATACATAATCTGCATGAAAAAAAAATCATATTTAAGTGTATCTTATGACCTGACGGACTGCTAGTACAAAAATGGAACATTGTGGTAAGGAGACAGAGGTAGTGTAGGATTACAGATTTTTTTTTAACATTGTGTAAGTGGAAGAGATTAGTGGCTGGTACACTAGCCCAGATGTGATAACAATACTCCATGCATGAGTGAATGGTGGCTTTATAGAGAGGTATAGGATACAGGCAAAAGGCATAAAGAGAGAGACCACTTTCCTTGGCGTAGTCTTGAGAGTATCTTCAAATGTATTTGTTCCAATTGTTTTTTTATGGAAATCATTCCGGACAAGGTGTGAAACCACTTAATGTAAGGAGCTAACAAGAACAAAATATTATCAAAAAGATGAGAGATGTCTATTGACCTTAGTGTTAAAAAGACCAAGATTAAAAGTAGGTGGAAAACCAGTCATCAGGAAGAGAATTCCACAAACTTGCAGTCCTTGAAAAGAAGCTACTGGAATCGAAAGAACAATGATGTATCAAAACAGCAAATTGATGGAGACCACTTGGCCAACGGCTCAAACGAGCCAGAACAAAAGAAGCAGGGAATAGATCAGACAATTCTGAAGAACACATGTCATAATAGTATTTATAGAAAAAACTGAGACTAGCAAAATCACATCTGAGAGAGAAAAGTTGCAGAGAAGAAGATAAGGTGGAGCCAATTAAATTGCAGATATGTTTCTGCCCTTTATCAAGAACCCTCAGATGGGACAGAGATTCACCAGCCCAAATATGTCAACAATAACTCATACATGGTCTTGTTACAAGAAAGGCCTCCCTTTTCTTGTAAGAAAAACATTAGATAAGTGAAAATGAGATTAGATAGACCGAGATTCGAACCTGGTAAGCAAAGTTCGGAAATAGGA
The DNA here is from genome assembly GCF_053919585.1 of Euprymna scolopes. Lineage (NCBI taxonomy): Eukaryota > Metazoa > Mollusca > Cephalopoda > Sepiida > Sepiolidae > Euprymna > Euprymna scolopes. Next base: position 705,529 of record NC_136508.1, read on the forward strand.
ATTCGCATTGTTCAAATTAATATAAGATACGAAGGGCGTGCAATAAGTAATGCCCCTGACCCACTTCCCATAGCAGTAGAGCAACGAAACTTGGTACAGTTATTAGCCTTTCTCTACATAGGAACCACCCAAAGTATGCATTTCTCCCATCGTTTGATGCAGCTCTGGAGACTGTTTTTGTAGAACACCCCAGGTTGGTCCTCCAACCACGATGTGACTTCAGAAATCAAGGCTGCAACATCTGGGAAATGCTTTCCTTTCAAAAACAACTTCATGGCTGGGAAGAGGTGAAAGTAAGAGGGTGCACGGTACGGAGAGTAGGAAGGATGGGGAAGGATTTCATAACCACACGTCCGTGCTTCTGATCTGGTGACATGCGAGTTGTGGACTGGAGCGTTGGTCCTGCAGGAGGAGGGTACCTTTGCTGATCTTGCTCCGCCTCTTGATTTTGATAGCTTCCCTTAATTTCCTCAAAAGTGAAGCATAATAGGCTTCTGTAATTGTGGTACCCTTTGCCAGAAAATCTGTCATCACTACTCTGTCCTGGTCCCAGAAGACTGCGAGCATGATCTTGCCAGCGGAGGGCTGCACCCTTCCTTTCTTTGAAGATGGTGAGTCCAAGTGCTTCCACTGCATTGACTGGGCTTTGGTCTCTGGATCATAGTGATGAACCCAGGTTTCATCTTGTATAATCAGTCTTTTGAAAAACTTTGACACATTTTCTTGGCACATCTCCAAATTCATCCTCGAGCACTCGACACGTTCTCACTTCTGGAATGGTGTGAGCAACCTGGGAATCCATCTGGAGACACCTTATGCATATGCAAATGGTCACGAATGATAGTTTCCACAGACCCTGTACTAATCTTGACATCTTGGGCTATTTGGCGAATAGTAATGCGCTGATTTTCCAAAATGGGAACCTCAACTTGATGGACAGATGCCTCATCAATGGCAGAAGGGGGGGGGGCAGGTCTGGGAGCTGGTTTTACAGACTTCCGGCAATGTTTGAATTCACAATGCCAGCGTTTTACAAGGGCATTATCACCATAAGTTTCTTTCATTTCATCAAAAGTTTCCTGTGGTGTGCATCTTTCAAATACAAAAACCGGATCACTGCTCGACATTCAACAGGTTTCAATTCACACCTGACTCAGTTCAAACACCTGTAAAACAGAAACCATAATAAGTTCAGAGCTGTAATTTATCACATAACCCGTAGAGATATAAATCATTGCACATGCAAAATTTCAGCTAGATCATACAACTGAAAATGGATCAGGGGCATTATTTATTGCACGCCCTTCGTAGTAGATATGTTTGAGTAAAAGGAATTTTGATTGTCCAATTCTTTTTTATGAAAATATTAAAATAAGGTTAGTTAGAAGAACGAACAATAGCAAATTTAAATATGTTGAAAAATAATTTAGGTCGAAAAATAGGTTAAGAGAATTCTTTATTGGTAGAAGTGTGTTTTGGAAATGTATGTTTAAGCCACGTGAGTTCAGGCCATGTGGGTCCAGCACATTTAAAGCCATACATTACGTCATAGCAGAAAATGAATTCTCAATATAGTTGCTAGTTTTAGGAGATTAGAGAGGGTTGGAAGAGTTGGAGACAGGAGACAGTTGAGTCCGGATCGAATCAGAAGAGGGTCTCCCTTTGGAAGCGAAGGGTTAGAAAGTTTTAATCATGTAGTCGACTTTTGAATTCCTGAAGGGGTCATCATAATTGCAACCGGCCGAATGTAATAAAAGAACACATTATATTTCGTAACTGCGTCTTCGTGTTGTGTCATTCTTCAACAATTAAAGGTAATGTGAAACATCCTTTATATGAACATTGTGTCCACTCATCATTATAATGAACTTTGTGTATAAACCATCTAAGTAATGTGTTCCCCCTCTCTATCATAAGTAATGACTGTCCCCTCTTCTCTGTGTTAAAGCACTGATCACCACCCCTTTCCTCTCTACAATATATAAGAACCACAGACAGTAAAATGTATAAATGTCGTTCTTCTTCCCTCTTCTATGTCTTCCCCTCATCAATATGAATGTCCCCATCCGTCTCTCTCTCTCTCTAATATGGTTCCCTATGCAACATCAGGGGAATCAACCCCTTTGGGGACCCAAGTTCGTCTTCTGGGTACGGGATCAGCCAGCCATTGTCCTTTCAAACTTGGAGCTCTGCCTCGTACTGCCCTCAAGATGTGTGGGAGGAGGATACTCCGCCAGACGATTCCGCAGGGACACTGGTGGCTGGTCACCCAACCACTTCCAGGACACGGTCCAGGCGTTCGTGCCCCTGTCATATTTTGCGTGGATAGTAGATTTGTAGAAGTAAAGAATAGCCTCAGGTGTGGGAAACTAGAGCGATATAAAGAACCTACTTTATGAGAAGCAAAAAGAGCAATGGATCTAATATCTAAAAAAGATTTGATGAAAAAGACCAAAAAGTTTCTGAGTAGATTTCTCCTCAAGATCACAGCCATCCATGAGAATCTCAGGAAGAAACAGAACACGCCTCTGATTGAAAGATAAAAGTTGAATCTTAACAGGATTAAACAAAACAAGCCATTTCATATCCCATCTTACAACTGAACCCAAGTCAACTTGTAGATTAGCTGTAAATTTGAACTAATCTAGTTACTTGCAATCTTCAATCAGAAAGAAAAAACCTAATAATGTCAACATGTTTACCACCTCAAAGTTTATGAAGACCAGGATGCCACACTCTGTCAAGTGCAATGGTCACATCCTCTCCTGAATTCTTCATAGATTTATTCAGTTACAACAGTTAAAAGATCAACAGCTGAAGAAAACCCACAAAATCATAACTAAACATCACTAAAGAGGCCCAGATTTTTTGGAAAATCAACAAACTTGCCATGGATCAACTTTTCAAAAACTTTACTAATAACAGAGAGGAGACTAACAGGATGATACTTAGTTGGGTTAGACAGATAACCAGCATTTTAAAGCTAGGAACAACGGATGGTGCTTACCAACAAGTAAGGAAACATGAAACTACAGCACCGGAATCATCGATAGAAGAATTATCAAAAAACAGATGAGCAAAGAGACGAGTTTTATCCTTAGAAGATGAAATGACCTAAAGACCATTAAAAAGAGGAGTAACAGACTTACCACTATCCTTTGAGAATAACTAGACTTAGCCTCAGAAATTGCTCTCTTGTAGGCATTGCTAGCTCTTCTATAGGATTGTCTGTAAGTCTCAGAACCATCCCAACAATTCTGATAGAAGCAATGATTACACCGTCACTCAGTAATCTGCATAGATGTGAATAGGGAAGTCTACCAGCAAAAATGCACCATCCAGCTCTTTCACATCAAATGAAAGCTTATGTGAGACCAAGCTGTGTATAGGCTGATGACCCTTAAATTCGCTGAGTAGTTACTGGAAGTGTTAGTGGTAGATTATTAAAAACATATATCAACGGTGGAAGCGAATGAAAAAACACAGATGCGAAGACAAAAATATATTTTGATATTACACATACATATGTGACAGATGGGGACCGGGCGATGCCGAGTGACCTTGCTAGTTGACACGAATTCAGAGGAATTTGCACAGCTGAATTCTATTGATGATGATGGCTTGATGTTGTTTAAACAGAAATGTCTTGGGGATTTTGTCAGAAAGGAAAAAAACAAAAACAAATGATGATTGTTTTATCTGATTGCTGTTATATATCTGTTAACAACGAAAAGGTTGTTTTTAAACCCTCTGTTGAGGGGTATGAAGAATGGGGGTCAAGGGTAGGGGGCGCCACCAAGCATTGTCTGACTTGGGGTGACTAATCATGCCTAATTGGTAATAAGTAAAAACCTCAGTGCAGGTGGGGGTTGAGGTTTGGTAGAGATAAGCTCTAAGAGAAAGAAAGAAAGGTGTTTGTAACCACTCCCTGAAGGAGAGGTGGGAGAAAAGGGGTTGGATTGAGAAAAAGGATTTCTAAACAGAGAAGAGTTGTAGTCAGCAAACCGAACGGCTGGGCTAGTTAAGCGCTCCCAATTTGGGAGCCCTTCAGGGCCTGATGTTATGATGAGAACTAGCCTGTGTTAATGGGAACTCTGTGACTATACTGGTCTGGTCTTACATCGTTCACTGCTATAGTCAGTCGCCTCAAATTAGACAGTAGTTGTTATGAAGTAATGAAAACAATAGTTTGTTACTGTTATAACCCGGAGTTCTGTTTGTTGTGGTGAGGACTCTTGATTTTGCAGCAAGCCGCAAGGACCAGCGGAGCGATTGATGTACCCGGGAGACTACCTACACATGGAAAGAAAGACGATTCGATCGAGAGGAAAAGCTCCCCTCCATGAAAACACAGTGGATAAGGACGATCAACAGGCCAACTTGTAACGAGACAAGGTACGATCAAAGAACACCTGCCACATCAGGTGGAATCCAACGAGGTTAAGGACGCCCGGTGTGGTTGGTGCAGTATTGGTAACGTTATAAATAGTGCCGGATTGTACATCGTTATATATATATATATATATATATATATATATATATATATATTTCTGCATGGATCATCGTATAACGATTAGATCACTGTCTGGCTGACGTAAATGAACATTTAAAATTAAAATGTTTAAATTCAACGTTATTTCACGTGGTTAATGGTAGCCAAATTGATTAGGTCTTTGCTAAGAAGATGTCTCGTGTTGCAGGGTTCAAATCGTTTGACTGCTATTAATCGTGACACCCTGCACTGAAGATTCCCGAAAGGATAAAACACTAGTGTCTGTAGGTATTTAATTATTATAGTAAAAAAATGATTATATATTATATGAAGCAATTATATAAAAAGCATATATATATAGAGAGAGAAGTAATCAACCATCTCAGCAAAAATAACCTTCTTAGTGACACGCAATATGGTTTCCGTTCTGCTAGATCTACAGCAGATGTGCTTACAGTTATATCTCATAGGATTAGCGAATCTCTCGACAGAGGCAACCTTTCTAGGGCAAGGTTTACTTCACAAGATCTCCAGCTATGGTATAGCTGGAAATGTCTTCTCAATTATTAAATCATTTCTCTCTGATAGGTTCATAAGAGTAGTAGTTGATGGGCAAAAATCAGAAGCTAACAGTATAAAAACTGGAGTCCCTCAGGGGTCCATCCTGGGCCCAACTCTTTTCCTGATCTACATTAATGATCTTCCAAATCACATCCTTACATCATTCGTAGACATTTTTGCTGACGACACTACCATCTATGGTAGCACATCTAAGACAGTAAACGACCAAGTTCTCTCCGATTCTCTCTCCTCTGATCTTGATCACGTTGTACAATGGGGAAAGGAGTGGCTGGTTACTTTTAATGCATCTAAAATCAAGCTTCTATCTTTACATCATCAACGTTCTGATCCCCATCTGGCATCAATTAAAATTAATGGCTCTCGTGTCAGGAGGCCTCAAGTTTTGACAGGCTTCTGGGTTTGACCTTTACTCCTGATCTTAAATGGAATACGTACATCAAATCTGTTGCCAAGGCCGCTGGAAAAATGGTCAGATCCTTCTACTGATCCAGTAGATATCTCACTGCTGATGCAATTCTCTATCTATATAAGAGCCAGATACGTCCAAGGATGGAATACTGTTGCCACATATGGGCAGGAGCTGCTAGAAAAGACTTGTCCTGCCTTGATAGCGTTCAAAATAGAAATCACGATAACGATGAGGTGAAATGAGGGTCACTCCACACTGTGACAAAGGTGCACATATGTTCTGCTCATATCTGTCAGAGATACAGCAATTTCTGATTACATTTCAGCATTTTAATCGCTTATGATGAAATAATTTGTTTCATATTTCACTGAGATAATAAGAAAGTCAATTGCTTTTCTCCCTTCACCACCAAGAGCGTTTTAAAAGAAATAAAAATTCTCATTTTTATTTCTTTAGGCCTTTTATTGACAGTCAGCAAGAATCTATGCCGTCCTCTGCTGTCAATGGTTGACTCAAGACTGAATTTTAATTTCTTCACTCTTTCGCACATGACACCAGTTATGCGTGTACATGTACGCATCTAAAACGAAAGATAATGCCAGAATAAAAACAGATGAAAACTAAGGAGGAGAATGAGGTTTGCTTTAAAGCAGATGATGAGGAATGAGTAGGTCAATTCCAACAAGAAGCCAGTCAGTAACATTCGGAGATATACCAATCATGGAACGTCACACAGGAAGCTGCAAATCCCATCTCAATCAGTTCTCCTACAGTTAAATGTCTTATGGAAGGGACGATCGATTGAAGATTTAACAAAATAATCAATCTCAACATCAACAACAGCATCATCAGAAGAATTCAATGGAAGAAAAGCGGAAATGGAATATGATTCAAGGACAGAAGTGAGAAAAAGATCAAGTAAAAACGGTTGATAAAGGTCATTATTAGGTAAACGTGTAGGGAAGATGACAATTTAGAGCAAGTCATGGCACAGAGAAAAGTTAAGACAGCAAGATTTGTGTGATTAGAGTAAGAAAGTCGGTCAGAATAGTGAGCATTAAAGTCACTGAAAACAAAGAAATTATCAATATTGTAGGATATAACATTAACAACAGAACAATTACTGTCAGAAAGGGAACAATATAAAAACAACAAATAGGAAGCAGCAAAGACAACTTTAAGCAGATAAAAGAACATCCATAACATTTAAGACTAGGGGCATGTACAATGAGGAGATCTTTGCAAAGAAAAATAGAAAAACCATGCAAATGTGTGAAAGAGTCTAAACAGACAAGAGGCAAATAACCCTCCACATGTAGATCATTGCTATCAATAAAAGAATCTAAATTAGTCCCACAAAAAAAGCAAGAATGTTAAGATATTTATTTTGAAACCAGATTTCATTCTTCCTACCTTTTTGCAAAGACTGACTCATTAAAACGCATTAAAAGACTGACCTCTAAACAAACTGAAAACCAATAAGCAGTCTACTTTTAGAAAGGGTTGGAGGAGGATCATATTAATCTGCTAATGATTTTATTTGGCTTTTTTTTTTTTTTTTTTTTTAAAGATTTTTTGTTTTTTTGTTGTCTTACTCTTGATCATTATTTTAAACATTGGAGATATCTTAAGTAAGGTAATTAATAGAGTAAATGTGGTATTGTGGTAATTGGTGAAGTGAAAGTAACAAATGAAAGAAACAGTAGTTGGAGGAATGGATCAAAAATGCATCTAGTTAAGAGTAGCATAGATTGAGGAAGACCACAGATTCCCCACTCCCCACACTTTCAATGACATTGTGCCTAGTTTGTAAAATTTTTATAAATAATTTTTCTAAATGTAGTATCTGTTCTGTCCTTGATCAGACGATAAGAAATTCTTCTAGACTGTAGCTATCTTTATTTTTGTGTCAATCCAAATAACCTTTTTTTTGGGAATTTCTTTTTACCCCGGCATTAAAACTGTCTTGGTAGGGTTTTTTATTTTATATAATCTTCAAAGAACTTTTTGAAATTTATAATCATAAAATATTTGCAACTAAAAATTTTATATTTCTTTGATCAGTAAATTAACAAAATCTTTAAAATGCCAATTTCATTTCTGAGTGAGTGAGGACATAAAACACAAATGAATGTCACTTAGTTTTGCATCATTTCATAAACCAAGAAATCAGTTTATAGGAAATATCTGCTAAATAAGTACTTGACTTGAACACACATGCACACAGATGCAGATACAAGACAAAGTCAAGTGTTTCTGTGTGGTTATATTTATCATAAGTAAGAGGAGGGGGTAATAAAATAGAAGATCTATTAAAAGTATGTGTAATGTTTTCTTTTTAAACTTTGATAACTAGTTCAATATAATCAAAAGTAAAGAAAATGAAAAACAGAAAAAGAAATTTGACTGTATGCTTGACTTGGTGGCATTTTTGAAAGTAAAGAATGAAAAAAGTATTTAATAGTAATTAAATTGACTTAATAAAAAAAGGAATAAATTATCATTAATTAATTTTCAATGGAAGTAATTTAAATCAAAACCAATATATATTAACTAACTATAAAACCAATATATATTAAAATAAATTAAAACCAATATATATTAACTAGCTATAAAACCAATATATATTAAAATAAATTAAAACCAATATATATTAACTAGCTATAAAATTAATATATCTATCTATCTATCTACTATTATATCTATAAAAACAGAGATGTGTGTGCCACAGACGATTTCTGATTGGTTAATCCAATAATCACATCTCCTAAAAAACTATGGTTCGTAGGCTTTTAACGATACCATAAAATATTATGGCTTTATTTATTGTCCATCTTGGAAGGGTTTAATTTTTTCCTAACTTGCGATTTACAAATTACAAAGATACGAAACTAACTTACAATCTAACAATCGAACCTCCGACATCACGGCCGTCATTATGAAACTAAACTAAAAAAAAAAAAAAAACCCGCGTTCACTCGTGGTTTTTACATTTCGGGTTTGGGTACGTGTGCAGTTTTCCATTGACATTAAAAAATGGAAATATTTAAAAAAAAAATATATTGTACGTACTCGTCATGGGATAAAGTTTTTTTTTTATAGCGAGGCCAAATTTCGCGAATTTGGCCATTTTTTAAAGCAGTTTGGCCTTCAAAATTTCTGTTTGGCCATTTTCTTCACCGATGAAATAAAAAAAGCAAATAAAAACAACGCAATAAAACTTTTAAAAATACGGCACACTTTTGTTGTTCTTGTTTGTTTTTTTTGGTAATTTTCCTTATTTTTTTATTTTTTCAAGATAATACTATTAAATGGACACTATTATGCCAAATTAGCCCCCCCTCCAAAAAAAAAAAAATGCACAAAAATTCGAGATTTAAGGTTTTGACGAGATAATTTAGCGAATTGTCCGGACTATTGCGAGATAACCATCCATTAGTTTTTCCTGAAATTTTGCCACAAATTGTATTTCATTACATAGATGTGCATAGTAACAACATTTTTTTGCCGAAAATTCCCGTTGCGTCTCCAGATTTCATCGGTGAAGAAAAAGGCCAAACAGAAATTTTGAAGGCCAAACTGCTTTAAAAAATAATATTTAATATATTCAACGATTTGACCTTTGAGAACTCTACCAAACTCCTCCTACAATTTTGGGTCTAAACAGTAAACACGTGATATTTTAGATATAGATTCCTTGGACATGGATCTAACTTATTAACTTTACTTGATCCCTAAACAATAAATGTTAAAAGGTCATAATAGGGGTCAAAGTTTTAAAAAATTGACCGTTTTTTTTTTCTCAGCATTAACCTCAAAACACCTGGGCAACGCCGGGCACCGATTGCTAGTATTAAAATAAATTAAAACCAATATATATTAACTAGCTATAAAACCAATATATATTAAAATAAATTAAAACCAATATATATTAAAATAAATTAAAACCAATATATATTAACTAGCTATAAAACCAATATATATAAAAATAAATTAAAACCAATATATATTAACTAGCTATAAAACCAATATATATTAAAATAAATTAAAACCAATATATATTAACTAGCTATAAAACCAATATATATTAAAATAAATTAAAACCAATATATATTAACTAGCTATAAAACCAATATATATTAAAATAAATTAAAACCAATATATATTAACTAGCTATAAAACCAATATATATTAAAATAAATTAAAACCAATATATATTAACTAGCTATAAAACCAATATATATTAAAATAAATTAAAACCAATATATATTAAAATAAATTAAAACCAATATATATTAACTAACTATAAAACCAATATATATTAAAACAAATTAAAACCAATATATATTAACTAGCTATAAAACCAATATATATTAAAATAAATTAAAACTAATATATATTAACTAGCTATAAAACCAATATATATTAAAATAAATTAAAACCAATATATATTAACTAGCTATAAAACAGATATACTAAGTAGTAAGAAGAGATCATAGTGCATGTGTACGGGGGGAGGGCAACTCTTTCTCCCTCTAACACCCACATTCCTTCTCATTCATCTCTGTCTCTGTCTTTGCAAAAGGTATGTTTGAGCAGATATATCACAGTTCATCAATTTTCATATAAAATTAAAATAGAAAAAATAGGAGTTATTGAGACAATGGGTCATGGGTATATATAATATTTCTATATTTGCGGGTGCACACATGTAATATATATATATATATATATATATATATATATATATATATATATATATATATATATATATATATATATATATATATATGCACTGTTGTGACATTGTTACTGCACCAAAATGTTAATGAAAGTGGGGGAATTCATTGACAGAATAATCTAAGAACTGTCACACAAAACAAGATAATTGGTGATTAAGAATCAAACTATTGGTTTCTTCATTGTTTTTATTGGAAATGTGAACCATGCATGTTCTTGCAGGGAGAGAAGGATTGTATCTTAAATGGGGAATCATCTTGGTTAGATTTTGAATTTCACAAGTGACACAATTCACGAACTTGAATGTTGTGACTGATTTCTCTTTTACTTCCACTATATTCAGGGTTTGCTGTGTGCTCTTTCTCACTTACCACTCCTTTGCCTCCATTCTATTGCTGTACATGTCTCTGGTGTAATCTATGCTGGAATATTGCATCCAGGCTTCATCTTCCTATTTTGTTTGAGATATCTAACACTAAGAGCAAACTCAGAAACTTGTGACATGGATGGTCCACGGGCTCCACATCAAGTCCTATGAACAATGATTGTAAGCCCTCAACCTGTATTTCTGGATCATACTCACCTCATTCTCACCTTTAACATCATGTGTGACAACTACACCGTGTTTTGGGATTTGTTTCTTCCCTCCAGCCCTGCAGAGAAGTTGTATCTGAGAGGACTTTGGTTGAATCATTTGAACACTTTCTTTTTTTTATTTGGATTACTGCATTGTCGAACAAGCTGTCAGAAGCTGTCGTCTGTCTACAGACATCTAAATAGTTAAAATCGGTGCTGGATGCATCATGGCCATTGATCTTTGGATGATTACCTCTCACTTTAGCAGCAAAGAGTGTTGGGTTAGGGTTAGCATTCAACAGAATCAATGACAATTTAAATGTATATTTTGAAGAGTTTTTCACCCAAGTACCAAATTGTTATCTCTACAGAATCAAACAAAAGGTGCTTTCATCTCAATAGAAGAAAGGCAGCATTCTCTGTATTTCTGCTCAATGTTTGTTCAAAATGGGAGCACCAATTGTCCTGAGAAAGTTTTGGATGCCAACTGGCTTTTTTGATCGCATGAGTCTATTTAATGACTTGTCACATCAAGTAATCATTTATATCAACTGAAAAAAAAATTTGAAGTACATAAATTCTGATTTTTATTTATGAGAAAAGCAACTAAAATTTAACAATTTCAAAACATTTTCCCAATTCAATCTCTATGGCAAATGAACATGTTTCGATTTATTTTATCTGTAATCAAAGTAATCAACCTAATATTGCTACATTTGCACATGTTTGAAAGCAGATTTATTGATTAACAAAAGAAAACTAAATAATCAGTTCACTAAGAAGTGGATTTGACTTTGTTGCTGAAATTTTAAATGTTAGTTAAACAACTAAATTATACAAATCAATTAAATTTCTTAATACAGTAGTAATTGTGAAACTTACCTTGTGACATAAGAAACATGTTTGCTAGCAGAATTAGGCACAGTTGTAACCAGAACATCCTGTCCACACAATCAATACCGTGTAAATATCCAGAAATACTGCTCATATCTGAAATCATGGAAATGAAAGTGTATCATTCTGTGATTAAAAATAAAACGATTTTAAGCATTTTAAGAATAGATTAAGACATTTTATAAAATACTAGCTGTACCCTGCCACACGTTGCTGTGGCTCAAATTGCGCAATGGAAAAAGTTCCAAAATGAGAAAAAGCATGTTTCTTATAGGTTTAATTTTCCATTTTGCATGGGTACACAGTTTTTGTTGTTCCATTTTCTTAGCTGATATAGAGATTTTCCGGTTTGGTGACTCTTGAATACATAACATAAATTGTCCATGTGAAAAAACAGTCAGTGTGTAATTGTAAGGCCCACAATTGTAAAGATTGTTCCCTGTGCTTTGTTGATGGTTATTGCAAATGACAATAGAATTGGAAAGTGCAATTTCCTAAAGTGTAATGATGTATCCGGTGGAATCATAGGAATGCATGGAATGAAGATATATTCATCTGTGAAAGGTCCTGTTAAGATTGTTGTTTCTATGATATTATTTGTTAATTTTTTTTTTACTGCAAGCTATGTGCCATTGCAAAGGTTGGATTGGTTTATATTTCACAACATGATAATTAGTACACCAAATTTCAGTTGCAATACATGTGGTGGCATCCCTGGATAATATAGCTGTTGGATAATTAACCACTTTATCTGCTTTCACAACAGTGTCGATGGATTTGTATTTGAGTATCTCACTTGGAATTTTACATTGAATAATAGCGTTAAGTTCATGGGCATCTTTGTATTGACCTGCAAGAATAGCTCATTCACTCAGTCAAATGGAATTCTTATAATTTGAATATCTGCAAAAACCTTTTAAACTAACTATTCTTTGGATGAAATAAAATTACAGAAATTACAGTAGTTAAAAATCAAAAAATTTTGCCCTTAACTCTGATCAGCTGGCACTTTTTCGTACCCAATTTCCCACAAGTGATGCAAAAATTTTTGTGCGGATCGAACAGTCTGCAACTGGATATGCATATTTTGAGTTAAGTTTAATGTCTTCACATAGAACCAAAAAAGTAGAGTATTTGAGGCAAGCATTTATTTCATCTGCTGGTGTTGATTGAAGAATAACAGGTAACATTTGTCTGAAATCTCCTGCAAGCAATATTACGGCATTCCCAAATGGTCTGACATTGCCACACAAATCTTGCAAGGATCGACCAAGAGCCTCAAGTGATTTTTTGCGTACCATTGTGCATTCATCCTAAACAATAAGTTTGCATTTCTGCAATATTTTTCCCCATATTGGATGTTTTCGAGATGTCGAACATGAGATTTTTGAAAAATTGAATGTTTTAAAGTAGAATAAATAATTCTTCTACTTGGCAGCAAGGTCGCAGGTATTCCTCATGCAGCAAGGGCTAAGGCTATGTCATTTTGTTACCAAATGGCTGCCAAAATCAATTTAATTAGAAAGGTTTTACCAGTTACTTCTGGTGCTGTTCAAGGTAGCAGTAATTTCCAAATAACTTCTATTCTCACAGTCAGTAAATTAGGTGACTAAAATAGGATGAGGGATTAGAGATGGACAGATAGAGAGGAAGATATATGGATAGAAAAGAGGAAGTGAGAGGAAAATAGAGAAAGAGAAGGAGATAGATAAAGGGATTGATAGATAAACAGAGAGAGGGGGAGAGTTAGAAACAGAGAGGGATTAGACAGAGGAAAGGAGAGAGATAGAAGGAGTTAGAGAGAGAAAGGGGCTCAAAGAGAGATGGAGAGGGTGATATAGAGAGAAAGATAGATTGAGAGAGGGAAAGGGAGAGATGGATAGAGAGAGATATTAAGAAGAGAGAGGGGGAGAGAAACAGAAGGTGAACTACACTTCACCGTTTGTTTCCTCGTTCAGTAGAGAAGAAATCTTTCGAGACTGAGGCAATTTTAATGTTTTGTTATTATCCAGAGTACCCCTTTTTGGGGGGGGGGCTAGATTTTCCTCACATTAGAAACCGACCGGGTTATCTGTACTTTCACTTAACAAATTAATAAAAGAAAAACATATTGTAAAATTTGAATTTAACATGAAAATACTATTTTAAAAAATAGCACGATAACATAAGTGCATAAGTGCCACTTTAGGTACTCCTTGGACGTTGAGTTCCATGGCGACCAGCATAATTATTTAATGGTCGCTCCCTTAGACCTCCCCCTAGTCAAGGCTAATGCATGCGCACGTAACATTTTTTTTATTTACTGACGTTGGCTTAGTAACTAAACGATTTATTGATAATTTCGGAATGCCGGAAGATTTAAATTGGTTCATTATTGTTGTAATGAAAAAAAAAAAAAAGTTTCATACAACACAAAACCAAAAACACATATTAATGATAAATGATTTATTATTCTATTCATTGAAATTTACTAATTTTTAAATAAAAAAGTAAAAAAAAAGTTAATAAAAAATAGTTGCTTATGTGCGCATAAAAAACTTGCTTTTTTTTTTTTTTTTAGATTAGGTCCACCTTATAATCAAATCCCCCCCCCACCCTCCTCATCTAAAGAACAGCTTCCGGAATAAACACCACTTTTGGAGGGGAGGGCTATTTGAAAAATTTAACTGACATTTGTTGTCAGCATACCCACCCGAAAATACTATTAAAAAAAAAAAAGGAGGGGTTCAGTGCCCGTGGCAGAGAAGTAGATTTATTATTTATCAATAAAAGTTGCGGAGAAGTAAATTTTTTTATCAATAAAAGTCGTCATTTAAAAAAGAAAATTGTGGAGGTGGACCTAAATGTAAATATTTACCAAAAAAATTATCCCAAAGTTTATTACAAAAACGTTTTGTTTTCGCACTATTCAACAATTTGTTCATCCGAGCATGTAAATTAAAAAATATTTGTAAAAGCGAGAAGTTATCAGTAAATGATTTAGTTTTTTTTTTAAAATTTATTTAATTATTTATTTTTTTACATTAGGTCCACCTCCACAAATGTTAAGAACGGCTTTCAGAATAAACACCCTCAACCTCTCCATGTTAACAATGGATTTCGGAATAAACACCATTTGGGGGGAGGGATATTTTTAAAAAAAAGTCGATAAAAGTCGTCATTTAAAAAGAAATTTAAAATCAAATGTTTGTAAAAGTGAGAAATTATTAATAAATGTTTAGTAACATTTTTCGGTGCTAATGCAGAGAGTGATCCGCGCTATTTTTTAAATCATATTTCCACGTTTAATTAAAGTTTTATGATATGTTTTTTTTTTATTCAATTGCAAGGTTAAAGTACAGAATAGGTACAAAACACCCTCCCCTCCCCATGTTAAGAATGGCTTTTTAAATAATAACGTTATTATTTCAGTATGGATCACTCTCTGCATGAGTACCCATTTTTCTTTTAATATTCATAAAAAGTAAAACTTTTTTCAAAATAAATAAATAAATAAATAAATGTTTGTAAATGTGACAAATAATCGTTTAGTTACGGCAACGTCAGTAAATAAAATATGTCACGTGCGGGGTGGGGTGGGGGACTAAGAGAGCAACTATTATTTTTTCTGCTGGTCGCTATGGAACTCAACGCCCAAGGAGTACCAAAATGTAATTTTTTTTGTCAAATAAATAAATTTCAAGTAATTTTTGCAATAAATAATAGATAGCAACTTCGTTAATTTTACGACTCGCCCCAGCATATTATAGACACCCTAACTTCCCCATGTTAAAACGGCTTTCGGAATGAACACCCCCAACCTCCCCATATTAGGAACGGCTTTCGAGGTTTATTTGTTTTTTTTAACATGGGGAGATTAGGGTGTTTATAATACGTTGAGGCATGTCGTAAAAATGAAACAGTTTAGAAAAGGTTAAAACAAACTTTTTTATGTAAACAATGCTGTGAAAAGAAACTAAACAATTAAAACGTAATGTTTCATGAGTGAAAAACCTTAACATTAAAGGAATTTAAAATTAAAAAATTGGTAAGTACATAAATGAATTTAAATTTTTAAAATATGGGATTAGTATTTTTTTTTTGTGTGTGCTAATGCAGAGAGTGATCCGTGCTATTTTTTTAAAATCGTATTTCCATGTTTAATTAAAGTTTTATAATATGTTTTTATTCAATTGTAAGGTTAAAGTACAGAATAGGTACAAAACACCCTCCCTTCCCCATGTTAAGAATGGCTTTTTTTAATAATAACGTTATTATTTCAGCACGGATCACTCTCTGCATGAGTAAGTTTTTTTTTTTTTTTTACTTATCTGGTAATTCGAGAGTAGTTGAAACAGAAGTTACAAGAAATAAAACTGGGCAAGTCTCGCAGAAACGACTTCGAAAAATATTTATATTTTATTTAATATTTTAATAATTCGCAAGGTAAATTTATTTTAATGACATAAAAACATCCCTTAACTCTAAAGATGGGTTGTCTGAAAATATCAAATAAATTGGTAATGTAGAAATATGGTTTTATTTACTTTTAACGAACCAAATTTACATTTATATATATATAGATTTAAAAGTATTATATCAAAATAAGTAGATTTGTAAACAAATTTTTCTTAAAAATAAAGACTGCATACTTAATGGCTGATTATTTGACACTTTTATTTAAGATATGCACACACAATTTATACAAAATTGCAAATGCATCTGTAAATAAGCAGTGAATGATAAAGTTGTCCCATTGCCACAATGTTGCATTCCTGTTTTACCAGTATTTTAATGGAATCTGCTCTGATGAACTCATTCATAGTATTTGTGCCCTTCAATTTACAAACTTCTGACTAAGCTGACAAGCAGCAAAATTCCACTGCTTCACTGTTGAGAAACTATACTCTAATAGTTTCTACTCTCAGACTGCTTGACTTTAAAATTCAGTCTCTGTTTTCTGCTTCCCTAACTGTACTAACCCACAGAAGTGAACAGATATCTTACTCCTCAAACCTCCCTATAGTCCCCTTTTATATAAGATCCTAAATAGTAGCCCCTTATGCTCAAGTGTCAATATGACTCGCTTGGGGTGAAAAAGAGTAAAAAAAACTATCTGTGACAGAAAAAAGATACTGCATTGGTGTTAAAGTGTCTCTAATTCTCTCTTTTGTTGCAGATGCTTTGTGTGTAGAAGCACAGGTGGGCCTCTTCCAAGACATAACTTAATCACAAGAGGTTAACAGAAGAAGTCTCCGAGCAACAGAGACTATTCCAGTTTCTTACTCAGTGAAGGAACTAAGGTGTATAACAATTGAACTCTCAGTTTGATCAGACCCAACCAAGTCTGAAGTGACATTGATTTTAGAAAATTAAGGGGAAATTGATGCTGGTTACTCGAGCACCTTCCATGGAAGGTGCTCGAGTAACATAGAGTAGAGGAAGTATGAACACAAACAAGATCACAAAAATAAGATTCCTTAAAAAAGCAAAGAGAATAATGCAAACAAAGGTGGGTGGATGATGCCTTATAAGAGTTTATTCTGAGCAAGCATTTAACCATGCTGATGGGAGAAGAACAGGCCCTACGTCGTGAGATGAACACAAAAGAAAATGACCGTAATCTTTCAAACTTTAAACAAATAAAAATTATTTTAGTTGATAACTATTTACTTCTTTCACATATATTTAAGAATTAAATAAATGAAAAATGAATGAAAAAAAATGGTTAAAAAATGAAAAAAAAAAATGAAGATAAATTTGATTAAAAGCTGTAGGGGAAAACTGAATACATAAAACGAATAAATAAGAAAAAAAAGATGAATGAAAAATGAATGAGAAAATGAATGTAAAATTAATGAAAATGAATGAAAAAATCATAAATACATATTTTATGTAGTTTCTGATGATTAGACAGAAACGCATGTACACTTCCCAAATATAGTATTATAGCATTAATATTACAACAACATGCAACACTGTACTTTTCTTGTATAAAATAATATAACAAAACACAATGCTCTATCCAGGGCATTGAGCACTTTGAACAGACTAATGTATACTTCTTACCATATATGATACTTTATTATTGCTATTATGATTCCTGGATAATACCACGTCCTTTGTACAGTATATAACATCATAACAAGAGATAGAAAAGTTCTTTATTTCAAACAACGCTGTGTTTAAACATTCCTGCTTTATCCAGTATATGAAGCACTTTTGGATTAATATATACTAACGTAATACTTTTGGATTAATATATACTAACGTAATACTGAAATATTATTATTAATTTGAGACAATGCCATGTAGGTTTTCTTGTAATAAAAGAGCATAATGAAATACAGCAATGTTGTTTTTTAAGGATAAACATACCTGCTCTATCCAAGATATTGAGCATTTTAGATTTACTAACTTATACTACTTAATATTATAGCTCATCTCTAGAAGTTTATTATTTCCTTCAGGAGTTTTCAGCAAAGAAGTCTTAATGCTTTGTCTAAGATTCTTAGTGTATTGTGAAAGTATCTGTAGTAGTAATTATTCTAATGCACTCACCTCTAAAAGACAGAAAGTCTACTCTGTCTGCTGTCGATATGTGGGGGTTGGGAGAAAAAAAAAGAAGAAGCAGCATTAGGCATGGTTGGTTTTATTTGCCAAAAGACGAGACTAACCACAAGAATTCTTGAGACTTCAAAAGGATGAAAAAACAAACTTAGACGGATAGAGGGCTGTGCTTTTGCTCAAAGCAGAAAATCGGTGATAGAAGAGAAAAGTTCCCTTTAAAAGAAAGTTCCTGGGTGTGAGGCAGAAGGACCCAGCAGTTTTCAAGCTACTTTGGCTTACAAATGTCAGGCAGAGCATTCGATATTCGTCTGATTCCTGAATTTCATGACGTCTCACCTGATCACACAGTGTTCGAATGGTTGGAACAGGTGGATCGAAATGTGTGGGGTTAACAACATTGTTTACCACTCAGGTTGAGAGGTGCCATGCTGTCCATATACCAGAGAGTAATCCGTGACTAGAGGGCAGATTTGAAGCAAGTAAAATGGGCCCTCCTTGTGGCTTTTACACTGGACCCCTTTGTAGCATATAGCAAGTTTGTCTCCCATCGTTTGCGCCCTGGGGAAGCTATCGACAAATACTTGGGTAACCTGCATGGTTCTTGCATGGTTAATAGAAGAGAACCCTTCTGATTAATGGCTCAGTTGCGCGTTCATGTCAGGACTCCTCAGTTCCATTAAGCAACAGTTGTGGGGATCCTCCAGAATGGAATGGATGACCCTAGAGCAGATTCTCGCGAGGGCCCAGGCTCTCATAATGAAGGAGGCAGAAGTGGAGGGACCTGTTGTTGCAGCAGTCGGGAGATGCAGAATTCTTTCTCATGTGCCTGTGAACCAACTTTCAACCTCTGACCAGCAGGATGCAGTTGCAGTCACAGTGCGGTGCCACAAGTGTGGAGGTTTGAATCACTTTGCCAAAGACCGCAGGCAGCCCGGGGGCAAAGCAGGCAGGGTGATACACTGTTATTGATGCAAAAAGCAAGGAACTGTGGCATCATCAAGGTTTCTAAGAAACAGGGTAAGGGGCGAAAGGCCAGCATGACTCTCTCCTAACATAGAGGTGCTCCCTATGATAACGGTAAATATTGATGGGCTGGATTGGATAGCGTTGATGGATTTTGGCTGCTCATCATCTGTTGTAAGTGGGTTATTTTTTTTTTTACATAGGAGTCATCACTTATCAAGGCCCGGAGGTCACTCAAGGATAAGGGTTATAGAGTGGACAGTAGTCAATGGGATAATATTGTAGTAATCGTTAGTAATGGAAATTTGGTAAATTGTATTACTTAATGGGGTGGTTCATCAAGAATTTGTTTATGTTGAACTTGAAGACCACAGAGTTGTAGTCAGCTGGGAAGCAGGCAAAAGGAAGAGAGTTCCACAGGCGTGCAATTCTAAGAAAGAAGCTTTGTTCATGGAATTATGTTTTAATTTAGGCACAGATAAAGAGTGGGGAAAATTATTGACAGTGGTTTCAGCCAGATGGGTGTTTTTTGTCAAAGATTGGCAAGGGGGGACCAGAGATTGGAGCTCAGACAAGCACTTGCCATGGAAATAATGATAAACAAAGACAGGCTCGCAACATCTCTTCTGTGGGAAACAGGTTGCAGGGAAGAACAAAAGGTATCCTCCACTAAGCTACAAAGTCTATTTTGAATTCTGTCAAGGCAGGATAAGCTGCTTCTAGCAGCTCCTGCCCAGATGTGACAACAGTACTTCATCCTTGGACATACTTGGCTTTTATATAGGTAGAGAATTGCATCAGCAGTGAGATATCTACTGGAGCAGTAGAAGGATCCAGTGACCTTGTCAACAGATTTGATGTACGGGGTCCATTTCAGTTCATGAGTAAAAGTCAAGCCCAGAAGCTTGTCAAAACATGGAGCCTCATCCATTTCAACTGATGCCAGATGGGGATCAGAACATTCATAATGTAAGGATAGAAGCTTGGTTTTGGATGCATTAAAAGTAACCAGCCACCTCTTCCCCCATTGTACCATGTGCTCAGGATCAGAGGAGATAGAATCAGAGAGAACTTGATGTATTGCCATAGATGGTAGTGTCGCCAGCATAAATATCAACGAATGATCTAAGTATGCGTTTTGGGACATCTTATATCAACAGTATTGAAAAATACTGTGATTCTAATGGCAAAATGGAAATGCCTGTTAAGCCATGGTGTCGGCAATATAACATTAACATTAACCAACAGGAATCCCCTGAAGACTGACATACTGGTGGTAAACAGCAAATTATTGGGATTTAACCTCCTTCTGGAGATGGACATCAGAAATTTGGCAGCGTGCATATCGATAAGGAAGGCAAGGCACATTTTGCTGGAACAGCCTTACTTTCATGCAGAGTTTGACCAATGCAGCAGAACCTGAACTGTGTCGTGGAAGTGGTCTGGTGATCTATGACCTTCACCTTCACCGAGGTGCACAACTTATATGACCTTCACCGAGGTGCGCGACTTGACACAAAAAAAAACAGCTTCTTAATCAACTGCTAACGCACGCGTCACTGTAACGTCCAATGACAACAACAACAACCTTCTCACTTGACCTGCCTTTTATACCACTCTCTCAATCCCTTCTCTTGCGCATACGCCCAGAGATTCCTGACAACCTTGAGACTTCCGCTTATAAAAACCCAAGTTTTGTTGTCGCGCATGCCTATACAAGGCACAAACACGTGGGCATTTGTTTTGTTGGTAAGTACTACACTCCCCCCCTGATCTGATGATCACATAGAGTGCACTCCGGGGGTGGCCTCTTAGTTCGTTGGCTTCTGCAAAGGGTGGTATTTACAATCTCGGATTCAGGTTCTGGTTGTGGTTGTGGTTCTGATCCTGCCTGATCAGACGAACTACAACTACCACTCTCTTGCTCGATGACCTCACTTATCAGCAGCTCATCACCTGATGATTCATCGCTCTCTGTAGTTGTGGGATGTACTTCACTAGCTGGCCGAAGATCACGCACAAGGACCGACTGCTGGCTGACCACTCCAGATATTCGTCCTCGCTTGAACTTGGTGGTGCACCGGTTTCCAGGGGGTCTAACCCAAACTGGATCCCCTACCTTGTATTTGTCATGACTCTCCTCGTCGATTGGCTGGACAATGTCAATGCCCTTTATCCTAACACGGTATGTGTGTATGGCATTGGCTGGTGCTGTTGTTAGTGTCTTCCCATCCTTTGGTGTGATGTTATACCAATACGTGGCCTCCGTAATGGTGCGTTGCTTTCTGGCAGCAATTCTCTTGATGCTGCGATGGCTCCTCTCAGCAATGCCATTCCCTGATGGCACATGAGCACATCGCAGTCGTAGTCGGACACCCCACTCATTCAACAACTGCCGAACTTGGTGGCTACAAAAAGCAGCATCGTTGTCCGTCAATATCTCTCCCGGCGTACCTCGCTCAGAAAAGATAGATGACAGTTGGCGGACAACATTCGCTGAGTCCTGCCTGGTCATTTGCCGCCACACCGCAAAATGAGTGGGTCCACAGTCGATAAAGGTTAGAAAGGGCTTACCACTGTAATGGGTAATATCCATCGCTACTCGTTGCCACACATGCTCAACCTCCAATCGCCCCTTCTGCCATTGCTCAGGTGCAGGATCGATAGACTGGCATGCCTCACAGTGCTTGATGATCTGCCTGACATCCGCCCTTGTCACTGCCGGGTCCACATGCCTTGCAAAATACAGAGTTCTTTTGATACCTGGATGTCCACTCTGCACATGAATTCTTTGTATTTGGCATGAGCTAATCGCGCCAACTGCGCAAGATCGAGCAGCGAACCCCACGCCTGTCTTCACAGCTTCATACCATTTGTGAGGCACACGGGTTAGGTGGTCTGCACGGTTACAGTGTGATGCCACGAGCGTTACACTCACCGACAGGTTATACTCAAATTCCAGACTCTTCAGGGTGTTTAGCCTCCGCCGGATTAACATCTCACTGGCTGCCTTAGTGCGGACTCTCGTTCGTCCCGAAAGAGTGTCGGACACCCAGTGGTAGACACAGAGAGAATCCGTGTACAAGTGCAACTTCTTTGACTGCCATTGCAGTGCCAGATTTAAACCCTTCACAACAGCATCCAGTTCCACCAGGTTGATGTGTTGAGCATCATTCACGGGTCGCAGCCAGCACACGTCTTCAATTATGTTTCCACGTTGCTCCAATAACACTCCCAATGCCAAAGAACTAGCGTCAACCCACACATTCACAGTGTCCTCATCGACACACCATTCCCCACGGGCCGGGTCCTCCTTGTTAACTCTCTCTAGGGTTTCTGTCGTCATCAGAGTTAGAAGAGCATCATCAGATAAATCATCCCAACCTGTAGTTACTAAACTTGCCCTGCGTTTGATGACGCCCACAGCTGCTCGGAGCAAGCCACACGCTGGTAAGTGACCAATAAGTTTCCCACACAAGGAAAAAATAGTCCGCCGCATAATAACATCAGGGATGTTTGGAATCTCACTGCCACGCCTCCATCGTAAGGTACCGTCTTTCCAGCAAACGTCCAATTCTAATACCCGTGCTCCATCCCTCAGATGTTCGGGATCCTTGCACTCCAACCCAAATTGAGCTAACTTTTCTCTGACGTGCGACGCAGATTGTATATCTTCATTGACGTACACATCGTCAATATAGGCCGATGTTGCGTCCTCAGTGGTCTTTTCCTGGGACAACACTGCATTTACAATGGTCTTCATGATTTGTGGTGCCACATTCAGCCCAAAGCCAAGCCGAGTAAGGCAGTATCTCTGACCCCGGAACCACACTGTCTGGAACAGCCACAATGTCTCATCCACTCGCACCTGCAAATAAGCCTTCCGCAAGTCTACTATAGACACATTGGAGCCCTTCTGGCGCCATTCTCTCAGCTTGCTGGCACACACGTCAGCATCGGCAGTGTACGTCTCAATGTATCTATTGAGTTCACGATAGTCCAGCACCGGACGAACTTTTGATTTGTTATGCTGGACTACCGCCATTAAGGGAATCAGACCCTTGGGTGGTCCCAGCTTGTGGGAGTAGGAGATAAGCCATCCATCCTGGATCCATGCCTCAAGTTCCTTCTCGTATTCATTACGGGCCTTGTCGGGTATCGAGTACTCCGCAATGCTATTCTTGAGTTCGGTTGGCGCCCTTCCTTCTGTCCACTTCCACGATGCAGTCCATGCTTTTTGGTGAGGGTCGTAGTCCACCTTAAAATCAGGCCAATCAATGTGAACTGCAGCACACACTGGGGTTTCCAAAAATCGCACAGTCCCATCTCTTCCGATAACAACTCCCCCCCCAGTGCCTTAAAAGCATCATATCCCAACAGTACATCGAATCCCAGCAAATCCCCTCGCATCACCACCACATTAATGTCTGCAGCCACACCAGAGTCTGTGTGGACTTTGACAGTTCCGGCTCCACAGCAATCTTGCGTATTGCCACCTATTGTGGTTACTTTGATGTTCTGCTTTGTCCAGTTTCGACACAACTTGGCACTCATGATGGTGTGTGAGCACCCGGAGTCGAGAAGAGCTGAACAAGGCACTTAGTCCACATACACATTTATTGTCGGTTGCGCCTCAATTAAATCTTGTCTAGGATCGAACCTAGAACCGTCGTGATGACAGTCGGCAGTCCTACCCCTTGACTACGGAATCGGTGGCCGAAATTAACCTGTCCGAACGATTATTTAAATAAACATCGGTCCGCTACTCGTAGAGGGCTCAAACGTTTGTTTGTAAACAAATCGCGAGCTTCGCATTATTTCAGCTAAATTAAGTAGCGAGTAAGATAATTTTCGAGAGTGCTCTACCAAAGAGGGGAGCTTTATAAAATATATTTTAGTCATCGACATACAGACCTGTTTCGTTGTTTCACAACTCATCAGTGCCGCTAGACTAACACCTCTCCCAAGCCGAGGATCGAACCTAGAACCGTCGTGATGACAGTCGGCAGTCCTACCCCTTGACTACGGAATCGGTGGCCGAAATTAACCTGTCCGAACGATTATTTAAATAAACATCGGTCCGCTACTCGTAGAGGGCTCAAACGTTTGTAAACAAATCGCGAGCTTCGCATTATTTCAGCTAAATTAAGTAGCGAGTAAGATAATTTTCGAGAGTGCTCTACCAAAGAGGGGAGCTTTATAAAATATATTTTAGTCATCGACATACAGACCTGTTTCGTTGTTTCACAACTCATCAGTGCCGCTAGACTAACACCTCTCCCAAGCCGAGGATCGAACCTAGAACCGTCGTGATGACAGTCGGCAGTCCTACCCCTTGACTACGGAATCGGTGGCCGAAATTAACCTGTCCGAACGATTATTTAAATAAACATCGGTCCGCTACTCGTAGAGGGCTCAAACGTTTGTTTGTAAACAAATCGCGAGCTTCGCATTATTTCAGCTAAATTAAGTAGCGAGTAAGATAATTTTCGAGAGTGCTCTACCAAAGAGGGGAGCTTTATAAAATATATAAATAAAATATATATATACATATACAGAAGATATATATAAATATATATATAGAAGATATATATATATATATATGCATACATATATAGAAGATATATATATGTATACATATATAGAAGATATATATATGTATACATATATAGAAGATATATATATACATATATAGAAGATATATATATGTATATGTATACATATATAGAAGATATATATATGTATACATATATAGAAGATATATATATGTATACATATATAGAAGATATATATATGTATACATATATATATATATATATACATATATAGAAGATATATATATATACATATATAGAAGATATATATACATATATAGAAGATATATATATACATATATAGAAGATATATATATACATATATAGAAGATATATATATATACATATATAGAAGATATATATATATATATATATACATATATAGAAGATATAAATATACATATATAGAAGATATATATATATATACATATATAGAAGATATAAATATACATATATAGAAGATATAAATATACATATATAGAAGATATATATATATACATACATAGAAGATATATATATATATATACATATATGGAAGATATATATATATATATATATATATATATATATATATATAGATAAATAGATGATATATATATATTGTTAGAAATTTCAGAATGCAAGGGCGATAACTGCTAGATTGTTCCAATCACGCGATTATTTTGACCAATGAAATTGCATTGTTTCAGTTGCTGCGGAGGATTCAGGAATTGGCGGGAATATTGTGTTTCTCCAAATAGATTTCCATTCCGTGTCGAGCAAAGCAGACGCGTGGTGTCTCGCTCCGTGCCAAATGAACTATAAGGCAGGGTTCTATTCTATTTGTTATCTCCGCTCACTTAAATGCGGATACAAGCCTGAGGCAAAAATGTTTTATGGACTAATTACATTCATCATCATTGCCCGCAGGAGGGCATCCTTTATTATGGAACATCGATCGCAATGTGCGTTGTTCTTATTTGACCAGTCTGGAAGGATTTCGAAGAACCCTCAACCACTTCTACAAGCGGCCGAATTCAACCAGCGTCTTCCACAGAAGAAAACTACCTACACCTTTCGAGGCATAAACTACCCGCCATTTGGCCGAAGCTAAAGAGGTGCACTCTTTTTCAAATATGGAATCATTTTAGCTTTCTTGTAAATAAAATATTCTTGGAATTTAAGGTGAGCCTTTGTTGCTTTTCTGAGTGTCTCTTTCATTCTGCCAAAGGCAAAAACGAGTAAGAGAAATTCTTACAATATATATATATATATATATATATATATATATATATATATATATATATATATAAGATCTATATATACATATACATATATATATATAGAAGATATATATATATATATACAGATATATATATATATAGAAGATATATATATATATAGATATATAGAAGATATATATATATATATATATATAGATATATAGAAGATATATATATATATAAATAGATATATAGAAGATATATATATATAGATATATAGAAGATATATATATATATATAAATAGATATATAGAAGATATATATATATATAAATAGATATATAGAAGATATATATATATATATAGATATATATATATATAGATATATAAAAGATATATATATAGATATATAGAAGATATATATATATATATATAGATATATAGAAGATATATATATATATATATATATATATATATATAGATATAGATATATAGAAGATATATATATATAGATATATAGAAGATATATATATATATATATAGATACATATATATATATATATATATATAGAAGATATATATATATAGATATATAGAAGATATATATATATATATATAGATACATATATATATATATATATATATAGAAGATATATATATATAGATAGATACATATATATATATATATATAGAAGATATATATATATATATATAAGATATATATATATATATATACATATATATATATATATATATAGAAGATATATATATATATATATATATATATATATATATATATATATATAGAAGATATATATATATATATATATATATATATATATATATATATAGAAGATATATATATATATATATATATATATATATATATATATATAGAAGATATATATATATAGATATATATAGAAGATATATATATATATATAGAAGATATATATATATATATATATATATATATGATATACAGTGATGATCATATTTATTGGCACGGTAAAATAAAAGTTAAATTTTGTCTAATAAATTCTAAAAAAGGGATTAAATTAAAGAAAATAACAAAGTATATTATGTATTTTTAACTGGCCTTTCCGATGCAGCAATCGGATTTTAGAAAAAATAAATAACAAAGGAACAACAAACATAATTGCAAAAAACCCTTGTTCAAAATTATTGGCACGGCTTTGTTTTTCTTTTAGTATCAGTATAATATCAATCAATTTCCGGTTTACGTGCTTTCTGAACTTTTTTATAGCCATATTAAGCTTGTTTGACGCTAATTCAGTGAATAATTTTTTTCAGATAATTTTTAGATAGCGATTTATTTAAACTATTATAAGTGACTAAATTATAATTTTCAATCGCCATGGTTAAAACTAAGGAACACAGCGAAGACGTCAGGAAGCTTGTTGTAGCATGCCATACCAATCGGGAGGGCTATGATAAGATTTCAAAGAAGCTAGACCTTCCCAAATCCACTGTTAGAGCCATAATAAACAAGTTCAAATCGCAAGGCCACGTTATGAGTTTAGAGGGTAGAGGGAGAAAAAGGATTCTTTCCCCAAGAGATGAACGGAAAATTGTTCGACAAGTAAAACAAAACCCAACGATCTCTGTTGGGGAGATTGTTGATGAACAGAGCACCTCTGGAGTGAATGTATCTCGACATACAGTTGGTAGAGTTTTGAAGAGAGCTGGTTTAAAAGCATGTCGTCCGAGAAAGACTCCCTTATTGAAGCCTATGCACCTGAAAGCAAGGCTAGCCTTTGCAAAACGTCATATTGATAAAGATGTTGCATTCTGGAAACGTGTTCTATGGACTGACGAAACGAAGATAGAGTTATTTGGCCATAATAAAGTGTCTTATATTTACAGAAAATCTGGCGAAGCTTTCCTGCCTAAGAACACCATATCCACAGTGAAGCACGGTGGAGGCAGTTTGATGTTTTGGGGATCCTTTGCTGCCTCTGGACCAGGGCGACTTGTTAAGGTCACAGGTAGCATAAAAAAGGAAGATTATGTTAAAATATTGGATGAAAACCTGAAAGACTCTGCTAAAGAGCTCTCACTTGGTCGTCGTTGGTGGTTCATGCAAGATAATGACCCAAAGCATTCGGCTAAACTGACTAAGAAATGGCTTGAGGACAATCATATTAATGTTTTGGAGTGGCCATCACAAAGCCCAGACCTTAATCCAATTGAAAATTTATGGAGAACATTAAAATTGAGGGTAATGCAAAGGAAGCCTAAGAATCTTATTCAATTGGAGGATTATTGTCAGGAAGAGTGGGCTAAAATTACTACTGAAGAGTGCAACAACTTGGTTGTAAACTATGAAAAGCGACTGAGGAAGGTAATCAAGGCCAAAGGCTATACAACTGATTATTAAATAAATCGTGCCAATAATTTTGAACAAGGGTTTTTTGCAATTATGTTTGTTGTTCCTTTGTTATTTATTTTTTCTAAAATCCGATTGCTGCATCGGAAAGGCCAGTTAAAAATACATAATATACTTTGTTATTTTCTTTAATTTAATCCCTTTTTTAGAATTTATTAGACAAAATTTAACTTTTATTTTACCGTGCCAATAAATATGATCATCACTGTATATATATATATATATATATATATATATATATATATATATATATATATATATAAGATATATATATATATATATATATATAAGATATATATATATATATATCTATATATATAAAAATGTAAATTTTGGTTCCTTCGGAGTTAATTGTCTAAAAAACCACTGGACGGATGGCTTCCACGTTTTGGTATAATATGTTTACTATATCCATGTGTGTTTTTATATATTCCTTTTTAATTATAACATTATACTTAATTTTTCTATGATAAATAGGTGGATTTCTTTTTACCGAGAGGCCATTTTTTTTATTTAGGGACAATTATTTATTACCGCTTCCTGTCACGTGACCAGTGTTACAATTTAGCGGTTTTCCTGCTAGATCTGGAGATTTCGTTTACAATCTAGCGGGAAATTCTAGAAAATCTGGAGGTATTTGGCACCCAGAGACACCCGCATTAGATTGCTTGAAAATACTTTAAAACATAAAATAAACTCATTCATGTAAGTAAAAAAAAAGTAGCATTTATTGCCTTTGGTAACAATTATTTATTGATTATTTGTTTTGTTTTTCACCTTTTTTTCGACTAACCATTCTTAAATCTCACTATAAAATCGATTTTTCCAAGTACATTTTAGGGGGGGGGGCATTCCAATCTCCCCGAAGGGGTTTGTATTACTGTACACGGGTTTGTATTACTGTACACATAGATTCGAAAAAGTTGTCAAAAAACAAATATATAACAAATAAATGTTATCAAAGGCAAGATAAGTTACTTTTCTGCCAAACTGGCTAGCAATTTTCTGGACATTTCTTTCTCCTGATCTCGCGGGTTTTTTTAAAAATCTCAGTTGACAACATTGCATCACTAAAAATACACCACAGGCTTAATGTAAACAGAATGTGTTTACAATATCGGTAAATTTTCAATGGGTTTATTGATGATGTAACCATGTGATTGAACTTTAATTTAAATTAACCACACGTGGTTGAAAAATGAATGCCGACGCTCAAAGTGTATACACATTTTGATTCCTCCCTTTACTTAAAAATTCACCAAAAATCAGGAAATTAACGAATTTTAATGAAAATTGCAGTATTTTTCAAATAATGATCGCAGAATATAATGAACTAATTATTTTTACTTAACTCTTGGTGAAAATATTTTATTTTGTTTAAACAAAAAATACCTTTACTAAAGTTATGGTTTTCAGTAGTAAATAAAAAACGCAAGAATTTATTTTTGCTTTTTTTAAAGCATCGTAATTTGTAACGATAAAAAATAATTTTTACAGTAACATTACGAAAAAAGCCCCTAAAGTCCATATTAATGTATTCGATATAACTCGAAGAAAAATGAATTATAGGATACTATTCAGGAAATTAAAGATTCAATTAGATTCCTATTTCAGTCAC